>NC_090218.1:3335000-3935000 GCF_033026475.1 Channa argus
ATGATATTCTGACTGAGGTTTCTTACATATAACATTTAAGTTAAAAAAAAAGAAAAGAAAAAATGCATTCAACAAAGTTCCTGATAGGGGCCCATGCTGGTCAGTTAGAATGTTAACGTCCCATTAGATGCATCCTGTAATTGCACTTACCATCGGTGCTGTACAAAGAACAACAAACTCCATGTAGCTATGACATTGTGAAGAATGGGTGGAGGAAAAAAGATTTTGTCAGCAGAGACAGCTGCTAAATCTAACTAAGCATTTTATAATCATGCCTATGAGCCTACAGAGGTGGAGGTGGAGTAGAGCTCTACTAACCCACATCTATAGATTTATAATGACTATTGGATATGTGGTGTAATGTAATGTGGTCTATCTGAAAACATCTTTTTTATAGACTGCAGTAGGCCAGGATAGACAGCACCATTTCCCTCCTTTCACTGTGGGGAGGAGGTGAAATGTGACAAGAAAATGTGAAAATGAGCAGTAGAGGGTGGCGCTTGAAAGATTTGTTTAAATGACAACTCTACGTCCTTTGTAACGTGCTGAAAGAAAGCAGAGAGCAAAGTAAGGCATTATTATTCTGTTAACCAACCACGGCCGAGAGGAAGCATTGGTTGAACACGTCCTGTGTTCTTAATCTATAACTGCAAGATGACACAGGTCACTATTAACTCAGTTGGAAGTTTCTTATTCCAATACATTTGCCAGCTGTTAGATCATAACCAAACTTCATAACCAAACTTCCCCCTAAAATCTAATCTAAAATTTTAATGTATTTTAAATTGTGTATCCCTAGAACAAACAGCTGCAACCTGCAGCCCTCATGTTCAATTTCATCAGGCAAGAGAAGGAAAGGAACAGCCCACCACTCTTAGTTTCTCATGAAGTCATTTTAAAAACCCTCGAGCATATGAAATTTAGAGTACATCTAGTCTTCTACTAGAAGAAGGCATCACAGGAATGAGAAAGTGGAGAAGGTATTATAGAAGCAGGGAGGGAAATCATCATGGGAATGAGGAAGGCAGCCTGCCAGGATGTTAAGACAAGCAATTCCAGAAAATCCCTACTACAAAAATCCTAGAAAGTTAAACATATTTCCGGTGTCTATACTGCAATGCCATAACACAGATAGTCAGCAGCTGACAGAGTGAAAGAAATGCAACCACACAATGAGGATATAATAAAAAATGAAAATTGTGATCCCAATATTCATACATGAATAAATTACTTAGATGAAAATAACTGAACAAAAACTAGCATAGTATGAAGTTTACTGTGCATCCATCCACTGCCTTAAGCACTTATCCTGTTAAAAGTCACAGGATTCTGGAGCTGATCCCAGGTGCCAGTTCATTTCAGAGCTGATGCAGAGAGACAGACAACTGTCATCTATCAACGCTGTGGGAAGAAACCCACAGAAAACGGGATAACTCCACATGGAAACAGCTGGACATTTTTGAGTGTAGCCCTGTTATGTATGTGTCTCTGCGTTGGCCCTGAGAAAGACTGGTGGGCTGTGCAGGGTGTATAGGCTACATGTCCCCAGGACCCTGAACAGGACCCAGAAGCAAGGCAGGCAACGGCTTGGGGCCCCAGTAGGGGCCAGTAGGGGCCCCTGAAGGCTGACCTCCTAAGAGGGCTCTCACTACATTGCAAGTAGCATTTGATTCAGTGTATCAACGGCTTTTGGCTTGTCCCTTCAGGGGTCACCACAGCGGAACATGTTCCACACGTTGATTTGGCTTTTTATTTTATTTTTTTATGCCGGATGCCCCTCCTGCCACAACCCTACCATTTCTAACCGGGCTCTGAACTGACACCAGGGTCACGCTTGGTGTCTGGGTGGGGCCACACCTGGTGGAGTGGGATTTGAACCCGCTTCCACTATGCTCTACCAATGAGCTGATAAAAAAGAGGAACAGGAGAAAAAAGCAAGATAGTGGTATGTGGAGAAGATAATAACAATTAAATATAATAAATGAAATATCAGATATATATTAACGGGACCCAGAAAATAAGGCAGAACAAATAAGGCAGTGGAATCATTTATTGATATTAAAATACGGTAGTGACATTCTTTAGTAAAACCGATGAAAGCTTGTGTCCAGCTAAGCTAACCGTCAATCTCTGAATGCTTAGTTATAAAATTTAGATGGAAACAAATTTGGACAAGTGTACTATAAATCACTAAAGTATATTAGTGTAAGTTATTGTGCAGTGTGATGTGTATTGTATCGTATTTTCCGTATCATAACTATGGCGGTTTGATGGATGTGATGGATAAATTTTTGCCTGGGGCCTCAACAGACTCCAGAATCGCCACTGATTGTGACCTTTGAACAACGTCCCACTGTACGACATTTTAATCCAAGTTACATATTGCTTCACATGCCATAATGTGCAGAGCCACTTATTTATTTTATGATGGCAGACTTAATAAAGATCAATTTCATAACCAGGTCAAGCCACTACTAGCTGCTGATCTCCAAACACTGTGTCAGTGTTTATGCATGTGGTGAAATCCAACCTGCCCCCTCTAAAGAGAATTAGGAACTTTGAAAAGAAAACACCATCTATAATCTTTGAGGATGGATAAAATGAGAAATGTTGATGGAATCCCATTCAGTGCTTACTATGTTCTGTGATACAATATGAATGAATGTAAGCGTAAAGCCCCTGGAATGAGGAATGTGTGTTTTATGTACAGAGTTAGTGATCTTGATGCTGTGGATTGAGCTGCTGTAAACAAGAAGAAAGACGTGTGTACAGGATCAGCCACAAGAAGAACAAAAGCTTGTGGCTTTTCTCAAAAGGGAAGTTCAATATTAGTGGGAGAAAAGTTTTTTGTATTTGTATTTTTTGTATTTGCTGGATGAAGTCAGATTCTGACATGTTATTATTTCTATAATCAGCTCTCTTAAATGCTTTTAAAGAGGAAAGAAAATCTACTTCAACAATTTTACTTCTTTAAATACTTTAATATACACATGTTACTGCAATGACTGATATGTTACTAATGACCAATATTCATTAAAGACTAACATCTGTACTAGTTATAGTAATCCATCCATATATATATATATATATATATATATATATATATATATATATATATTTCGTTAACTTACAGTACTTACTATTTACACTGGTGCATGCCAGGTACTCACAGTTACATCAGGTGGGTGATGGGTGGCAAACATGATAACGTTTTGATTGTGCTAAGAGATGTGCAAAGCCAGCATAAGTCCACCTTTGCACTGACAACCATATCTTTAAATAATTGATACCGATTCTCTCTGTGTCAGTATAGAAGTTAACAACTGCCCATGAGCAAGCTAAAGATTCTGTCTTGCAGGTAGGAGCCATATAATGATGGAAACAGCGGTGAACTGCGGAGGAAACACAGCTGTGCTTCCAGAGGAAAGCACCTCCATGAGATAATGAACTCTGGATAGATGCGAGAATTTTCCACTCAAAATACTTGTCTTTATTTTTGGGGGGGATCTAGCCATGCTTAGCATCTTAAATCCCCTGCCACTATATAGTAAATCTGTTAGTGTGCACATTAACATTTCAGCCTCCTTTTTGGAATACTTTAGTGCATCAGTGAAGAGGGATGGATATAAACAGCTTGGCCTAATCCCAATACCCTGGACAACGAAAAATAATTAATTGTGCCTAATTTGCTGCTGTCTAAACAGAGATTGGATTTCGTTTAATGCTAAACAGGCCAGTCCAGGAAATAAACACATTCTAATTTAAAATGCTCCCCAAAGTGTTTCTCACTTTTCTCTCTGCTCTCCACAAGAAATATATGCAAATGGCAGCATTTAGGTTTTATTCCCTGCACTGAGAGGAAATGGTGGAAGAATATCCCCAAGAGGGTTGTAAGTCTTAAACAAGCCTGCTTCATTCTTTCTTCAAAGCCAACGCCCCCTCTCCCCCATCCCTAAGCTGCTTTACCCTCATGAACTTGTTTGGAGGGCAGACATGTTTGTGCAACTTATGAACTCGGTCACTGGATCAGTCTGGACAGCAACCTAAGCTCCACATGGTTTTCTAATACTTCTTTCGGCTCGTGTTCAATTAAAATTTTAAATTTATGAGTAAAGCTGGCTTGATGCTGCACAGCTCAACAGCTGCTGTTGCCTCTCTGGAGTTGGAAAGGTAAAAAGAAAATACAAATAAAAAGAAAAGTTGAAAGCTTATCTTGAAACCTTATCAGTGTAAAGACAGATGAGTGACAGAAATGGAGCGCTGATATCTGACAGGTCTTTATTAGTGTAATCTCTTGCAAGGTATATGCAATTCGACTGGCACTTTAAATGGACTATTTTCCATGACTATTATGATGAAATATCTCACCAACAGTAGTGTGAACATATGCCCCCATAAACCAGGAGAATGGAAACTGTTAGAGGTGCTACATGTCATGCATTTACAGGCACACTCCTGCAATTTTAAGTTCAGTTTATTCCTCACAAGTACAAAACATCTTTTGAAAACAGTTATATGATGTCTTCAGCTTATACAAACCTGAAATATGTAATAAATCTAAATAAACAAGGTACATACTCTATACCCTTTGTTGTCCAAATATAGTCAACATGAGACGTTACCTCTGTGTGACTTTGGATAGTTGACATCACTAATGTGAAGCTGTGGATGACATTTTCGAGTTTTAGATGCCAAAGTTATATGATGTATTTTTTCGTAAGGAAGCTGTTGTAACACATTCTACTTAAAACCCACTGATGCCTTTTCTTTGAAATTTGTGTTGTGAAAATGTTAAATTAGCACCTTTGTAAAGTATGACATCTGGCTCACGAATCACAGGATTATTCCTAGTCAAAACTAAAATAGAAACTCCCAAACTCATGCACACAAATCCTGTTATTCACTAGGTAGAAAATTTAAATGAGGGACTACTTTTCAACTGCTTTTCAAAACAAGAACTATGTTTGTTGAACTAGCACCACCACTCAGGTAGGTGTCTGTTCAAACTGCACCCCTTTTGGCACCAGGCAATGAAATGGAAACATTGGTCTCTGCAAACATAGTAGTTTAGTTATGCTTAGGCCTTAAAATAGCAGGGTTAGGTCAAAGATCAACGGGTTTGGCCAACTGCCTTCTGCATCCCAACCCAACCCAGTGCTCTATCACTGAGCCACCAGGCAACTGAAATGTTCTCTGTATATATGCATCCTAACTGATGACTGGTCACTCGCTGAGGATGTGACTCATTTCCAAAGAGTATTGATAACTCTAAGATATTGATCAATCACTTCAGCAAATGGCTAAAAACGATGAATGTTTGCGTGAAGGTGATAAAACCCCTTTATTGGCAACAGGAGCTCTTGTTTGTTGGGAGCAAAGGAGGAAAATATGGAGCAAAATATGTTGCTTGCTTGACTTCAGTAAGTTGCACAAAGACAATCTGACTTTTGGGGTGTCATTTGATTCATTTGAATTTTATTGATGTCCCTGACAATGTGTGGGAAGTGTTATTCGTTTTTCCATGAATATTTTCTCTCCTATGCATTTGGAGCTTTGTGAAGATTTGTTTGCTCCCAATGACATTTTAGCATAAAGCTAAAAGGATGTGGAGTCACTGCCATCTAAATGTGATCCTCCTCAAGCTCTGATGGTAGCGGCAGCAGTTGACTCGGATTTAGGCGCTTCTTTATTGGAGAAGAAATTGTGACAATCTTTTTATTGTTGGATGAGAAAGATGGGGAAAAAAATACAACTTTCGCAAAAGGAAAGGATTTGAAATAGGGGAAGGGATTTGAGAAACTTTCAATGATTAGGGCTGATGAAATACCAAGAGTGTTTGGGGGAAAGAGTCAAGGGTGGCTAACAAAAGAGTGTTGAGAGAAAATGAAGTTATGTTCCATGGGGATTAAGCTGACAGATAGCAAAGGTAAAGACTGCCTTCTTTTCCAATCTGTACGTGATATCAGGTTTGATCAGGAATAAGGCAGCAGAAGCCAAGCGCAAAAAACAGAACACAGTCAAATACCGAGCTGCCACTCAAGATTGAAGAGATTTCTAGAGTCTGTAGTACAAAATAATACGTTTAAGAAAGGAAAAGGAGAAGCTGCAAACAGTCCATCTTGAGAGAAATACATGACATGGGTCAGAAAAGTGTTACTGTTTTTTGTATATGAATGGCACACACTGCTGCAAGAAGGCAGGAGACATGTTGCCCAATAGTGAGGTGGAGTAAAATGAGGGAGCAGTAGCCTGGGTTGTTATTTGCCTGAGAAGAGCGAATGAACTGAGAAAATGTGACAGTGGCAGTAATTAGGAGAGTTAGTCATGCACAAGGCTGTTACAATCACCAACCTTTAATACGTTTATGGCACAACGGCAGCACAAAGATCAGGAAAGTGGATAAAGGCAGCCCCATTAGAGACTTTAAATACTGAGCCTTGTATCACTGTGGTTTTTAATTTTATGGAATAACAAGGGAGGAAATTGTAGTTGTATTTAGGATCAAAAGGAGTGTTTAGCCGTAGATATTGAGGCTCTCCACCTTCCCGTATTAACAGACACTTTACTTTATTGCAGCAGGGGCTGTAAAGGTAAATCGGCCTGTTTGGTTGAGTTTTATATGCTCAGGTAGTTTAGATCTGAGCTGGAATTAAATATTGACTGACCATTTTATGCAGTGCCCAAATGGTGGCAGTAATGTAACATCCTCAAAAGCAATTTAACTGCAGAGAAAGACTGAGCCTGTGATAGTTCTGTCCTATTTTAGTAATATTTTGGCAGCATCTGAACATTAAATGTTCATAGTGAGTACAGTAAGTGACATCACTGCATTAGTCACACAATCATGGAGTCCCTGTAGCTGGTAAACTGATATTGTTTAGCTGGGCGAAGCTTTTTCACTTCAGATTGTCTTGGCCAGCCGATACCTACAGTTTCTCCACTGTGGCTGCATCAGTTAATCTGCTATAGTCACATGCAGGGTCCTTATTACGCCCTCAATGTGTGAAACATGAATTAAATATAGAATATGGACTCCACTCAGCTATTAGACTTTGATATGGGTCTGCTTTTGAAACAGGGTAGGGTCGATCTGGAGTCTTTTAGCAGGTGAGCTGACGATGCATTTGTGGTGCATAATCTCATGTTACCAAAAAAAAAAGTTAAAACTAAACCAGTTAACATGAATGGACTGGCACACGGTGCATCGAGAAGTTTTAGGGCCCCAGTCAGCCGGAAGCCCTGGGCAGTTGTTGTCTTTGCCAAGATGACAGTCCAGCCTTTCTATAAAGGACTTATTTATTTCTTATTTATTTTCTTCTGTTTTGATGCCGACTGTACCGCTCTATCTCTGCCCTTCAATTCCCTGCTTCCAAGAAAGTGATTTTTGTGTGTGTGTGTGTGTGTGTGTATTTTTTACAGCTTCCAAAAAAGTGTTTTTTATATGAAATACAGTTACAACTGAGGCACATTTTGCACATTGAGAGCCAAATTATATTTATATCATTAATTATATCAAGCTTATGCTTGACAAGGTTAATAGTAGAAATAGAGGTGCAATAGCTGTTAGGGTAGAAAAGTCTCACCTTGAATATTTATGTTCAACTTTTCATCCGCATCTGAGGGCCTTCCTCACCGGATGGAGCTTTGTTTGTTGAGGTAATTCATTTGTTTATACAGTAGTGAGATATGGTCCATGTTTGTATTGTATATTTATGGATGATGGCAGTCTTAAGATGCTGCACAATGAAGATGAAAGTAGAATAATTAGTTTGGCTGAGGCTTTAGGCTTGGGTTTAGACACGTGTTCATATAGATGTGTGTGTGACGGTAGCAATTACAAAGGCTTTACAAGTGCTATGCATTTTGCTTTGTTATTAGTGCATGATCCTTCATAAAGCACTTTCAGTTTTAATGACAAAGGCCTAAATTAAAGTGATAATTAAAAATATGTTTTTTTCCCCTTTGTACAATTTTACATTATAGTGGTGATCCTTTGGAAACACAACAGGTGACTGAATGTACTACACACCACCGGTGGCATGTTCCCCTGGCAGCCCATCACTTGAGTTCACATCAAAAAGCCCACCTTTCATAAGAAAAGTGCTTTTTTTCTGTGAGGAAACAGTTTGACCACCCACTACAGTAAATACATGAAAAGACACTGCACATACGGATAAATAAATGAAAAACACAGTTGCATGAAATGTGAGCACACAAACAGACCGATTCCTCAAACAGCTGAAAGAGACTGGGCTTCAATTAGCTTGTTTGTTAAATATTTTATTTATATATAATATTAATAAGTACATGTACACGTATCTGTGATCATAGTGGGATCCAGTTAACAATCATCGTTAGGTCTTCAGTGAAAAATCGTGTCCTATGATGCAATGGAACTTTAATTAGGATGTAGTTGGCAAAGATGCTTTTCCGAATATTTTAAATAGAGAGGCAGAAGATTTTCTTATCGCCATCCCTTTGCTAATTGTTCTATCATATGGCTGATATGTATTCCTATACAAATAAAAGTATTTCTCATATACATATTCATTCGCTCAGGACAATAAATATGAATGTATCCATTCAAATGTACAGTAGCTTGTATAAACCGGCTGATGATTCCAATTAGACAAAACTGGAATGGACCATTAGCTCATTGGTATAGTTACTCCCAGAGCCAAGAGATTCCACTGATATACATTAGCACATTTTTGTACATTTCAAGACATCTATAAAGACATCTCTAGTTTTTCAAAGCACTATGCACTATCTCAAACTGTCAAGATGAGCAAGTAGAAGTTAGTAACTATTACCCTAAAATATGTTCATCCCACTAATTCCCATAAGTAACATTAAAATGTATTTTGACTTTCATCTGTTCTTCCACAGCATTGCAGTTAAGTACAAAGCTTGGGAAACAAATACTGCAGATGCATGTTTGGGCAATGGGGTCAGCGTGAAACACTTTGTAGATTGCAGGTTTGTAGAACCTCAGTGATGGAGAGATTCCCTGATAGACCAGTGCAATTCAATAGCAAAGCAAGTGAAGCCACTCTTCAAACATGCTCTGCCTGACTGGATGAGTTAAAATCACTGTGCTGTAGTTATGTGGCCTGATAGATTGCTTTCTTTTCCACAGTGCAATTGATTTTCCTAAGTCTCTATCTGCTTCGCTTGAACTGAACGTTCGACAAGACAGGGTTCGCTCTGTCTACTAGTTTAGAAACCATGGTGTTGATGTCAGCAGCTATAAATATGCTGAAATAACAGTCGTTCGTCAAGCCACTTTGCAGCAGGATGTGTTATTGCGGAATAAAGTTGACTAAAGATGTCAAAAGTATTATCACAAGTATTAATTTTACCCTCAGGGCACTGTCACTAACAGCGAACAGGCTCGACATTAAAATCAGCCGATCTGAAAACAGTTTGCTTAGTGTGTTGTGTCTTGGACAATCTACACAAACCAGTGCAAAACATGAATTAGAATATTGGTTAATAGCTGTGCAGTCCTGTACAGGCTTTCAAAAACGTCCGTTTGTCAGCATCTCACTGTCTTCACTTGTGAAGGAGCTAAACTGGAGCTGGCTTGTGTGAAAAACATGGGCTGTTTTAAGCAGTGGAGCCACCAATTGATGATGGCAGTCTCACAAACACAGCTGAAGATGTTCTCCTGTGCTGTTGTAAAAAAACTGCTTTGGCACAATACAGAGGACAAAACAGATATGTCGGAGCCTATTTGTGAGACCTCTCCTTCAACAATATTTAAACAAAATGTCCAAATTTCCCAAAAATGAGCAACAGTTTTGCAAAATGCACTGTTACAGAAATGGTTTGGGCTGGATGATGGACACCTTAGAACCTTAGCAGTTACATCTGCATGGCTAAACACCGATGTAGGGAAGACAGTAGTCTGTTTTATAATTTGTGTGATTTGACCCGTCATCAATTAGAAAGCATGAAGGCCGTGCAGAAACACAATTGCCTCCTACAATAAAAAGACACTTTATTGGAGAACCCTGCACCAAACCACTGTGTTAGCTTTATGGCATCCTGTCTGCATTTGGATAAAAGACATCGAGCCTGAGCAGGGCCTTTGTTTTTGTAATGGATCACAACATGCTGCAGTGTGTAGAGGGAGTACACTCTGCAGTACAGCTTAAGTACTCCCAGTTGTATCGAAAGATTATATTTCATTGCATTACATGTTTCATCCTCCTCTCTCAGCAGAAGATCCTTTGAAGTAATGAAGCAACATGCCCAGCAAAATAGTATTTTAACATTTAAAATAACTACTTTTATTCATTCATTTTAAATGTTTCATCTGGCTTAAAAAAAAAGTAAGACTAAGAAGAAATACCTCATGTTGTGTGGGGTGACACGATCACATAAATAATCAGCTGTGCAGAGATACTCTCATGGAGTCTTCATAACACCACTGCAAGGTGCCGGTAAAACCTGTTGAAAGGACATCCATCAAAATTTCCTCTGCTTTAAGGAACTGTTTATTTTCTTTCCTATTCCTGTTGACAGACTCAGCTTTTGCACTCTAACACATTGGATGGCGGACCTGCAACTACAGAGTGGTTGGCTATTTGCAGGCAGCAGATAAACCAAGAGCCATAAATCAAAGAGCAGTTTGTATAAATGAATATGAAAAGCCTTTGCAGTGAATGACAATGGTTTCACAGTCAAAGAAAGTAAAAGAAAGTAAAGGAAGGAAGAACATTAGTCTGAAATTCCACACCCACTAGCTGTAGAATCATTTCCCTCCGTATATTTCTCCGTATGTTGCCTCAGGGTTATATTTTCATGTATTAGCATTTGCCAGCTTAATGGTAACTGCATTAAGTGAGCTGGAACATAAAGACATCAATTAAACATTAAAGGCTTGACTTGTATAATCACAAGAATTTCCTATAGTCAGCCATTATCACGGACAACTGCAGACACTTGCCACCGCCACCATTATTCCCCTAATTAAAGTAATTGGTCAAGTGATTATCATCACATCATGAACACTTACCTGGTTAATGTAATGATGGGTGTTGGAGCTGCGGCGCACGATTCAAAATTTTGTTAGTGTTTCTAATTATTAAGTTAATTTATGTTAAAGTTGTCTTCTAATTACCAAGTCAAAGCAATCTTTTCTTCAGCCAATGTTGCTTTGATAGACCAAGTGATGAAACACAACGTGTCCATGGCATAATGAATATTATGCACATGTTCCTAAAACAAAATGATATTAAAACATGAAATGTTTTCATATTTTGTGGCAAGATTCACACAACTTACACTTTTCAACACTTTGCACATGTTATAACCATGAAAACAGAAACAAACTGAGAAGGAAGCCAGAAAACTGTAATTAAATCAAACCTGTCACACCTCACTATTTGATATGCACCTCCTACAGAAAGTTGTTAAAGTTAACTG
Organism: Channa argus; assembly: GCF_033026475.1. Classification (NCBI taxonomy): domain Eukaryota; kingdom Metazoa; phylum Chordata; class Actinopteri; order Anabantiformes; family Channidae; genus Channa; species Channa argus. The sequence continues at coordinate 3,346,434 of NC_090218.1, forward strand.
TGAAATTTTTAATTTCAGTGGGAAATCATACAAGCATGACAAAACTAAATTAAAAGCCAGGCATATTGCCATTATCACATCCATGAAAATACATGCAATAATCCAGGATATGAGGCATTTATATTTGTTGGGTTTACAAGCACTGAAAGTTTCCCAGTTGTACTTACAACTTGGAAGTTCACCTGAATGCTATTTACAAGTCAGACACTTGTAGCGGCAAGAATTCTCCTATCACATGAATGCAGGATAACACTTTCCAATCTGAATACACATGAAGTACTTTCAACTGGAACTATTCCAACTATACGTGCTTGTACTTAACCCTAACTAAATGGACCAGTCTCCACTCTAACACACGTTACTGTACATACTGCAGCCTACATATTGTGTAATGCAAAGTCTTTTTTATTGTTTCATGCGTAAGTATATTGTTCAAGCTCCAGGATGTAACTTAGTCCTTTTCTATCTTTCATCCATTTAAACACACACACACAGATGACAGCAGCTGCCCTACAAAGCAGTGGCCTGGAGCAACTTGGTCTTGCCCAAGGAGACTTTAACATATGGACAGCAGGAGCTGAGGATCGAACCGCCAGACTTATGCTAGCATTGGCACCAGAAATCAGATGGGATCATCAATCATGATCTGTGGAACTCTCCAACACCAATGTAATGTACCTAGGACACTGGGCTGGACACTGTTGATGGCACATACTTTATATACAAGCAATTAAATCTTTGTGAACATTATATTCTTATAAACTATGTAAACATTCAGATATATCGTGTGCTCACAAACATAAGCATACATTATGAGTGATAAATATGAGCAACTGACACTCCCTTTACTCATGATGATTTACAGCCACCTTACCACTGCAGACAAAATCTGCATGATGGATCACCGATGGCCCCATCTGATTGTCTATCTGCACCATTCAGTTTGGCCTTCAGATATTAAAACTTACGCCCCATTTTTCTGCAGGACGGTTCTCTCACTGTTTCGATTCCCTCTCTCAGCTACTCTCCCTTGGGAGAAAGCCTGCTTTTTTTTAAGCTTTGCCTTTGTTTACCTAGTCCTTTCTTCTGGGCTGTCACATTATCTCTCTAAGTGACGATGTTGCCTTGCTGCATGTTAGGGCACGCCATTGTTCAAGTGTGAACTTATTTGTCAATTGAAAGATATGTTTTTTTTTTCTTTGTTCTAACCTCTATGCTAACTGTCTGTATTTAATAAAACAAAGGGATATATCAGTATGTCTTTTTGAGGTTGAAGAACCGTGCTCAGAATCAGCAGCACTGGATACACTGCTTTCCAAGAAAGATTAAATAGTTAGAAATTATTATTGACAGCCAGGATTTTTACAATATCAAATAATATTAATTATTTGAAAGTAAAAGAAAAATATCCATCTTAGCAATCAAGCCCTGTTCAAACATGAAGAAGAACCATCATGTCTTTCTCCACATGGTGCAAGACGGAGCTGAAAGCCTACCCTACCCTGTGCTGCTTTTGTATCATCCACATGCTAAAGCAAGTGTTCACATTAACACTATTAAGACTGTTCAATTTATGAATACCTAAAGAGTTCTCATTTGACAAGCACAGAAAAAATCTGAAATCTCAAAAAACAAAAAACTAAATCAAGACATTAATATCATGGGGAATATTATCAGAACATTTAACATTTGATTTAAGGCCAAAAGCAAGTTAGAAATGTTATTAACTGTGTAAGTTCTCTGGGAAATGACCTGCTTTATTCACACATGGTGTGACGTTGGGGAAGTACTGATTTTTAAGGCAAACTGCCACTTTTGTACTAACACTAACCATTTTTATTTTGAGCCTAGCCCAAATAGAATCTAGCCCAGATGTTTTTGCCCCTTGACCTGATGGAACTGAAGTTTTGTACAATTAAAATCTATTTTTGTGTTTAGAACAAAAATGAATGTGAAATTGGCAGCCATTGTGGTTCCATTGTAAACAATGCTCTCTGACATTTTGTTGTCCAATGCCAAAAATGGTCCAATTTCAACAGACATCTGCCTCTATAACCAATCAATACGAGTTTTCAAAATCCATTTTGACAACATTTACTTCATTTGATAGCAATTTCCAATCCTCATTACATACACATGTGATGTAGTGACAGCAGAGCACAGAACTATACAGTCTACTCCGGAAAAGTTGTTATAAATATATTCACATAATACTATATAAATCTTGGCAGCACGGTGGTGGAGTGGTTAGATTGGTTGGTTTAAATCCACCAGCTGGCTGTGGCCTTTCTGTGTGGAGTTTGCACATTCTCCGTGTGCATGCGTGGGTTTCCTTGGCCATAGGTGTGAAAGTGAGGGTGAATGGTTGGCTGTCTGTGTATGTCTCTCTGTGTTGGCCCTAAGACTGGTGGCCTGTTCAGGCAGTACCCCACCTATTGTCCAATGACAGATATGATAGATATAAATCTGAAATAATGATGTAGTGATGGACAGAAAGAGCCTCATTTTGAATTAATATGAATATGCACAGTAATGGAACATATTGCTGTTCAGTTATTTGCGTGGTCACCCATTTTTTCACTTTCAGCCTTAAGGTCTCTCCAACAGTCCTGCTTCATTTTCTTTTGAGGCTCCAGAGACACTGACACTTTTCTGCTTCCAGAGACCTGCAGGACATTGTCATTGTGCCTCATAGTCCTGCTCTAATAGCTCTACCCCATTATGTGTATTTTTATATCCATTTCATCCACTTTCTCTCATAGTGCATGAAATCTAGCTGACAGCATGACAGCAGACCATTCAGTTTCTTGTAATTAATGTTTTGTTCAACCATTAAAATGTTAGTGCTAATAAAAACTTGGGCAATTGGTGGTGCACTAAGATCCTCTGACCAAACGCACTCAAATACAGAAATAAATGACAAAGTCAGACATTTGCATCATTTTTAGAAATCATGTAAAACATTTACTTTCCATTGATTAGTTTCCGTTCTGGTTTCTATCATCCATTTTTGATCTTTGGTCCACAGTCACTACAAATTTCATTCACCATTAATCCCAGTGAAGAGTGGGATTAGGTTCAATGTGACTGAATTTGGACCCATGAAGTAGTGAGGCTCATCCAAGTGAACCTGATTTTGTATTTTGATTTCATATGATTGATCTTCTGCTTCTGCTGAGCTGACATGACTACTTTTTCCTACTGATCTTCATTTTAGTAATGAACCCACACTACGTACACTGTACACACTGCAACCCTGACCTGCTACCATTTTATTATTCTTAATGCCATTTTTATTTTTATTTTTCTGCTCTGATCAGTTTAATAAAGTGTATTTAATAAGCCATGACTTTGCTTCTTTTTTCATAGTACTGTAAACAGTGCCAGGCTGCTTCCAGCATGCGACGTCTGGCAGCCTGGGTAAATCAAATTAATGGTAGTGTCTAAACTGTGGCTTGACAGAAAACACAGATTTTAATGGGTGGAATTTCCCCTCTTGCATGTTTGCTCATTTGTTCTCAGATTTGTAACATTGTCCATATGCAACCAACAGTCATGTTTCTTGTCAGAAACCATGGTTGTACAAGTTTAACAGTTATTGTACATCTTGTCAATGCTCAGTAAGACTTACACGCTGTGAAAACACCCCATGTAGAATTTGACTAACCACAACCACGGTAATAACCATTTGACAATGCACAGGACAATGACTTATGGTTCAGTGTTCACATATAATTTCAGACACAAAGCAAAGGCTCAGGCTCACCTCTGGAGTAAGCGGCCACAATTCATTCATCTAATCCTTAGAAGCAGGTAATTAGCAAAGTGAAACTATTGCTGATTTGGTTAAACTAAAATGACTAATGATCCTCCCAGTTGGAGGCAAGTTTCCATTTATTATTTGCACTTACTTATTCAAGGTAAGAAGGGCCTGGGGCCAGGAAAAATTGATTGATTATGGACTCCAGGTTTAGGCTGAAGGGATTGGTGTGTTTATGAGGGGTTGCAAAAGAAAAAGCATCTTATTGATAACTAACCTGAGGTAATCGAGGGAGATAAAACATGCGGAACCATTGGCCAGTGTGTAAAATCCCTGAAGTGTGGATCAAAGGTTGAAAACCATCTATGCTCAGTTATTGGTTACCGTTTTGACAGAAATATGAAACTTACTTGTTATACGGTGGGTAATGCAACCACAAATGGCACAAGACAGTGTCTTCTTGTGCCAAGTCTGGATAAATGCAGAGGGTTGTTTGAGGAAAACACATGCCGACTTAAATATGCGAATCATGACTTCCATACCAGATCGGTCGGTGCTCGGGTTAACAACGAGCACAACCAGTGCCATTGCACTATGGGGGGCCGGTGGAAGTTGGGCTACTGTTGATCGAAGTAGAAGAGGAGGATGGCGTGTTCGTTGGCAGAGAGAGAAAAGGAAAGCCAAGAGTGTAGAACAGTAGGGACTATGACAGGGAAGGCTAGAGAGTTGATTGACATGACGCAGAGAAGGAAGGTAGATATACTGTGTATCCAGGAGAACAGGAAAAAAGGTAGCAAGGCACAAAGCTTAGGAGCAGGGTTCGAGTTGTTTTACCATGGGTCGGTAGAAGCACTCAGGTCGACCACATCTTAGATGTAGTAATCTAAAAAAGATCAGTGACTGCAAAGTATTGGTAGGGGAGAGTTTAGCCAGACAAAACAGGATGGTGGTGTGTAAAATGACTCAGAGCAGAGGACCAAGTGGTGGAAGTTGAAAAAGGAAGAATGCTGTGCAGTTTTCAGGGAGTAGCTGAGACAGACTCTGGGTGGTCAGGAGCTGCTTCCAGATGACCGGACCACTACAGCTAATGTGATCAGGGAAACAGGTAGGAGGGTACTCTGTGTGTCATCTGGAAAGAGGAAAGTGGACAAGGAGACTTGGTTGTGGAACGAGGAAGTTCAGCAGTGTATACAGAGAAAGAGGTTAGCTAAGAAAAAGTGGGACACTGAGAGGACTGAAGACAGTAGACAGGAGTACAGGGAGATGCAGCGTAATGTAAAGGTAGAGGTGGCAAAGGCCAAACAAACAGCATATGAGGACTTGTATGCTGGGTTTGACACTAAAGAGGGAGAGGTGGATTTGTACAGGTCGGCCAGACAAAGAGATAGAGATGGGAAGGATGTGCAGCAGGTTATGGTGATTAAAGATAAGGATGGAAATATATTGACAGGTGCCAGGAGTGTGATGGGAAGATGGAAGGAGAACTTTGAAGAGTTGGTGAATGAGGAAAATGAAAGGGAACGAAGAGTAGAACAGGTGACTGGTGTGGAGCAGGTATCACCAAAGATTAGTAAGAGTGAAGTGAGGAGGACGTTGAAGAGGATGAAGAGTGGAAAGGCAATTGGTCCTGATGACATACCTGTGGAGGTATGGAAGTGTCTAGGAGAGGTGGAAGTAGAGTTTCTAATTAGTTTGTTTAACAAGATCTTGGAGACTGAGAGGATGCTGAGGACTGGAGGAAAAGTGTACTCCTTCCCATTTTTAAGAACAAAGGAGATGTGCAGAGCTGTGGCAACTACAGGGGAATAAAGCTGATGAGCCAAACAATGACATTGTGGGAAAGAGTAGTCGAAGGTCGGCTAAGGGCAGAGGTGAACATTTGTGAGCAGCAATATGGCTTCACGCATAGACAGAGTACAACAGATGCAGTATTTGCTTTGAGGAAGCCAGATTGAGGTGGTTTGGACATGTTCAGAGGACAAACTGTGAACCAGAGAGCATCCTCAAACCATCAGGATGCTGAGTTTGGAGCTGCCTGGCAGGAGGTCTAGAGGAAGACCAAAGAGGAGATTTATGGATGTAGTGAGAGAGAACATGAAGTTAGTTGGTTTGAGAGAAGAGGATGCAGAGGATAGAGTTAGATGGAGGCACGTGATTTGCTGTGGCGACCCCTGAAAGGAGACAGCAGAAAGGAAAAGAAGAAGACTTGTTATACAGTAGGTGTATAGGCTCAGTTTAATGGGATAAAAAATATTATTTTATATGAAGAGAAATGTAATCAACCTTCTCTTTAGTTCAAGAAATATATATAAGTATATATTTAAAAAACAGCTCTTCCCAAAGCTGAATAAATGGCTAAATTAATCTGGAGAATCAAAACTATGTTAAAATTCAGACAGGGGTAGAAAAACTTTGGGCCATGAGACAATAGTGCATTACTACATAGCAGAAATGATTCTTTTGGCAGAGCGGAAATTGTTCTATTGCCTGCAGCACTTGTGGATTCCTACAAAAAGTAGCAAACCCTCTGTAGCACCACTGACTGCTGGGCAACTCTTAGAAATGGCCACATTGCCCAGTGCAAATCTTAGTAGAAAGCACAAATACATTTATGTAAAAATGGCCAATTACAAACTTAGCCAAGTAAAATAATCATCCTAAAGTCCTAGTGAGAACGACTCATTTGGAAGAATGATGTTCCCTCACCCTGCTGCATTCTAAGGTTCGGAGAATCTATGCCATGGCGCTCAGACTGTCAAGGCTCCCGGTGTCCCAACACAGATCTGATTTGTCATAATGATTATAACTATGTGGTTATATCCATCACGATCAACACATAAACCAACAGTTTGCTTCATCCAATCAGTATTTGAATTTCTAACAAAAAGTCTATGTAATGACCAAGACTGTACAAAAGATTTTATTTATTTATTTTTTATTAAAAGTTTTTGGCAGTTTGTCAGAAAATAAGCATATCTTCCAGAAAGAAAATCTCTCCATGATTAAAACTTTTCCAGCATTAGGGTAGTAAATCGAGTTCCATCCTGCCGCTAGACTACTGGTATAATTTACTGCATATTTCTGCCTCTCCTTTTATGTCATTTCATCTTTTACCACATTGGACGGCTGTATGAGTGAGGCCAGTGCAACAATTAGCCATGTTTGTGACCTTCTACACAGCTAAGTTAACCATCATCTGACCTGGGCAGTTTTTTTCTACGCTGCATATTTGCTCTTCCTTTTTCTCACCACTGCACTGTGGTACAGCAATATTCACAATACTCTGTTTCAAGTAAAACATAACATAATTAAACATAAGTATTTAACAGTATTTAACTTAAACACCAAAAGTACTCCTTATTCCACCACACTGAATAAGCAATATCAGAATGATAAGATTTGTATCATATTATCGCTTTACTTTCACTACTCTCTCACTACAACCTCATACATACACCGTGTATTTATAAACTGCAGTTTGCAGTTAGCTGAATGTCCATGTCAAACAAAGTACTGCCCTGTACAGGCTCCAAGAACTCCAGTGGTGGGGGTTTCTCCACCTGGAAAGACACACTGCTTCTCTGACTGTCCTCCTCAGTCTTTTTTTCCACTGTGCTCCTTTTGACAATTAGCTGGAAATACTCATTACTCATTTTTTTTCCTGGTTTAAAGAACCAGGGCTGTGCACAACCATCTGAGGGTTACTGAGTGCACACGCTGGACGCATGCATGCACGTCTAATTTTTGCCTCTAAGCACCTATACCTCTAAGTATTGATATGCATGCTGGTAAAATTGTAGATTTTTTTTTAAAAATGAGTAACGTTGATGCTGGTTCCTGGTTCAAGGCCAAAAGTTACAGTGTTGCTGTTGCTGATGTCAGAGCTGTCAGGATCTGGTTACAGTGTTACAAATGGCACCTTCACAATGAAAAGTATGTTTTGTAATTGTGCCACTGAATGTTTAGCTAGCAAGCACATAACTGCTCAAGTCTCAAGAATTTACCAAGGTTTTTTCTTTTAAATATTTCGGTTTTCTTCATAAAAATGCTTGAAGGTTTTTAACTCGTTTAAAAGGAAGCGTAATTGATAATGAGTTGTAATCAGATCAGCACTTCAGTGATCAACACGACAAACATGAAAACCACTTGAAAGCGCCATCCTGAGAGAAGTAAATTGTGAAAACATCTGAATCTTGGTTACTTGCATGGTATAGGCCTTTGTGAGACTAATCCATTTAGAAAAGTGCACTGTGAGAAGTATGACTCTCTCAGAAAACACAACAACAACAACAACAGCAACAACGACAAACGTTACACACAGTGCTTCACTTGAGTTATGTGGCAGTGAGACACCAAAAGACGCACCACGCAGGCTACATGCACATTAACTGGCTGCCTGGCTGTTTGGAGGCAGCGCAGCTGTCTGCAGGAGGAATGAAATATTCCTGACATTTTTCATGCATCCATTATCTTCATTGTGGGAAAACAACGTGAGTCCTTTTGGGGAAATTGTATCCTCAGTTCTTATCCTTGTGGAGGCATCAACAGGAGACTGATGTAGTTCATTCTGAAGTAGCAAATGGAGCTGTGCTGCCGTCTCTGCTTAAACACAATGCAGCGCAGAGAATTTGAAAAGGCGGAGGGGAGAGACTTTAAAACTGTATTTAAAATCCCAGTGAATGGCTAACACTGTAGGCTGACAGCAGAATATGTCATTTACTATTTCATGCCTATCCACGCAGAAATCACAAGTTGGAATTTATTTTCTATAGTTTTAAGAGCTTGTGATTATACAACGGTAGACAACTGAATAAATGAGACTAAATTATTTACACTGGCTGCACATACTGTAAGGACTTTTATAATAATACTCGAGCCCCACAAATTTACAATTCAAACTGATTACACTCTCAAAACAAGACCAGGCCATTCAGTGCAAAGAGTTCACAGGCACATGAAATGACTACGTGTCTATAATAACAATACTTTTATTTTTTAGTATTTTTCACGTACTTCACAGTCGATTTGTGTAAACCTGGAGGATTAAACAGTAATATGTGTCCACTAACCAAACCATCCTCAGGTGAAAATCTTCACTAAACTTGCAAAACATAACTGAACAAGAAACACTTGATGCTAATATTAAGATTAAATGAAGCACATGTCAAACTTTCCTTCACCTTCTACGTTTTCACCATCGTTGTTCGTTAACAGGTTGCTGCCGATCATGTCACATTCTGAAATACAAAAGGTATCATGCATGTGACATCTCTTAACATATGGCAAATTGTTTTTGGTCGGGTTATCTAAATAATTTAGCAATAGACTAGAAAACGTGTGATATGAGGATGGGATGGAGGAAAGCAAAATAATCAGTGTTGCGCTAGACCTGTATATTTGGACATTTTAACTGGCCTTTTACTGGGAAAAAAAAACCTCTTCCTCTACATTGATCGAACATGGCTATTGCCATATTAAGTAATTAAGGCTGATCCTGTTGACTGCAAATGTAAATACAGTGGAATGCGTCTTTGCAGGCAAATCAAGCTTTAGCTTTTTTCCCCTCTTTGGGCTTTTAACTGATGGCTGCTTGCTAAATGGTATCATAATGACTCATCTGGCCTTAGTTGTTTATGCAACACACACACACACACACACACACAAGTATTTGCAGTAGTTTTCCTCATTGCCAGGCTCATGTAATCACAGAATGATAGAGAATCACCATAAAAACCAACCTTCACAGAGATTTTCCCAGGAGATTTTTTTTCTTTTTTACTGCTGTTTGGAGCACTTTGTGCAGAGACACACGGATAGCTGCTGTGAAGATATTTTTAATTTCAACTGTTAAACTGAGTGCCCGTAAAATGAAATGAACAAGGCAGCCCTCTTTGTTATGAGCACAGCAGACCATAACACTGGTTTGATATGCATTAGTTTGATAAAATAAGCATTTATATTTATGAATGCTCCTCATTCAGCAGTCTCATATATATAAAACAAAAGAGTTTAAAGTGCCTCCGAATGCACCGACTCTTGTCCATGCTACTGATGCAGTGGCAATGAAAAATGTTCATTTCTACAATGCTATTTTCTGTCGCACTGTTCGTATTTCCAGCCGACTGTGTAATAAATCATGAGGTCATCATGCTATGCAGTGCAGAGAGCTCACAGCAACAATAAAGCAGTACTAGTCCAAGCTGGACATGAGCTGGTTTTAATAAGCTGGAATTTATCTGGTACATATGGTGCTTTTTCCTTTTCCTTTAGGCTTTTACTTATTTGATGACTGGTTCACGTCTAACAATATACATTTCAGATTACGATTAGTAATAAATGTCAGTTGACTGTATAATTTGTAAACAAGTCCGTCAGCATAGTTTGACACACAGAACACATTGCGCTGAGCAGGGGTGGGCTTAAAGCAATGCTCCTCAGCATATTGGGGTAGATTTGTGAGCATGACATAATGTAGGAACAGGTGCTGCCTTAAAAGCATTTACTCTTGAGGAGGAGAGTTGAAATTTGAAACTTAAAAAGACAGTATATAGCAGAGAAGAGGAACTTTTTTCAAAAGTCACAACTTAATTAACAATCGCAAGATGGCTCTAAAAAAATTGCAATTCAATTGTTTTTCTATGTCTTCCAGCTCTCGTAGCAGTCACATTTGGTAATTTTAGAGCTTGAGGGGACCCCCTCCATCACCCTAACCCATTCTAAAGCATTTTGTCCTTGTTTTTCAATAACAGCACTTTAAACATGCTAACAAGCATTATGTGGGATCAGGCACAGATGCGTTGCAAGACCCATTTAACCCCTTGTTCTTCCCACTCTCTGTGCACTGTGTACTATCTTCTGCAATACTATACAGCCTTAAAAAATGGATCATGCAAGCTAAGTGTTCCACTTTATTCACCAGCCAGTCACTATCTTGTCTGTTTGCCAATTGGTACAAGTAGTGTACAGAGGGTTTATAAGAACGTTTCCGCTCTAAACAGCTGCTGCATTTAGAAACGAGGATGATGAGACCAAAAAGGTTCAACAGAGCTGAGGGAAAACAGTGGGAAAGAGTGGGTTTGTCACCACAAGCAGCCTTTATACATTATCCAGCGACAGTGGAAAAATATTGATGTGTTCATCTGTTCTTGCTCCTCTTGAAATGAAAATAAAAAAGTGAGGAAGGAACTTTCACAAACCTAGCATCTCTTTTCATTTCATAGCTTTCACTTTCTAACCAGCTTTTTGATGATTTTCCATTCCAAAAATGTCATCTGTCAATACCAACTGTGCTTCAGGCCATATACTGTATCTCTGATCAGCCGCCCGTGCCTGCAGGCTACTAAACATATATTACCAGGTACTTGGAGCAATGTTTGCTTTGTGTGTGTTTCGTGTTTACGTTTAGGTTGAGGGCCCCAGTGGAGTTACATCCTTTAATTTGAACACGATATCTGTATTGCGCAAATCCTGGCTGAACTTTTCTTTTAAAGTTTGACACGTCTGAAATAAAGTTTCATTTTCATTGCACAGATGTGATCTAGAACAGTTGATGAAATTCTTTGATCTAAAAATAATTGGCCCATCCCATTGAAACTATTGTTGGCTTATTGTATGCAATGATTACCAGGCTGCAGGAATTAATTTTGGAATATCACACTGACGAAATGCTGTATTTAACACATTTACTTTCCTGTGAAAGTTATTTGATGACAAGTTAATAAAAATAGCCATTGTTGCAGTTGCAGACGCATCCCTCACTCTGCTTGCCTTTTTATTTTGGGTTCCAGCATCCTGGCAAAACCTTTGTGATAAACTGAAACTGGCAGAGCAAAAAAGTACTACGATACTGAATTCTGCAGTACATTACCTTATCGTTGTGGCTTTAATATTTTTACAGCTTCACTCATTATTTATTATTTGTATTGTGATATCTTTGTCATATTTTTACAGTTAAATTAGTCATCTTACGAAGATGTTTTTTTTTTAAGTTGAAGATTTTATCTGAGCTATATAGATAAAAACAAACTCAATAAATTGAGCTTACACACATTAAAAACACAGATTTCTGTGGTTGTGTTTGCAGCCACTGTCATGTTGGAAAAGGACTCCTCTCCTGTGAATATTGGGTGTCATGTTTCTAATTTAGTTTTTGGGTTTACACACTTGTATTTATAGTGACGTCTATAAATGTCATCTCCTCTACACCCATTTCTGCAGCCCCATAACAGCGTTCTCCCACCTGCATGTTTTACTCAGATCACTGAAACACTTCCACAATTTCCACAGATAATTCTTTGGCAAGACAGAAGAACTTTCCTGCCCGTTTACGAGTGTAAGGTTGTGTAGATATCAAATTGTTATTTCAATCATTTTTGGATTTGCTGTGCCTTCTGTTAGTGGTAGTAAACCTAAAGTGCAGTGCCTTCCGTTAAGTACTGATCCTCTTGTACTTTCTCTCATCTTTATAAAGTCTCACAGTTTGGGTTCGTACTTGTTCAGACATGCGGGGCCATGTTGCTGAAAATGCTGTGGTGTTTTCAGGTAATTAGTAATTAGGTTCATGCACTCACACTTAACTGGACAACACATGTACAACCTCCTTTATTGCACTGAGCCTGTCTTTTTAAAGAAGACCTGTCCCAAGTACGTCACTTGAGGTGAATCTAATAGAAAACCTTGACAGTAGAAAAGCTGGAGGGACAGTGAAGAGACAAACAAAGAGCAGGGGAGATGAATAGCAGAATATGTGTTTCCAGGAGAATCAAATAATCAAAAATGAATTCAGTCATAAAAAACACAGCTCCATGACTTCTTTTTGGGCTTTTACATTTTGATGAATGGACAGGATTTAACATTTCTTTGATATTGACCATTACGCCTCAGCAAATGTTTTAGAATTGTGAGTTTCTTCATTTCATTTCTTATCTGAGATTTAGTATCTCAAAGAAATGATGCTACTGAACTGGACCTACTAAGCACACAGAGAAAAGTGCTGTAGAGCAGACCCAGGTGCTGACTGTGTGATGAGCTGCTGCCCTGTTTCAGGTGTTAATTACACACAGATTGCAAACGCAAATTCAATGATAGACACTGTGGAAATTTGCCCCGTGCTTTCACATATGCAAATCTGCCCACATGTCTTTCTCTCCCTCTCCAGGTCAATAGAGCTGCAGTGCGGGGAAACAGGCATGCCAAATTAGAAGTAAAAGTGTGGGAGCAAAGAGAAAAACAAACATATGGGCTGAATCTTTGAAGAAGATTGAACTTTCCAAAAAGTATTGATGTCACAGCAAGTGTTAATGATTGACAGCACGGACCTACTTTGAACTCACTCATTGCAACTATTTGTTGTACAGTGAACATCTGCAGGACAATTTACAATGTAGTGCACTACATTTACTGTTTCCATTTTCACGAAATGTCCAAATGCTCAGTAAATCCGCCCAGTGCTGTATGCTATAATGCACCCCGACATTTTACTGAAGTTTTTATCAGTATAATATGTAATTCACATCATCAGAAGTAACAAAAGATGGTCAGTGGTCAAGTGTGAATATATTTGAAAAAGGCTGTACAACCTGGCAGAAAACCGAGCAGTCTGGTTGACTTGGAGCAATTATTCCATGAAGAATTGGCTAAAGTTACGCCTGAAAAGATACAAACGGTGCTCAGAGGGATCTCAAAGAGGTTGGAGGAGGTTGTAAAAGATAAAGGGAGAACATACAAAGTATTAGGGAACATTTCATTGTCCTCAGTGAAATGTTCCCTAATTCCCTCACTTTTGCAATAGTTCAATTTTTATTATTTTACTATAACTCCATTTATATATTTCTTCACCCTTTTTGTTACTTGCTAATGAAGGAGCATTTGTACTAGGTGAATGTGCATTAAATATTATGTTGATGAAAAAAATAAAAGAAAGTGAGCTCTGTCTGGTAAGCAATCCATGAGAACAAGTGCCGACTGCTTTATGCATAATCTCCATTACTTGTCTCCTGCAACACTATTGGAATACATAAATGCATTTACTGTGAACACTTGTAAATTCAACTCTGGCTGTTCACAAAAGCTTTCAGAATGCGATGCTGCAATGTTTCCAGAGACCTACAAATTTCTCATCCTTGCAGTACGTCTCTTCGCTGAGTATGGCTTTAGATGATAATGTCAAGCCCCCTGCCCCTTCAAATCTTTTCATCTGATTGCACTAAAATATCTGCAATATGGCCCAAAACAAAATCATAGCGATAGTGACAAACCCGCACAAAGAACGCGCAAACTCCAAACAAAAAGGCCCAACTTGGCATTGTTGCTGAGCTTTCAATGCCTCGAGTGATCCAGAGGTGATTTACTGTAAACTTGCACACGTGCATTAGATGAGACACCTTAGAAATAACAGACAAGTGTTCTGTAAAGTACCCTTAACAATATATTTCTCGTCAAAGCTTCTCAATACATACAATGTGACAACAGCAGCACTGCACTTTGAAACCCATTATGTCATGACAGTTTGTGAGGAAGAGGTGAGGAATAGCAGCGTAACTAGTAGAAGATATGATTATATAGTAAAAGAGATATATAACACAACATTACTCTTGTATAAACATGAGGAGGAATGATATTTCTATTTAACCATGTAAAGTGTGTTTTAACAGTCATGCACTTTACTGTAAGTAGGAAATATGTGTATAGCTTAGCTCTAAAGACCTACTGAAGGTAATGATGTAAAGAGGTATAGTTTTTATACAAAATAAACTTTTGCACTATTTTGCACGATTTCTCCCCCTATTAATTTATTTGACCCAAAAGGTGAAATTTTGAAAAATGTACCTTTTTGGTCTAAACCCAATGGACAGTGCAGCATAAATCGCTTTGTCTGAAAAGGCCTGCAACATTAATACGGGTTTCATTTTGCTGAATTTCCTTTACACTATGAATGTACTGATTATGAAGTATATTATTTGGAATATGATGTATACAAAATATTACATAAACAGTCAAGTTGGCCAGCTGCAAAATGATCAGATATAAAACGTGAGAATAAATTGAGACATTCGTCAGCAGACCAGTAGCTTCATAAATCTAATATGAAACCTCTATTATTCTAATTTAATACCCTATTTGAATGGCACCTGAGGACATCTTATGATTTTTAATAACAGCAGAGCATAGAGTAATTTGAATGATCTTTGAATTTTCCATAACTCTGCTCTAGCAAGTCAGAATTTATTGGACACTTTGCGAATGTTCAACTTGAATCCCATTGTTTTATTGAACAGAGGACATGGAAACGTAAATTACAGTAAATGTCCCACTGTGACTTGTAGATTGAAAGATCCTAGTCCCAATGTGAAATTTAACTAAATCCCCTGCTTTGTCATTGTTGCATGTCCAACTCCATGTGTGGTAAATTTACTTGAGCTATTATTTGACCTTTATTGTCAGAGAAAGAAAAAAATGATTATCTCAGAGTAATTCTGATGTAACTGTAGGTTTAGGCAAAAGATGAGCTCATGAATCAAGCTTAAAGCAAACATGCTACTTAATCCACAAAGTAACACACAGCTCTCCTGGATTTTACATATGTTACTGAATGCTTTTGTACAGTTGTACAAGTGATGTTACAGTAGGTTATTTATTTTATATTCAAGGCCACCACATTATTATAGTGTTATTCTGATTACTAATCTTGAAACATTTCTTAGACTGTTTGAGAGACTACACCATTGAGAAACACCACAATAAAGTACAGTAGCACAGGCACTTATTAAATATCAGTAGTAACCATTCCTGGAGAGATTAAGTAGAGACGTGACAAGATACCAAAGACAGAAGGATTAAAATAGGGGATAAAGCTGGCAGGTACTGTGAAGCAAAACTTATTGAGAATCCCCTTTCCCCAGTTTCTATGCCACGTTGGATGAACAGTTAAAGCACTATAATCTGTTTTGTTCTAGGTCCCTTCTGGGCTGAAAAAAATTGGACAGACAGTAGACAAAAAAAAAAGCTTTATAGTGAAAAGCTGGAACTCTAAGCCATCACCAGACTCTTGAAGTCTCATTTCGAAGCTGTCTTTCCAGTATTTTTGCATCTCAATCTGTCCTAGTAAGAACCTACCTACAGCATATGCACATGGAGCTTGGTCACAGCCATTCTGCAGACCCTGTTGCATGGAAATGAGATCTATGTTCAGAGGGTTGAGTTATGAATCCAGGTTCTTAGCAAAGATCCAATAGTGCCATGTTTCAAAAAACATTTTCAAATCAATGGAAAACATATAATAAAAACAAAAAAACAGCTATGCTTAATTCTCACATGAAATGTTAGATGTGAATCAAAGCCTAACACTGTTAAATGTGATGAAAGACCCCTAACGGCAAGACCACAAACGCATTGTTAGCCACACAGTCATATTTGAATAAATGTTTTTGGGTTTTTTTATATAAATTTTTATGCCAATAACTAAAAGAGTTCACATGGCCACTGTGCTTACACGATTCCCCATTTTGTCTCATAAAAAGCTGGGAATTGATTCTACGTTGAAGACTGGTCTCGGCAATAATTTAGTCCCAAACTAAAGACTTGGCTTGAAGCTAGAAAAGCGCAAACATTTATGATTTAAATTTTGACCTGGTATCAGCTTAGAACAAAAGAAACTGTAGAGACACATGACATTTGAAGCGTGGTTTGGACAGCCGAGGAGGCTGAATACTTCAAGGGAATTTCTTTTAAATTATGGAGGCTATGTAAAAATGCTGTTAGAACATGGTCCAACTTTTATTGTGGCAACAGAGGGCAAAGATTTGCCCTCTGCAAAAAGCACTTACAAGCGTGAGATTTCATTTGATGTGGTTTATAGTTAATTAAATGGCTTGATTCTTTACTGAGGAGAATCTGCTTTAACTTACCACAGCCTTCTTATGTCCTGTTTCTTTATCAAGCACTCCCACTTTGCTAAACCCTTTCCGCTCATGCAATATATATTCTAATGTTTTCACATTGTGCTGCATGTACATAATCTAGGAGGCCTCTCCACTCGGGTTTGTATTGAGAATTAGGCTTTTACTTGTCTTACATCAGCTAGTCATTGATCACCATATTCTTTTTCTATTGTGCGAATTGTACATTTCAATTCCCAATTCCCTGCACCTGCAGAACTGGGTATCTTGTAAAACTCATTGGAATGTTTAGGCAGTCTCCAGTTTAGGACATAGTTTGAGATTCAATTTGCACTTTCTTTTCATTGCTTTTAATGCGGATTACAATGGACTGACTGGAATATCGTTTCAAATTTCCCTGACAGTACGTGGAAAATTAATTCGTGTCATACACTGCTGCTATCAAACAAGCAGCTACCAAGTAAGATGGTAACAAGGGAAAGTCAGACTAGAAGTTTCCATGCTTGAAAATGGAAAGCGAGTTCTCCTGAGGTATAGTTGTGGCCTTAAAAAGTCAGAGTCCCGACTGTACAGTATAATGACCTTAGATAGGTTAGCCAGTGCAGCAAGCAAGGTCTAGCAAGCATGATGAAACCAGAGCAATGCCCTGCTTCTAGCATATGATCAATGACAAGAAAGTATCAGTATGTCAGCGAAGGACTGCACAGCATGCCAAAGGAGGACACACACTCCCAGAGGACCTTGCACAGGCCCGTGTTATCCAGCCAAGGCAGAAGAGGGTAACATGCTCCACTCCACAAAGAGAGACAACTTGTGGTGTAATTGCTCAAATCCACGTTTCCTTTTACTCTTAATATTGTTAGCCTCTTTAGTAATCGAATAATCTGGAAGTTACAGGGCTTTGGGGGCAACATAAAACGTGTGGTTTTGAGACTGTCACAGGTATTTCAAATAAATGTCTTCGTAGTGAGAGAGCAATTAACAGGATTACATTTCGCCTTTTAAAATGGAGATTTGTTCCACGTAGGCTTTATGGCTGCAGATAATTTCCAACTCTTGTCCCTTGTTGAGCTTTTAAATTGATTACACATTTTAAAGTGGATTCTCAATTAAAAAGATGGAAACTATGGACTGTGGAAATTGAAACTAGAAACTATCACAATACCAGTGAAATTGTCAATTTGATATGTGAAGTTAGTTGACATCATAGGTAAGAAAGCATAAAATTCTTATTAATTTTTGCAAATAACTCTAATGCTTTAATTTAGTTGTATGAATAATTTCTTACCTTACCTACTTATCCATGAGCAAACACCTCACTCAAACATTTGCATTTCCTATAGTCTGCACTTTATAATTTGAAGGTTTTTTGTTTTTTTTTGGTTTACGTTTTTGTAATTATACAGCAAAAAAAAGAAACAAATTTGGAACCAAATATGCAATGTTATCTTAATTTTTTTCATCTTGAACATTGCATCAAAGACTTAGAACTAACTACCTAGAACTGTGCCATCAGTAAGGAAACACTGCACCATTTAGAAATGCTGTGTAGTTATTGGAGTCTCCTCCAAACTAATTGGTAAAAGGTCAAACCAAATAAGAAAACACCCCCTTTTTGCCAGTCGTAAATGTAAGTAGACCAGGGTAAACATATAAACTAATGAGCTGTAATTCTAAGGATGCACTTTTAATAGCGTCATCAGGAGAGGCCAGACTCAGCCCAGATAATTGGCACCAGAGTTCAAAGTTGCTCAATAAAGACGAGGATGGTAACATATGCAACAGTTAATAGGGTTTAGCGTGTGAAATAACAGCAGTGGTGAGCTCATGAGGGGGACAATTATGACAAAGCTATGCACATCCTAGATAACCGTCTGCCTAACTCAATCTGGCTAAGCCCCTGGGGAGCCAGCTCGCAGCAACTCCAGGGGCTGCAGAAACTAACAAGAAGAGGAGGGTGGCGAGAACGAAGCCACACAAACAAGCGTCTAACAAGCTCTGTGCAATATTACTGAGCATGTGTAATGTAAAGCCATCTGGATTACAGTCACAGTAGACATATAAGACAAACACACACACAAGAAAAATAGAAAATAATATAAAAGCTCAGATAAGTGCCAAACGTAAGCTGAGGTGACATCACAACAACAACGGTGGTTTCACCAGGAGACATTAACAGTGAAGTAAGTCCTGGTGCCTCCATCACAGTAATAATTGAATTTCATTTTTAAGGAAATAAATGTCCATGGTGCTACTTTCTGCCACTATAGTGAGAGAACGACAGCACAAGGATTCATTCGCTGTACAGTTTGTGACAACTGCAAAATGATCACATTTTTCCTTAAGTTCTGCCTCTAATGACAGTAGCTCCAGATAAAATCCTCTGGCTTACAGGAAAGGCCAAGATTTGTCACTTGTGTTATTCATGTATGAACAGGGTTGAGCCTTTGTGTGATTGACAGGTGATTTGTGAACTTAAGTCCACACACACCACATATTTGGATGCTGGTCACCACTGATGGAGAGAAAGGAAAAATATATGTTGCTACCTTAGCAAATGAACATGAGAATTGAAGCTAAAATAAGTGCCAAGGTAGTAGTGTCAGTATTTTTATACATTTACTATTAACTCTTCATCATAAACCTGTCATTGCAACATTATCTCTGGGTAAAATCGTGTCACACAAAATAGACACAAATAAATGTTTCTGTTTATGCCAAAACCGGTTTGTAGTGGTTAATGGTGTTCACTTGGATGGGAAAACACATTGGCTGAAATGTTCTGTCCAGGGTATGTTCATGAAAATAATGTATGCTTGAGGCCTAATAACTCATGATTTATGGAAATGTAATTTCTCTACTATCACCTTTTTTCATTTATAGTACAAAGAAAGCAATCCCTCACATGGCCCAACTAATATTGCTGACAATGAACCAATGTCACAAGGGTTTGCAGCACAATGCACAGTAAAGATAGACTATGCAAAAATAAATATACAGTTTATAAATATATGTTCTAAATCTGTATCAACTTTATTGTCATTAACTATATTATTGTTGTGGTTGTTGTTGTTGTTTTTAGTATTATTGTGCTGATGCAGTTTCACAAAAACCTTTGCAGACCGAAGTTCAGAGGGTTTTCTCGCATTGACCCCCCCCCCTGTCTTTTTGCCCCCTGTGCTGAGCTTTAAATCAATACAAGGTAAACCACTTGTGGATTGGGATGTGCAAATATAATTTTAATTTCTTTTAGATAGAAATCTGATCTTTTTGTTGTTTGGTTTTACAGACAGGTCAAACTAACTATAGAATAAGGCAGGTAAATTTTATAAATGTCCTGAACTGAATTGAGTCCTAAGTGTAGTGTAAATGTATATAAAAAGGTGTTATTCCTGGGATTAGGTTTGCACATTTATAGCAGCCAAGAGCTTAATTTCCCGAGTCTATATGGATTTACCTTCTTAACATTTGTGATCTACCTGCAACAACTTTTTGGCTGCCATTTTTAATAGTAACCATTTTGTTTTATTATGCATAAGTACACAACGCTCGACAAAGATGACAAAGATATTGGAAGAACTCTTGTTCAACAAAACAGCCCAATTGCAGGCTAAAGATGGGAATCCTGCTACTTGAATCTTTTATCAATAATCATCTTTAGTTTTTATATTGGTCTGTACCGCCAAACACCCAGTTCCCTCCTGCTCATGCCAGGTGATTAGCTGCGTTTGATGTCAAAAGGCTGATTAGTCATTGGTTTTCAAAGCTTATTGCTTCTGTCCTGATCACCAGGGTTTGAGATCCTTACCCAACTAAGAGCAAAGTTAGACCACCTTGGCAGGGGTAATAAAAATATTTCACTTCTCTTGGAAATTTTATATGAACCTACTCATGAGTTACAGTTGCCATCATGTAAGCCTTCCATTAGCTGTCAGATTCACTAAAGCTTCACATACTTTTTTGTTATTCCACATAATTAGGCTTTTGGCCCCGGTCCTTGAAATTTTTGGCAATGATCCCTTTGTGTAAACCCACCACTGTGTGCAATAATTATCAGTCTGCAGATGTGCAAGGGAAGCACACATTCAAATTAGGTATTTCCCGGGGGCAAAGATGATTTTGTGGGCCTCTATTGACTCCCTGTTTGTAAAAACTTAGAAACATATGCATAATGTGCATTTTGCCACAGAGTGCATTCACAAGTGAGGGAGACAATACAGGTAAAATTGCATGACTCACCTTAAGACCCTTGTCATTTTAAGTGATATTCTATTTCAGCGTAACACATTTACTACTACTGCAATTACTCATAATTGTTGGAATCATTAATAGGAGACCTTTGGGGTTCTTGACACTCTGAGGCCCCGGTGGAGTTGCCTACCTTGCCTGGATGAACTTGCCTTGCTCGGTTTCTGACCCTGGAGGACAGCTGATTGCAAAAGCCACTTGCAAAGCTTCTATTCATCCACTTGTTTGAATAATGACCCCCCCCCCCCCCCCCCCCCACACACACACACACACACACACACCCCTCACCCCCCACCCAATTAATTCACAGGGACTTTAGTTGACATACTCGTCCGGAATTAGGTGTAGCCTCTTCCTGTCCAAAATACAGGGGACTGTGGCAAAGATATTGATATGCAAATTACGAGTTGATGTCATTTAGCAACTTTGAGTGCCTCTTTGAGTACCTTGTGGGAAGACAGGAGGCAACACCAAGAGCATGCTAATGGAAATAGTGGCCTGCCAGCTTTGTATCTCCATCTCCATCATTCTCTATGTTGATTCTGAAATGATGCAACTAATACGTTCACCTTTCTGTAACCTCCTTCTCCCCTAGCACACCTCATTTAGTATCATTTTGATCACAAAGTTAGCTCCAGTTGAATCAAAAACAGTGCACATTCACTGGAACCTGCTCCAAAGGCAACCACCAGCTTTTCAAAAGCACAGCTGCCAAAAGACAGGTTGCCATTTGTGTGTGTGTGTGTGTGTGGATTTTTTTCCCCACGACCATTAGACATGCTGAAAGAGGAAATGCATGTTCTATCATAGAAGAGGACGTCAAACCAAAGTCTGTAAATTGCTCTTGCCAGAGATATGTTCTAACAGGGGATTTCGTAAGATAAACTACACTAAACTGGCTAAGCGTAGGAGTACCACTAATTCTGTTTGATCTGAGGCTAAATGCATTGTGCCTAATACAAAGGCAGGTGAACATACAGTCCATGTGCAATAGGGCTGCAACATTTGAGCACACTCTCATCGAGCACTCTATCTTGGTTTCTCTCAACTGAAAACACTCAGGGAGATGACAGGATGGAGCTTCATGCTCAGGCAGGCTGGACTGCAAGATATCACTAAAGTATATATTTAGGGATGTTTTAATTGCAAATAAACTTTGATGTTTTTTTTAGTATAAGTGTCTGCACAGATCCTGTGAGAACAGCACTGATGATGCTGGGAAGTTTCATTATGTCTGTTATTCATTCATTCACATCTAAAAAGTAAATGTTCGCCAATTATTCATTTACCTACAAATTCATTTTTAAAACAAAGTATATGAAAATATTCCTGTTATTGACTCAGATACTGTAAAACTTGTTCTTGCTCAAGGCTTGTATGTGGCTAAAGCTGTAGTCTAAAATAGTTTTTCGCTGTGAATTATGATCTCACAAATAACAAAGTAGATTTCCTTCACAGAAACAGTATCACAGTCAGTCTAATTTAGGCAAACATTTTGTTTCTCTAGCAGCAGCGTGTTTGTGTGTGTGTGTGTGTGTGTGTGTGTGTGTGTGTGTGTGTGTGTGTGTTCGGACAACAGTGGAAGCTAAAGGGCAAAATCAAACTATAAGCATAACAAAGTTTTCAGTAAGCCAATAAATTGGAATAAAGTTGTCAAGGGATTGAAAAATATATCACTGTTAAAAAACAGGACCATGTTCTGGGATCCTGGGATTTGCTTTATTCTAAAACTGTACTGTAGAATGCACAGAGAGAGAGCGAGAGAGAGAGAGAGAGAGAGAGAGAGAGAGAGAGAGAGAGAGAGAGAGAGAGAGAGAGAGAGAGACCGGTTGTTTAGGTCACAAAAAAACATGTGTGATGTTCTAAAATCTTGCCATTTATGGCCATTCATGCAATGAATTCTACTAATTCTTAACTTGGGCACATATCTCTTTATGCCCCTAGAGAAGTTATTTTCTATTTTTCTTGTATATTTTGTAATGATCTAGGGACAAACAGTCACAAGTCAGGTGCCTTTAAAGGATCTAAATTAAGGATCTAAATGAATCATATAATCCCCATACAGACACTAAGTACAGTGAAGTATAAGAGTCAAATGCACATAGACGTGATATCTGATTGAGGCAACATTTGTTCAAAACTGGACGAAGCATTTTGGAATGAAAAAACATGTCAGCAACTGTTTCACAGCATTTTGTTTGAGTGATGTGTTTGCATGGTTTATGGACAACAGAGGACTATGGCACAGACATCAAGCTAATCCACCTCACAGAGTGACATCAGACATGAGTAGATGCAAGTCATTGTTGGCTTTAATGTCTCAATGGACATTGTTAACATGTGAATTCATACAGAATTAAGTGAGATGGAAAGGAATGAAGGCCAATGTTCCACACTTAAGGACTGTATATACATATTGTTTGCTCCAAATCAAGTAACCGCTGTTTTTGCACACAACTGCAAAGTACCTGAGGCAAATCAATAAGAAAGCTGAGAGATTTCATTAAGTGAAGAGCCTTTGTGGTGACTTTCCTGGGGAGCTGCACTGATCCAACAACCTGTCAGGGCCTTGTTGTCAATTACAGCGGGGATTTCAGAACATTATCATGGGTTCAGGGGTCAAATTGTACAATGCTGATCCCGCCTGTTGGGACTTGCTTTAATCTGGAAGCAGTTTTGAGCTGATTGCATTCCTCTTCGTTTATTTTGCACTCCACATGAGACTCAGAGCAAGATCTATATAGAGCGCTGAGTGGTGTGTTTTAACACCCAGAGCTATTTATCAAATAGTTTAATAAGGCGTAAAAAACTGTTGTTCAACTTGAGTCGATGCTCAAAGGTTTCCATCAAATATAGAAATACAAGAGGAATAAAAGGTGAATAAAAAATTGATTTTTTTCATGCCAGTGTAAGTTTTTATTAATACCAATAAATATTCCCACTGTATATATTTTAATTATGTCATTATGTAAATATGTATCCTAAAATTATACTTTATGGAATATTTGTCAAAAAAATGAAAATGAAAACTAAAGTCAAAACCAGTGTTAGTCAGAGAGAACCAAACATTGTTAACTGTCTTCATGATTAAATAACCTCACCAGTGTTTTTGCATGATTTAGCTTGTTTTCCCAATTTATACCTACTTTACAAAGTAACATTGCCCATCTTTTTTTTTTAAATACACCATTACTGATCTGCAGGAACAGCTGCCTCAAACACAGTAAAAAATAGAAATCCCTTCGCTGTGAGAGACTTTACATATCAAGCATAATTTTCAGACTGAGGTGAAATGTGGTGAAAATAATTAACACTAATGAAACATGTATGCTTAATTTGGTGTAAATGGGCAGGCAGAAACACTGGCACGGCCCAGTTAGGGTTGTTTTTTTTTTAATATACTTTTTTGATCCCTGTGGGGAAGCGTTGTTGGACAGCTGCACATTTGGAGCAGCTGTGGCTCAGTTGGTAGAGTAGTTGTCCGTAAACCTCAGGGTTGGTGGTTTGGTTCCCAGTTCCTCCTGGCTACATGTTGACAACATACTGACATGTCCATAATAGTGCCATCAAACATGTGCTGCTGGCCCATTACAATGTCTCCACAGGGATCGATAAATATGTCAAAATTAAACAAATAAAAAGAACTAATATATCCAAATGTTACCAGGAGGAACCAAGAATCAGCCGTGGTTGATTTTCAACCTTGCAACCTGCCAAAACATTAATGCCACCTGGTGGTTTCAGTATAAGAACATGATATTGACACATAAAAATCCACTAATAAATGCTGATCATTATAAATTAACTACCTGTCAGCACATAAAGTGTAAAAAAATCACCAACAGTGGTTTGTGCCTTATTTTCTAATATCTACTGTACATGTTTTGCCATAATTACTATAATTAGTATTTTTTTAAATACTTTTTTTGTGAAGTACTTATTAACCTATTTACTTTAGTATTTAATTAGAATGTATGTAATTTGCTTAGAACTTTTACTTGATTAAAAGATTTGTAATGACACTTGTTGTAGTGAAGAATTGTCCTATGCCAATAAATAAAATTTTACTTGAGTATAGAGTTTGTGTACTGCACACTGTGTACCACATTTTCCCTACTGCCAACGCATTTTTGTATCACCACTGCTGACTACTAATAACACTGGCAAACTGAAGCTGTAGTTTTTATTTCTCACTAAAGCACCACATCTATGTCTCCATTATCTGTTGGCCGAGTAACAAAGCCAAACACAGACGATGATGGTGATGGTGATGATGTGACAATACATCAAGATTTTTCAGTGCAGCTACAGTTCGGCTGTGGCAAACATCAAAGGCAGAGGTCATGCTAAAGTGTCAGAGCTTCAGTATCAAAGAGATATAACTTCTTTTTAGATTTAAAATTTTGCACTCGCATTATCTGAGGGTGGATTTTTCTTTTAAGTCTTTCAGTCTTTCAGTTGGCAGCAGGTGTGTAATCCCAGGTTGCAGGGTTTGGAAGGAAGCTATACGCCACTAAACATCAAAAAGACAAAAAGAAGTAAAAGATTATTTCGTGGCTCTTACTCACCCCTACTTTTCTCTTCATGATGTTTGACAGATTTAAGAAACTGTCAAATATTGTAATATTGCATCTTGGCCAGTGTAATCTTCTGTTCACATGCATTAATATTAAAGCCACAGTCTGTAGCATTTTCTTCACTATGTTTTTGTTGAAATATGCTCCCAAACATAGCTTAGTGTAGAGAGGTGCTGTCAAAGGCTTACGATGTGACTCAGACTTACTGACCAGTGGTGACAGCGGTGCAGAGATATTTTCTTTTACAGTTTGTGCTCGAGCCTCGCCTTAACCGGTCAGAGAAAGCCAAAGTCATGGGTGGGAGGTCACAG
Source organism: Channa argus (assembly GCF_033026475.1). Taxonomy (NCBI): domain Eukaryota; kingdom Metazoa; phylum Chordata; class Actinopteri; order Anabantiformes; family Channidae; genus Channa; species Channa argus. Next base: position 3,372,226 of record NC_090218.1, read on the forward strand.
CTGTCACTGAATATGTGAACACACTTGTGGTCTACTACCTCTCTCACATCAAGGCTTTAAACTTGTATTAGCTGCTGGGAAACGTTGCTATGGCTTACTCACAGGCTAGTAAGCTCCCACTTCCTGCATTAACTGAAACCACAAACACAAGAATGAAGGTGGGGGTCTGAGTGGAGTATAATGGAGCAGAGCAGAGGGAGAGATGTGAAATGTACTGAAGCCTCTACCACTGACACTCAGATCTAACATTAAAAGCTGTCTGCTAAAATAACAGTATGCTTGGAAGTATCTCTGTACTTTATGATTTCAATATCCCTGAAAAGCACCGGCTTCAGTGTTGTACACTTTCTTTGAAAAAAAGTGTCGAGCAACCATTTCAGGAAGCTTTCATAAAGTTCTGACTGAGATGGTAAAAGGCTGCGCAATTGTTTCAGTCAGGCTGCTGGACATTGAAAAAATATCTCACCATAATGCCTATATTTATTACTTCAAAAACAGTTGGAACAGTTATTTGTGCCACTGGTAGAAGCCATCTCCAAATAATGATAAACAGCTTTTCACATCTCTGGTAGACTGAGCTAATTATGTTGCGGAGAAGCATACGTAATTATATTATATTATATTAGTGTGCACTTTTACATATTCATATAATTCATGGACATAATGGGGAAGATGTACTTACAGGCTGTTTTTCAATACCTACTCACACACACCAAAAGTGACTCAAACCACTACTTAGAAGCATGAAAGACCAGTGGTGAGGGCCTTTCCACTGAGCAGAGCATTTTATCATCGAGGAGGAGGCTAGATAAAGACAGACACAGCAGGTCCATCGGGACAAGGAGTCCATGATGAGAATCCCTCCACATGTAAGAGGAAGAGGGACACTAATTTAAAGAAGGACTGCATCCCAGTGGGACATTAAATATTTCATATTCATAACACCACCCAGATTGTCCTCAACTTACATCCACACTACAGATAGACACTGTAGCTTCTATCCAAATTAAATACTGATTGAAGTGCTGAGCTGATAGGTTTAATGTTATCAACTTAAACCAGTTTCACTGTGTATGGTGACATGATAATGTTAACCCCTTTTCTCGAAATTAAAATTCTTTATAATAAGGGTAGCAATCAATTTAGTGCAATTGATCTCTGCTATTCAGTAAATCACTTTTTTGTTTTCTGGAAACAGCAGATCACTAACCTTGTTATAATCATAAAACAAAACAATCAAATAAATGGAAACAATAGTTTTTCTTTACATGTGTTAAAAACAAAATCAGCTAAAAACTAAAGATCATCAGTTTATAAACAGGTTTTGAACAGGTTCCCCAAATGACAGTATAGCTATTTGCTGTGACAACAGGAGGCACCGTGTCTGTGACAGCTGTAACAGACTAATTTTAAACTTACCAGGTGCTTCATTTCCACTTACTCTCAGAACTCCAAGTCCTCTTTTTTTTTTTTGTATTTGACACAATGATCTTTTGTGATACTGTACCAGAGATTGTTATCACTCCTAAAAACGTGCAAGGGAAAAAGGTTGCAGTGAACAGTATTTCAATAAAGCAACAAAAATCCCTAATCAGGCATGTTTCTTACTATTAAAAAGGAGATGAGCATATAACTAAATAAATACAACCTTAAATAGACTCTTTACCTGTACTTTTCACCTCAGCTGGTGACAAATTCCATCAGCCTTAACAATCACCTTCTTGGCAACATGGTGAATAAATGAATGGAAAGAGGTGTAAATTAGGACCCAATTGCATGCAATCATTGGATAACTAAGGAGAGATAGGCTGACATGGGAGTCTTAACGTTTGAATTTATATATTCTCACAGAAATACATACAGAACCAAAGATATTCTAGTCATATAAAATACATTTTATGTTAAACTCATCTGAATTCAGTATATTTTCCATTCATCCCACTGAAAAATCGAGATAAGTCTCCTTAAATTTGTTATTTTATCCCCTGTCAGTTGTTGCATCAGTTAAGCCAACCTGCAGTTGTTTAAAAAGGAGACAGAAATTATTTTAAAAGCACATTTTCAAAGTGGCATACCGCTAAACCTTGCTGCCAATTTGGAGGGGGGGGGAGTGCACTTTTTACCCTGTACCCTCGAGTACATCCATGCAATTACTTGAAATACTGTGAAATTTCCATTAAAATCACACATATCACCCTGAATGAAACAAAGCCAAAGGATAAAATTGCCACAAAATAAATAAAAAATACTAGGCCTGCGGGGTTCAACTCATATTTGGTTTGGTTGACTAACATGAATATTTATCAATATTTGACTATTTTTAAAATTATATTCTGATTAGGTTACTCATTTCTCTCGTTTCATAAAACAGTAACATGGGGAAATAGAATTGATGCAACCCCCCCCATCAAGAAAAAGTTGGCACACAGTTTAAACACAGGAAAACCCTCAGACTGCAACCTGAGCGCTATTAGTGATATGTTTTCATTCATATCACTAGGTGCACTGGCATCATCCCATATAATGAGGAAGGTGGAGAGTGGTGGTGCTTTGAACACCATGAACCTCACACCACCCCTGGCTCTTTTCAGGAGGAGGTGACTATTGCTTGGCCTGTCAGCCTCCAATCCTGCCAAGTTCTCGACAGACCAAAGGTATGGATGCTTCACAAACAGAATTTTTAAATCTGGCCTGCATCAAAGCCCTGAATAGGAAATCACAATCAACTGGAGAGAATGTCAATGAACTCCATAATCCACAGCTATTGGAGAAGGCAGCATTAGAAGGTTGAGAAAAAAGCAAGGCTGTAATTCTGATCATGCTACTGTCATGGGACTAAGTGGAGTTTTCAGGAAAACATTTTTAAAATTCTATATTTAACACAGAATTATATTGGAAATGTGGGCTTTAAAAAGTGTTATGTTATGCTGTTGTAGCAAGATTGACTTACTTGATTTAGCACATTTTTAAAATATGAGATGTAGCTGGAAAAGAAAAAAAAAGCTTTTTCTTTCTTAAGCAGAAATAATGTGCTGTTTAACTCATGCATTCAGTCACTGGAGTGATAGCAATAAGGCATTTTGAAGAGAGGAGTGATATCTAATGAGAACATAAATCAATTTCATCAACAGATAAAGAAAAAGTTCTAGTTTATAGGATTATAAATATTTGCTGAGTTTTCCCATAATTTTACTAGAAGGCCATGTCCTCTTCTCTCTACTGTATTTTTCTCCTGTTGCTCTGCAATGTTATGAACCTTGACAATATCTGAAAAATGTCTCAGTCAATCATCTGTTTTTATGGATGTGCATTGCATTCAACAAAGAAAAAGAAAAATTGAGACCTTAACTCGTAATTACAAGATCCATTTTCTCGAGCTATGTTTCTCGTCACAATATCACAATAGTTCTGTGATAGTTTTCAATACTTCCAAATGTTGTCAAAAATAAAACACGGAAATTAAGAATTAAAAATTCAATTAGGTTATCCTGAACCATGATGCTATTGTCCTCTCAAATAGCATTAATTAATAATCACTTTTCTACACATCTTGATCTCTGGATCTTTAGAAATTATTAAATATTAAATGTTAAAAGTGTTCACTCGTGAGAAGAGAAACAGGAAGTGTTCTGTTGCCATAGATTCAGAAAGTTGCACTGTGGGCTTCAACTTGCCCTCATTTTTAGCCTATATTTTTACATTTAGCAACATCAAATATGCCGAGTTGGCTACTAACGGTTGATTTTTGCTTCGCACCACTGGAAATACAGATAACTCGCTGATTTCCTCGTATCAATGAAAGAAACTTGAAAACATGGTGATTCTCAGGCATGTTCTAAAGTGTAACTTTCAAATACCTGCCTCAGAAGAAACATACAGCTTTATACTACATGCTGCAAATTAAACCTGGCATATTTGTTGACATTTTTAAAAGCTAAATCTGAAACTATCACTGAACTACTGTGATACTGAAGACATCCTAAAAACCAAATTAAAAAAGGCAGGTTCTGAAATGTACTCATATTTATGAGATCCCCAAGTCCCGTATCTCATAATAACGAGAAGCACAACTTGTAAATACGAGATCTGTCTATTAATTACAGCAATGCCAAAGTCCCAATTAGTTGCGCTGAATTATGTCATAAACCTAAATATACACAACAACCTGTTCCCCGTCAGATTAAACACAGATTTTATCCCAACTTGCATCTACAATGATATAAAGCTGCAATAAGAGTTTTTCAAAAATGAATTTAGCCGTGGCTTAAGCGTGTATGATTAAAACCAGCAGTGCAGTATCATCAGAAACATATACGTAGTCTTATTGCCAACTGTAAAGTACATTTGTACATTCGTGTGTAAATATATTTGTGTGTTTCATAAAGAAGATACTATGTATAAAAATATACACATTTAACCCTAAACAGTGTCAGTGCAGTGCTGCTACAATACACAAATGGAGCGGGTTTTGTTGATCACAATGCCGATGCAGCCAATCGCTCTAAGTGCTACAATCTACAATGCTGACAGCTGCATGAGAGTGTTGTGTGCATCCCGTTACTTCAGTATTAAATGGCTTATTGTGGCATAGAAACATATTTTTTTCAGATGACTTTAGGGCTGTTTTTATCTGTGCAACTTAGATTGGGACCATTTTGTGCTTCCATAGTAAAAATAAATCTGTCCAACTCTATTGCATTGCCCTCCAGAACCTCCGTATGGCCAATCCCAATAATATTAAGCACTCCTCCCTTCCTCCTTCCATTCCTTTTTTTATTATATTATAACCCCACAGTAATATTAAATATTATGAAATATTAAGTTTCAAAGGTATCAGTATTAGGGATCAGTAAGGGGAACGTTTAACGTTTTCAACATCAATGATTTTTCCCTTCCATTAACTAAAGTTGTTTATTTTACAGAAGAAAAGAATTTACAGCATAAATAATAGATAACACTATTATGTATGTAAATTTGCTCTTACATACTTGCCAACTAAGCTATTGTGCTTCCATCTAATAAATGGCTGCATGGTTCAGTTACATGTACAGCACACAGACTTCTGTCCTGTTCATCTCGTCTCTTCTCTCTACCTGTTTTCTGCTTTCTGGCCTTTTTCTCTTTTATTTTAGATACAGTACCACAGGGGGTGAATAAGCTGCAAAAGCTCATCAAGAAGTTGCTGCCACACTGATTCTCCCACTTTGAGCTCCTCTCAACAGCATCTCCTGACCTTTGCCCCTTAGTGATCTCCATTCAGACCTCTGTTCATCCGCTCGTGCTTCACCACCCATTTCTCAGTCACATCCCTCTTGTTCACCACCTCTATCCTGAACTTCCCCAATAATTAACAAATTTGCATGTACAAGTGGTTCAAGTTTCAACTACTCTAAAACTGATAAAAACCAAGTACAAATGTAGTATTAAACAGGTTTTTTTATTTGAATGACTGAATGAATACCTACACTTAACCCTTTTTCTGAATTGATTATTTAGCACGGTGGTATGAATTCCCACCACTTATTTGACTCCCAGATTATAGATACCTGGTGCCTTTGCCTAGACTTAATAATACACCATGATCAGCCTTAAATTCACGTCAAATACTGGTTTCAGAATTATTTAGGAGAATATTTGGCTTTCAAATTCAACCTATTCCTCACTTTAAATAACCATGGACTCAAGTTCTGGTTTATCCAAAGGTTCAATAGCCGATATTTCAGTGCACTCAAGGGACGTTGAGCTCTTTAATTTGTTAATAATTATTCATGAACAACCTACAGCCTACTTATCCACCTCAGTTTTCATCATTTGATCCCTCTTGGCCTCCGATCATAAAACAGTGGTTACCTTACTGTCCAGACAATCAAAATCTCTGCAGGCAGCAGAGTGATTTCCTTCTCTGTAACTAACCCCTTCTTGTGATAAAGGAAGCACTGACTGTGGAAACCTTCAAATTGAAACTCCTGGCCTCTCGATTCTCATTGTCATTTGACCGACATTAGCAAAGTCAAGCTCACCAGCAGCAGTTTCTGCTCCGACCACAACCTACGCAGAAACAGGCCAGAGGGAACCCAGTACCATCTCCTACATTCCTGGTTGCAGTATCACCACATTCATTCACCCTGCTATGTGTATTAGTGTACATTTGGTTTACTGTGCCTGTGCATTTTACTGTTTTGTTCTGGCATCCACAGTGGACACAACCTTCTTGGGGAGTTAGGCTCAGGCTTTTTAGTATACAGTAGATGTTAATGGCAATGTTGTTCAATCTTATATTAGTCATTTTATCCAACACTTTTATCTAAAGCAAGCTATCTAGACTACTTGCCATGCTTTTATAATATTTAATATATGTGCTCATGGTCTTTTTAAGCATAATAATCCTAAAATTGATTTAGAAACATTTAATCTGGTGGATGTTTAGGAAAATGGCTGAAGCAGTTTTTTTTGGTTGTGGATAATTTTTCTTAAACAATCAAAACTAAATAAAGTAAAAGGTTTTATTGAGCATAGTTGTGGTATAACAACATTGCACAACCTTTAACACCTGTATTTAGTAGTTTGTTTGTCCCTACTCTCTTATACGATCCACCAAGCCCTCTGATGAAATAGCGCCACCATGTAGGGAGGGAGACATCTCTGAAAGCTTGTGGTGCCGGACATAAAGGTGAACACAATCGCTCAGTGACACCTGCTGGCCAGTTTTACAGTACTTTTTTTTTGCTATAGCAACTCAAAAATGCAGGATTAAAACTGTGTGAGTATAGTGATGTTAGGTTTAGTAAAAGAAATTGACTGTTGACTTGACATGACTGTTGCAACAGCAAGTGTTTTCGTGCACTGGACTCGTATAATTACTATTAGTAGTTACAGTGAAACTAGATGTTGCAAAGCAGTAAGATGTTACCCTTTATTTTCACGAATAGTTCAAATGTAAAATGTATTTGTTTGTACACATTTGATAATGGGAAAAATGATCCATCCATTATCTGTAACCCCTTATCCTGTTCAGGATCGGGGGGCTGGAGACTGGAGAGCCAGAGTACACAATAGACATTAACCTAACATGCATGTCTCTGGATTGTGGGAGGAAACCGAAGTACTTTGACGGGGAGAAATACATAATTGACACCAAAAGGTCATAGGCAGCAAGTAGATTTGAACTGGGGACCTTCTAGCTTTGGTGGCAGTTCTAACCACTCCACCATCATGCTGCTGTAAAAGCACTAGGCAACGCATGGCAGACCAGGACCTGGTCTTGGCAGAGCAAAGTGAGTTAATTTAATCTCATGCCAACACAAGTCTATATTGCACACCGCAGCTTTGCTATATGTAATTTATATTTTAATGTATGTGGTAAATCTCCCGGTGCATGCATGTTTTACCCGTTTGCAACCTAATCACATCATCTCATAGAAGATAATTTACTGTGCAAATTTTAACACAGACTACTGTAATACTGCCACAGCTTTCTGAAATACTAATAAGATTTAGGGGTGACTTACTATCATTTATTATGATTATGTAAAATATGACATATTATAACTCATCCATTTAAAAATGGAAAAACTACGCAAAACAGCATCTGAAGCTTCATATTTGTTCCATTTGTTTAAGCTGGAAAATAACAAAACTGTGGAGATGATCGTGCGTTCACTGATTTCACCCTTACTCTCACTCGTTTAATGGCTAATCAACCTCCTGAGGGTGAAATAATAGCCAGACCTCAGGAGGTGGGTTGCCTCAAAAATTGGGCCCCTAATGTGTTGGATCGGTTTGTGTGAGGGGCTTGTGGGATCTGTGTTATTGTTGCAATGGTTTCTTGTTGGGTAATGCATAGCAAAATGGTCCAGGATGAGTGGTCAGACCAGAAGCAGACTTTCAAAACAATCTACTTGGTAGGCCTAGGGAGTGAGCACACAGCACCGGGGAATTATATGGGGCTGCTGCCTTGTGGAACCACCACTTCTAGGGCTGGATGTAAAATTTGGGTACATTTTCAGTTGCGCAGATTTAGAAATGGTAATTTGCCTCCAGGCAACAAGCAATGGTTTAAACGATGTAGAACAAGTCAAGGAAAGCCAGCTATGAAATTTTAACTCCAATAGTAGCTAGATTCTGGTTTGGAACACAGAGCAGACAGAAGACGGATAAACAGTCTGAAGCTTCTGTGCATTGTTTTTTAAGGTGACAAGAAACTTCATATCTAACAGGATATCTCTGCTTCCCTGGAAAAGCTTACTTAGGTACAGGAATAGAGAGTGTCCCCAGGGACATAATCATGTTAGGGGTACTGTGGTAGTATGGGATTTGAGGTGAATTGTGGCATGGTTATGGTTTAATTGCCTGCCATTCTGTTTTCCTGAACAGAATTTCTAGGCACAGCTATGGAGAAGATAGTGTCCGCATGGTGACCCCAGGATGATGTAGTTCTGTTGGCTTCATCAGACCTTGACCTCCAGAGGCACTGTGGAGTTTACAGCTGAATATAAAGTAGTGGGGATGGAAGACTTCAGGTCTGAGGCCATGGCACTTGTTGTTGGGTGTAGATCACAAACAAACAAGTACCTCCTTTTCTTGTTCATTGGTGAAGATACTGTTGATCACCAGTGATGTGGACGCTCTCATCTTACCAATGGCTTCCAACTCTCAAATATTATTAACCACAGAGGACATGGCATTGATTTGTAAGTTGTAGTTGAGCTTTCCATGCAAATTTAAGCAGGTTTGGAAATGAAAAAGGGTTTATCATAAATGAGAAGAGCTAATAGCTCCACACTTTACACTTATAAACACACTTTTTGTGAAAAAATAAATTAAGAGCACACAAGGAAGACCATTTTCTAGAAACTACTAGAGTTTATCTACTCATTATCTTAATTTTTAATTAACAATCGAAGGTTCAAAGTCTACTCTACTAATAACAGTTTCAGTTTATAAATTCTCTTAACATTTTGTGTATCTGTAATGTATCTGTGTCCGCTTTCCTACACTTTCCTACACATCTGCAGTTTGATGTGTAGCTATAGCTATTACCTGTTAAGCTGTGAAAACAGCCTGCTGACATCCTGATTGTATTTCATCTTTAAGCAATCAGGATACATCTGGTCCTCCTTCCTAACGTGTTCATTTTCAAGTGCCAAGTCTCAGGTTTTGGCAAAGAACAGATGAAAACAACAGATAAAAGTTTACCATTATATGGGAAATCTACGATCTTAGCTTCTGAGAACTTGCTGGCCCATATTTTGCCTTGCGTTTTACCAACCAGAATGTTTTTGGATAGACAGAATACAACTCTGCATAATAGGCAACAGTGAGACCTCATTTTAATACACTGTTTTGTAGGCGACTGCAGCTGGGATGGAAAACAAATAAATGGGCACAAATTGATTGTCCTTCGGGAAGTGAACACCACCTGGCTGTCCAGCTCCCCAGGTGAGCTGCCCCTTAGCACAGTTGAGATCTGCTTTCTTCCTGCTCCATCAAACCAACAAACTGCTCGATTCTCTCCATACTTAATAAAAGTGCAACTGAACAATAGGCGGAGAGGGTGGGAGCAGTAGCCTCTGGGCCTTAGAAATATTATGGCTGGCCCTGGCTGCACAGCTACATAGATAAATGTATGTTTTTTTCCCCCACAAAAACTTGTATTAAAATGTCCTTATTTCAAAAGAGCATAATTATCGAATGCACAAAAGCACTCACACCCACCCTCCTTACTCACAGCCCTGCAGCAAAGCCTATTCTAAAAAGCTGCACGAAACTGTGAGAGTTTTAATTTCTAGTCTTAGCAAGAGTTGTGAAATACAACGCACTCATTAGATGGAAAAAAAACAAACAAAAAACCCACGATTAATCAGTAGGAATTAAAGGAATATGATAACCAGTACCCTCCCTTTCTCGCATCTCATTAACTGAGTCCCATTGTAGCTATAGGTGAAGCTCCCTCTCTCTTCCATACTGAAGCAGGTGTCCAACATGGCGAACGCTGGCTGCGGCTCTCTCGCGACTATTCTCTTTTTATTCATGTTTCAAGCGGCTCTTCAAAAAGGTAGGACTTTTTCTTTGATGTCCAAATGGAATACACACTTTCCCCCCTCAGATTTCCGTGGATGTAGATGAAGGAGTGTGATTTTTCTTTTATTATTTTTTTTCATCAGCGTACTGAGCAGTGTGTGAACGAGCGCGGCGGATCGTTTGGATGACTGATGTTGTTATTGTACTGTAAGAAACCCCCCCAACTGTGTTTAAAGTTGAAATGTTGGTTAGAAAGAGCACATATGTGTATGTCGGACTTGTATATTGGTGGTGCTACACAAGGGCTGTGTCGGAACACAAGGCTACATCACTTTTGTCAGCTCACCATTACAAATCGCTTTGCCGCTACACAGCTGGCAACTCTTAAATGTTGCCAGTTCTGTAAGTGTAACAACAGTAATGCGGTGTTTAATCGACCAGGACACGCGGCGAAAGACATTTGACATGCGGACGAGGATGTTTGTTCGGCCGGTCCGGTGTCCTGGTTACTTTTGCGGCGTGTCGTTCCGAACGGAGCTCGGACTACTCTAAATCACAGAACAGTACGTTGAAGGAGCACATGCAGCAGCCGTGACAGCGTGCGAGGAAACGCTGCACCGCAAACTCCAGTCAGATTTGTGTTAATTTACTTCGAGCTCGCGGAGTCAAAGAGTTTCACGAAGTAGAAAGTTACCCAAGACCGATTCGCAACGCTGTGTCCTTTACCAAATTCGGCGCAAATACGGCTGGCGAGAGAGCAGTTATTTTTCCATTTAATGGCAAGTTTTAGGAAATCGTTCGCTGTCGGTCATGTCGCTGGGTTTCACTGGGAGACGGGCGACCCCGGTATAAAAGTAAAAAAAATAAAACAAACCAGTGCTTCTTGATGATTTTGATGTGAGCCGAAACGAAACGCACTAAAGAGTGGCCCAAAGTATTTCCTAAATGACCGTATAAAGCGTACAAACTCTTGCTGGTAAACAAGATAATATTAATTTGCCTGAGTTTCCCACTGCGCTCCGGGCTGTGTTTATCCCGCTATCGTGACTGGATTTGCAGTGCCATCGTGCAACATCGGGGCTTTGTAGTAATCTGTGTCAGATGCTTTCAAGAAGCGGATATGATCGAGTCAAAGCTGGTGAGGGCGATAACTGCGACACGATTTTTTACGCGTGTAGCCTGTAAGCCATGGGTGATGGGAGAGATCTTCGTGAGTTGGCGGGATGCGGAATGAACACACACACAGTCACACGTTTATTCACCGCTGTAATAAGACGGTGTAAAGTGTTGTTATTGTTGTCAGGACCCAGTGGACGTTTTGTATTCTGTGATCCCTGTGTTTAGCCCGGTACTCCGGAGAATTGCTCATTCGGTTCGGGATTATTTGCGCATGGATACAGTGAAGATGTGGAAATTGTGGGCTTGCTGGGGCAAAGCAGCCTCCCCCCCTTTTTCCCCCCAAGCACGCTCATGCTGTTAAAACTGGAAACACGTTCAAACACACTTATATAACTGGTTAAACTACGGCTTTGTGGTAAATTTCATCCCAGCTGCTGCGCTGCATCCACCTCTTATTGCTAATCTCTATTGACGTAAAAATCAGCTGTCACGAACGATTGCAAACTTAAAGTTATGCAGTGTAAAACTGCTCTCATAAGAATTTAAACCTTTTTAATGCAGAGTAGGAGCTTCTAATGATAAGGGAGACAGGGAGACAGATGTGCATGCTTGTCACATTGTGGATTATCTAGCAAGCTTAATCCAGTACAATGATTTATCCATTAAAAGGAATGCACAGTGATAATGTGTTTCTTCATGCGACAACTCAGTTAAGCAATCCCATAAAGCTCAGCAAACCAAACATGGTTTTGTTGTTCTTTGGACAGTGGACAGCATTGCTTTACTTTCATGGAAATGGCTCCACTGATTTGAAACAAAGCTCAGGGCTTGCTTGCACAAAGCATATCAATTATTTACCTCCACGCAGGATGAATGGAGGATGTTTTTTTTCCCCCCCTCATTACAAATAAATGGAAGTTATTGTTATCAGAGTAAGAACTGGAGTGTATTCAGGAGAGAAATGAGCCTTAATTATTTTCCCCTCAACTATAAGTTCCATTTTGGCACACAAGCCTGCATTATACTCAGGGGCGGTTCTGGGTGGTGGCCAGGGGGTGCCAGTTGCACCCCTTTTGTTTATGTCCGACTCCCCCCAACTACACACAGCTGCAGCAACACCAGACAATGCATAACAGAACAATGTAATGCATTTTTAAAAATAATGTACTCTTTATAATAATTAACGCCTGTGTGTTGTTAAAAACAAAATATATGTAAATGGAGATGGATCCTAACAGTGTTTTGGGGAAAAAAAGAATCCGAGCTTTGCCAGGTTGGGTATCCGTGTGTGTACCACAGGAGTAGGGTAAGATGGTGGCAGTGGTGGACTGGAGCCATTAAGAACTGACCGCAATCTTGCCATTACTATGAAAACTAGAACTGCCACGGCTTATACTGTCATCAAATCACTCAAGTGCTGCAAATTAAATGGACTTATGAGAAATTATTTACAGTCCACTGCCTTTGACTGCATTGCTCTTGTTTTAGTGGGCTCATTGTGAGTGTACCTCTGGAGATAACGTTCATTCTTTGCAAATGACTGACTGAGCAATGTCAAAGGAAATTTAAAAGTTGAGGGTTCAACAAATCATAAATTGTGCTCATAATATTTCATAAAGTTCTTGTATATGCAAATAAACAACAATTGGCAGATGACTTTATTATTTCTTTGACGATAAAAGGCTTGCACCGAGTACTGAGATGATCAACTCTATATTTTAAGCCAATCAAGAAATCAACAATCAGATTTTATTGTGGTAATTACATGCAGATTATTATTCCCGAGTTATCAATACAAACACAGAGATGTATTAACATTTATATATTTGTTTGTATTTTTATTAAGTCTGCACACAATGAGAGAATAATTGCACTGATGCATTGACTCAACAAATAGTTGCACATGGAATTGATTGTGACTGCGGTCTTTTGCGTTTAGACGCTCTGCCCAATTTCACAGTCTGTAATCACTTCTTTATTTATAGATTTGTGCATTCTAATTAGATTTTTGCCAGGGAAGATGGAAGAATAATCTTCAACCCAATACCAGCATGCCCTGTAATGATTAGAAATGCAATGCAACTTGCATTCTGTTACAATTTTTCCTTCATGGTTTTGTATAGAAACAGTCCAGTTGTAATGCAAATTATACACTTACTGTACAGCACTGGAGGCATGAAGCTTTGCAAGTGTTATTAAAGAGTGCTAACACAGCACAGTCTGACCACAAGCTTGCTGAGACTTGAAAACTTGGTTAGGCAATCAATCAGGTATTGTGAGAAGCACCTCTGTCTTCATATATATGAAGTTATGCAATGGTGTAACAGTGCAGTGTATTCCTTAGCCGGTGTTTAGTGAAAACTGTTAACCCAGAGTTTACAATTCAACGATCACTTCAAATTTAAGTCAGTCTGAGTCGCTCATGTTGCCACTGGTGTCAGTGTTGAAACATTCCTAACATACTGTAGGTACATTATTGTATATTTCTGAGAGAGGATTCTAGTGTAGCTGAAACAGCCTTCCCCAGTGCCACTGATAAATTGTGATATCGCCGCTCCTGATGACTACTTTTCCTGTCTGAGTTCATCAAACAAGCTTTTTGGAGAACCTCCAGGTGAAAGCAGGTGCATATGCAAGAAGATAATGTGTTTGTGTGACTTCACCAAGATAAGTTCACAGCTGTAGGTATGGTAAGTTTATAGATGACTTGCCTTCATTTCTCTCAGCATTTGGTCTTGTGAGAAGGTCATTAACTAGACATGTGAAGGGTATTTTTTTTTTAACAGCCTACTTATTGAATTATGTTCCCTATCAATGACAGAAGCAAGTACATTTAGACCTGGTTTACTTCTTTATTAACTAAGATTAGAGTACTAATAAAATTAGTCATTCTTACTGCTCTGTACTAGTACAACATGAAATAATTACACGTTAAATATATTATCAATTTTTACTATAATAGCTTGAGTGACATTGTTCAATAGACTCCTGCTGGTTTGGGAATGGGTGTAGCATTAGTTGCATTGTCTGGATGAGTCCCCCTTGTGAATTCTTTATGTGAAACAATCTTCTTTAGTTAATTAAGTTTTTTTTAAATTCATAATGTTAGTCTCTCTTAAAATGAACCAGATTAAAACATCCTGCTTTTAATGTAGATTAAAATGATCTTGTATTTTATTAAGGTAGTTATTGCTTAGCTCCCTGGGGGGTGGGGTGGGGGGTTGTTATAAAAAGTATAGTTTTGGCATTGGTTACAGAAATGTCGCTGCTAAAGGAGGTTCAGAAATATTAAATCAAACAACTGTTTGTTGCTTTTTTCTAACCAGTCATTTGATGTACGTCAAGTGATAAATCAGATAACTGAAGCAAATGCAAACAATTTGACAACACCTTATCAATTTAATTAGGACTTAACATAACCCAATTGTGATGTTTCTTTGCCTAATCCTAACCAAACTACTGTGATTGCAAAGTTTTATTTTAGAGGTTTTGAGGTTTAAGTAGTTGAAAATTTGTGATTATTCAAGGGCTGTGATTTTAACAGATGACTGCTCCCCTACATAGGGGCCTCTTTCCACAAAAAGTCGGTCAGATAGGAGGGTAGAGACAAATCACACTAATGGTGGAGGGGTTGTTTAAGAGGATGTCACCACACGTCTAATATGATTAAGAAGACATTCTTAAGAGAGTCTTGTGTCCTGCAATGATCAAAAGGCTGTTTTACTGTATTTTTCTGCCCTGTCATAAGTAACTATCTTAATATATTATTTCTATCCTAACAACTTTTAGCATTGCTTTTTGTTTTTATCTTGCACTTGTAGTAAACATTGACTATGGGCAGGTTCACCTACAAAAAATCCTTTACTGTATCAGACTTGGTCCGACTCACTTGAATCCTTGTACAATGTGGTTTGCCTCTGAGTCAAGCTATTGGAGCCTGGATGATGGAAAACATGTGTGGATATGGACTTCTCTGTCTGTTCACCCAGGAAGCCTCCCCAGCTGTAATGAAGAACAATGGCTTTATTCCTGAAGGGAGGGGACCCCAGGTGACCACCCCCCCCCCCCCTCCTCTTGCTCCGCCAATCTACAGTTACTCTGCTGGCAAGACAGCAGATGACTGGGCTGGGTCGCATCTGGCCTCTGTGCACTTAGTGTAATCAAAGAGAGAAAAAAGGTTTATGGGCTACTTGTTATTGAGCTGCCAACTGATAGGATGTCAAGTAAGCGCCCTCTGATTTCAAATCTCTTGAGGAGTTGGGGGGGGCAACGATCTGCCATTCTATTGAAAATAGCCTGCTGGCCTAGGTATCAAATTAGACTGTGCTGTACAGAATATGAAACAAGTGATATGAGTCAAATTCAACAGATGCTTGAATATTTATGATCAGATTTACATAATGTTGATGCACATAAGGCTACTGAGGTGAATGCAAATATTTTTTTTAACATTACTTGTAGGAGTCTTGTCTGTTGAAGTCCTGTAGCGTCTCTGTACTAACAAGTGGAGACTAGCTTAACAAATAATTAAACTGCTGAAGAAGTTGGGAGACTGCAGTTAGTAAAATTATCTTGACAACTCACATCATGGCTCACATCAATATTAGGCATAATTCCTGATCATTTTGGTAACTAAACCATCCTACCATCAGGACACCTGAGAACAACTGTTTTATGCTTCAGTCATACTGTAGCCTTGGTGCTATATAGGATCTCTCATTATTTAGTAATGACGGCCACTGCAGCAGCCTGGGCTCTAATTTAATTTCTTGCACTCTGACAATGTCAAAACCACACACAAGTGCAGCCTAGACTTACTTATTTTAATGTCATTATGTGTGATTGGTACTTTAAAATTAGCATACCACAGCTTCTTTCAATCACCCAGTCAACTATTGAAACAACCTCATCAGTAGGCTGTCACGTTTTCTTCAAACTAGAGTGAGATCCATTTTAAAAGGGTGTTTTCACTCTTTCTCACTGAGAAACGAGGACACACAACCCTGGCCTTTTATTGTGAAACACGAGGAGGAGCCCTGGCGATGTCAAGGGGGCAGCCTTGGGCAGGTGTCTCTTCCCTGTGTCTCTGACACATGGAAGCTATCCTGACCAAACACTGGCAACTGCACAACTCGGCTGTGTTTTGAGTTTCTATTTAACAGAGGTCATATTTCCCCTTTCCTGTTTTTGAAATGCTGTTAAAGTATCTTCGGTAAAATTCACATTAAAAGTCTAGCACTAGCCTATGGGCATAATCCCTCTGTTTCTGATAAGCTTTTAATGTGAAGAATCTTCAGGAAATGTTGAGCTTCATTAATGGTAGCTTGGGAGTAATAATATCAGTGGAAAACGATGATAAAAATATGTAATTTTCATTGTTTTCATGGAACATCTTACTGATCGCTAGTAATTTGAACATTAGTGGAAGGTGAATATAAATGCACTGGCAGTAAGAAATTGTAAGTCTCAGTGTGTGTGTGTGTGTGTGTGTGTGTGTGTGTGTGTGTATGCATGAGTTTGACTAATCTAATCTGAAGTCCCAAGTGAACCATTGTCAGTCACAGCAAGAAATGCTTTCCATTTCAGTTTTTGAATTTACAAAAGACAACAAGCAGCCTTTGATTGCTCCTTTCCTCCCAGTTTGAGGCCTTCATCATCTTGCTCTGCTGTGGAGACACAGGGAGACATTGCTGGCTATAATTGGGCCCATTTTGCTTGCGTTCATAGATACAATGAATGAATAAGGAATCAATGCATATCATTTGTGCTTTCAACCAAATAAACAATACAGCTGGTGTTCCACTGTAATCATCAGAGGGGAAATGAATGCCCTTCTGAATACAATACAGGTATGCATTAGCCATCACAGCACAGAAGGCTTGAGTGATCTCACTTCTCCCATCTTTCATTTTACATAACACTCCAGCTTGTATTACATTTCAGTGAATTTGCTTGTGATGAGACCCTTCAGGCTGTTACACTGTCTCCCATGGATCACATCTCCCCACTGTGCTCAGTTCCTGTCCTTTGTCTCATCTATTGTAACACTGTCTTGACTGATATTTTCTGCACTGATGCCAGACAACTGCTACACAATAACGCACCATCTTTTTGTGTGTGTGTCCTAGTTGAATGTTGCAGAGGAAAATTCTTACCTGGGAAAGAACAATGTTCCCCTCCCTGTTACAGAAATTGTAGACTGAAAGCTTGTGAAGTACCCTTTTGTGTCCATTATCATTGTACTATTGTAATCCTCTTTGGTAAAAAAAATTTTTTTTATTATAAGACAACAAATATTGTCTAGTTATTTTCTAGTAGTCATAATTCAGTCTAAATAACAGATATGTTTCTAAGTCAGGGAGGAACACCTATTGCGAGTATAGGATATTTAGTTAAACACTTTAAAAACCACTCTGGGCTTTACTTGGCACAACTTTTGCATTTCAGTTTAAGCGAGAAGGGTTTATGTTACAGGGGATTCTTGATTCTTAGTTCCCACTTTATCATAGCTCTAGTAACCTGTAAAGTTCTATTGTAGGTAACGTTAGCATCCTGAGGCAACAGTGGGTTTGAACATGTTCCTGTCCAAAGCAAAGAATATCTGAGGCAATAAAAAAAATAAAGTTATGTTTATTTATTGTTAGAATTATGTTGCCCTTTTTGGTTTTTTTATTCCTTTTGACTCACTTAGCTCCTGTTCAAGTTACCTAGCAAGTGAACTAGAAAGCAGTTTGGCATCAGATGCAGTCTTTTGCCCGGTGAGTCTGGTCAACATTTTGAAGAGTAAACTTGGCAGCAGATGAACACTATAAAGAGGTTTAATCACAACTGGGTTTTCCTGACTCACAAAGCACCTTTGGTAGAATGCTGTGCTTGCTGCTGCAGTCCAAGTCTCTATGTGGTTTGGCCTTATAAAATCTAGTATTTCTGTGAAAAGATTTGCTTATTGCCTGGTAGCTCTATATTTATTAGGATTTTATTGTAACTATTTGCCTTGTGCTTGGTATTTCAGTTTACAGACTGCGTAGGTTCTTACAGAATAACCCAGCTGTTGATGTTATTTCACCAAACCGCAAAAGCATTTCTACTTTCAAACACAACAATCATGTGATCTCACTTTACATATAATTTAGGCTTCTATCTCATAAAATTATACCTTTGGGTTATTTTATGTTGTGGAGTGAAATTAACCAGCGCCTGGAAACAACAATATTCAGCAAATAGAACAACCAGGCCCCTGCTCTCCATCGGGCTCTGATCTGTCAGATGTACATGTGTCCTCTTGTGCTTTTGCTTAAAAATACCTATCTAATAATAACACTAAATGACTATGAATGTTTAAATAACTCCATGGGATCTCACAGCTGAATTTTTGATGGCGTACATTTCTTTTAAGTGCCACAGATTAACACCTGAGGAAAACCAGTGATGAACTCCAGTGAACTGTGATCACAGAATTAATTAATTGTATTGTACTGTATGATGGTTTTACTTTTTTACCAAAGAGAAAGTTCTTCTATCTTCTTTTCTCCAGCACTCACATCCAGCGAGCACTTAGTAAGAGTTCACATCTTGTAGGAGGTACAGATACTAGTCTGTCCACCAAGAGGAGCTTGAGAAAAATGCCTGCACATTATAAGCTTGCACATTATAAACTCACACATTATTTATATAGACAAGTTTGTAATCCAGGACACTTTACATTGTCATTGGTCTGAATGAAAAGCTGAAATTGCCGTCTATTCATCATCCAACTTTGTTGAGAGTGTAACAGTAACAGTGTGCGCAGTACCTTTTTTTTATAAGTAATGTTTGTTATTGTACTCAGCTACTAACTTCAGACCAAATAGGGTGCAGACATTGCACGGTGTAGGAGGTTAAAGACCTAAAACTTACAGTAGGATGTGACGAATTGGAATCTAAACAAATGAGGCAGAGGGAGACAAATGTCTGTAGTGGAAACATAAAAAGTCATTAAATAATAATCAAGTAATGACTGATAGATGGTATCTGAGTGGTGGGTCTGCAAAATAACACAACCTGCTCCCTCAGCCCTAACATGCTTGGCTTAAGCAGTGGGTGCAACTTAAATGAGCTAAAACCTTCAGTTGGAACATCAATAAGCAACTCTAGGGTTTACTGAAAGTTGTTTAAAACACCATGGGCAGGGTATGTGTCTCTAACAGAAAATAGAAATGAGAGGAAATGTTTGAACCTGGACGGTTTTCCAAAGCGGTTCCTGCTGCTTTGAAGTGTGTAGTATTTGTTGGGCTTCACTTGGCTGTCAGATTAATACCTTCTCGACTGAAAATGAAAATGGGTGAAGGAGCAGTTAATCCGCATAAGAATATATATTTTTTTGAGGATGAGAAGCTGCGAGTCTAGCAAACTGTCTGCGTATTGATTGGTTGTCTGGCATTGCAGAGTTGACCTGACATGTGAGGCTCATCTAATTCTTTCTACATTGCTTACTGCTGAGAATAACATTTCTCCTTTGAGTTACCAGTTATGATGATGCAATACCTGCAAGATAGCAGTGTCTGTGAAGTTGGAAAAATGTTGCATTCTTAATCTGTGCAATGCAGTAGCTACAAACCAGTGTTTACTTAGCGTGGCAAGGTTTTTTTATACATTCATAATTGATCACTGATTCAATTTTCTTTACTTGGAGGTAGATGTTGCCAAATACACCCACAGAACTTTACAAGTATAGTTAATATAAAGTTGTATTACATCCAGAAATGTTTTTTTTTTTTAATTGACCAAAAGAAGAATGGACATTATCAGTTTCCATACAGTGACTTCAGTAGTTCATGATCCAAGCTTGTCAATGTCTTACCCACGCCTACAGTGCATCGCCACTAAGTGTGTTCCTCTCACTGTACATCCTCCATATCAACTGAGACCTTTTGAACAATACTAGTGGAGGATAGTGCTTTGCTCTACGTACTGTGAATTATATTACCTCCCACACCAAAACGATTGGCCGGTAATTGTAGCGAAGAAGGCTCTATTAGTGCTTCTTGAAAGCTATATAATGCCATTACTGTTCAGAAAGGGTTCTTTTCCCATCTTTTCCATATATATCAGACATAAGGCAGGGAAGAATGTGCTTTTGTGCTAAGTTTATAGTTGGTCTTAAAAGAGGCCTCAAGACCATTTACCCAGTGTGCTTACGTGCACTTAAGTCACCAGGTTACAGTTGCCTTTTTGGGAAAACTGATTTCTTATCTGTCATGTAAACAGAAAAGCTGGTTTCAGAAATCTAGCTAGGGGATTATAGAGTCCTGATATTTCCCAGGTACATTTCTCCCAGAGAAAGCCAGTTTCTCTGCCCTATATATCTGTATAGAGATTTCTAATCGGCTTTCTCTAGCAGTGCGTGCGTATAGCAAAAGGCCGTAGACACGGCGGGGAAATTCTGAATAAAATTAGATCAATAGCAACTTGGAAAGCAGCGCATTCTGCGGAGCCAAATACAGGGCAGTCTTAGGAGAAAACCTGTTAGTCTGCAAAAGACTGGGGTGGAGACTGGGATGGAGGTTCACCTTCCAACAGGACAACGACCCTAAATGGTGAATGGTTTATGTCGAAGTATATTCATGTGTTAGAATGACCCAGTCAAAGTCTAGACCAAAATCCATTTCAGAATCTGTGGCAAGACTTGAAAATTGCTGACTTCTGAAAAGTGTTAAATCACCACACTTTTCAGATATTTATTTGTAAAATATTTTGAAAACCATTGATCATTTTCCTTCCACTTCTCAATTATGTGCCACTTGTTGGTCTATCACATAAAATCCCAATAAAATACATTTACTGTTGTGTGTAATGCATCAAAATCAAGGGGTATGAAAACTTTTGCAAGGCACTGTAGTCACAGGTTTCCAGTAACCAGGTTGCATAAGTGTATGTAAGCACAATCAATGATCGCAATTAAGACGGCTCACTTATCAGTCTGAATGGTCAGCTATAAATTTGGTACCAATAGATTTTTGACAGGACTAGGAGTATTTGAATTCCAGGTGCCATAAAATCCATACTTGTGCTACATTGTCAACTTTAGAGTAAAACATTTGTCCAACTTATATAATCAAACCTGTAGGTCTTTAGAACCTCTTTCACAGGTCTGTTTTTGTCAAACTTTCTTGGGCTCAGATAGAAGCAAGCTTTTGTTTGCACTGCTTATTCATTAATCAGCATTGCTGCTTTTTCAGTTACTCATTGTAACATTTATTTGATATTATCACAGCACACCGTTTTAAATATGTTTCATGGCCCCTAATCCATTTATAAGCAGCCTAAAAGTAACCTTTCTTACTCATAATCCACCATGGATCTAACATTGTTGCCACCTGAGTGCAATTAAAATCCATTTAAATCAGCTTTTCCATAAGGTGAATGAGCAGCTGTGACTGTGAAGGCAGCACGTTAGTGTGGTGGAAATCTCCTCAAACTAAGACTGTCTGCATTAGTTTATATTCGTGAATGTAATTTCATTTGTGATTATTGGTCATATACTTAAAAATGAAAGGCAATGCAAGGACAACACCTTTTTAATTTTTGTTAAAAATATTCTGTGGTGGGTCAATATTAATATAAAAAAAGTAATACGAATAAGCACATCACACAGTAAAAATCAATTCATAGCGTCCTCTGTCATCTGCAGATGGTGCCACTTCAATCTCCTTTCTATTTTGTCACGCTAATGTGCAGAAAGATGACAAGGGCGGGTCATTTCAGAGCAAAAATGGCAAAGGCTGAGTCTGATGGCCATGTCAGTCTGCCTTCTATTTTGTCACACTAATGTTTGGGGAAAAATGACAACTGTGGGTCATTTCAGAGGAAAATGGCAAAGCTAGTAGTCTGTGACTACAACTCCAACTCTGCTAAATTTCCAGATTTGATCTCGTAATACTACCTGAACACTTTATGTTGGACTATAACACATAATCAATTAATCATGCAGAGTCACATCAATAATTTAAAATGTGAGCTTTATTCTCTTAAAATGCCAGATACCATCTGGGCATTCATGCAAGCAGAAGTGGACGAAAAAATATATTTTAAAATGTCTGTTCTTTATTTTGAGACTATTAATTTTGTTTGGGCCGACTAGATTTCTTTTTTAAAGTGTAATGCAAGAACAAATGTTGGATGTGATGCCAGATTGGGTGAGATGCTCTGTTGTTTCGTAAGTGTACATTTAATGCTGATTTCTTAAACACTTTATATAAGTTCTGATGTCCCACGGATTTCTCTTACATTTTTGTATTTTGGAAAGGTTTTCAATGACATTGAACCTCAGAAAATGATTGATTAGTAATCAGTAGTGGACCGGGCTGAGGCCCTTTGCATCTGAGTGCAGTGTTGTTTTAATTAAATATCAAAATGACCACAATTAATCAGCTGACAACAGCCTTATTGAGTTCTTGATTTGCAGCCCTCACCTATTTACCCTACACTTATTAAATATGGCTGCAACATAACATTAATTGAAACAAACTGTGAATAATGGCTCCTGTGACAGAGCAGCGACTGGTCTTTGATGTTTTCCTACCCTTACAAAATTTCACAGGACACCCAAACTTTGACTGAATATCATTAGGCATTTGTTTTTTAATGTCTTCTACATTTCCACATGGATTTGACACATTCTGTAGCTCTTTCCGAGAAAAGCTGATCCAGTCACTTTCTGCCCTGTGTTCCAGAAACTTTTGGGTTGGCCCTGACTTCTGTAAATTAAGTGGCTGGATTTTTGCTACATATAAGTTACAAAAGAAAATGAATAAATGCTGATTAATTTATTTTGTCAGCTCTCATTAACCAGATAGGGCATTCACTCATAATTCATAACATTTCACTATAACCCTGTCTATTCTGTTTGTACATACTGGCTGTTATGCTGAATTTAGCGTATGACGAAACACATTCTGTTGCACAGAATGAAAAGTTTGTTTTATCGGTTTTGATTTTAAAGCCTGATATCCCTCACTGGTCGCTTTGGTCAAAAGACAATCTCTGCTGCCTCACATTAAAGCTGCTGTGCACAAACTGACAAAGCCATTTCCTATATAATTTTAAGTTTTTGCCAGTCATTAATTTTTCATGGCTTAGAGACTGACAGTGTGTTTCCCACTGAAAATAATGAGCAATTGTAAGACTTGGACTATGTTTAATTAAAGTTTGAATCTTAAGAAGATCTATTTTCTTTTTTCCCCCCATGTATTTAAGTGGTAGATGTTGACCTTCAGTGTGGGGCTTATATAGGAACCTTTATCTTTAAACAAAGGAATTTAATTCTTAAGCAAATTTGGGTATGGGTGTATCTGAACATCTTGGAAGTCACAGTAATGACTTGACTTTTATGTTTTTATGCTGCAGTTTTTAAATTTATTTAGTTACTGGAAGGTAGCAAAAGACATTGATCATATATTTCTTATTATTTTATTAACTTTTATATATTGTGAAATTACAGCCTAAGCCAGGCTGATATTGTGTCCATGACCTCACCCATAATATTTCTAAAATCCTGGTAGGTATTCAACTATCACCCGCATGATCAGTACTGTCTACATTTTCAGTGTTTTGTCTTTTTGTTTAAATGGGATTACATGCCAATCTGATACTGGATAAAAGCAGAAGCATTTTTCCTCTAGAGTTCCTGGCAGAAATGTTCTCAAAACATTTTAGATCTTCAATTTCAGTACAAAAATATTTTTAAATGTGACGCTCAAAGCTTTTTTTGAATTATTGAACATTCTGTTAGCTTGTGAATGTTTTTGTGTTAAGAAGGTTTTAGTAGTTCTGAAAAGAAGACTCTTGTTTTCAGTGACATTATTTTATAATCAAGCAGATTATTTCATTTCATTTATTATCCCAACAGTCAAATCTGACTTACATTTTCAGTGCTAACCCACCTGTGCAATCGTTGTGTTCATAATGAGTTTAAAAATGCAAGGTGCATTAATTAGGCTATAAAAGCAAAATATTATTCAGTTCCTGTAATCCCAATGACTAATGCTTGCATATTAGCTTTAAATTCATCTTTTTTTATTTTTAAATCGAGGCCTACATTAAACCTACCACACTAAAAAGTCTTTTTTTCATAACTACCGTGGTGCTTGAATGTTAGTGAACATGTTCATTGTACAATTTTAATACAAAGGGAAAACTGCATTAAGGGAACACACTTGAATGAAACAAAGCAAAATTGCTTTTACTATGAAACATATGAACAGTAAACAAGTGTTTGAAGTCTTAAAGACATCTTACCAAGAGAACGGTGGACTGTATATTAAACTTTTTAATCCTAAAAGGTTCTCCTTGTATAAAAAAATATAAAAAAACTGGCCAGTGTCCAACATTCCTGTTCAAGCCCACAGCAGGAAAACACTGAACAACGATAGTGTGTATGGGAGAGTTGCAAAATGTCTTTCCTCTTTGCACCACACAGCCCCATATTTGGGCTTCCACAGAAATGTTATTTTATCAACGCCCACAAACAAGGGGATTATAGTGCACCCAGTCTCTGAAAATAATCAATCAGGCCTGGTAATTTTCCCTGTACTTGCACTTTCATCAGTGTAGCATTACCATGTTCCAGCATGGTATAAATACTGCATCAGTTAACCTTCTTTCTCTCTGTTGCTTTCAATGTGTGTGCAGGTTTTGTTGCAGCCATTAGAGACAATCTTAAACAGATTTAATTATTAGAAAGTGGTGGCATTAACCTTTTCAGTATTCATAGTTTTATAACACTGCTCATGCAGTTGGCAAAAGATAATTTATATTTGAATCTAAATCCTATACGTTTTGTTTAGATGCGTCTCTGAGAAATTGAGATGCCAAATAGTTAGTAGATTAATAGAAAGGTCAAACATAAACCAGGTGTGAGCTGACCTCTTCAAACCCCAAAATACCTGCAAACACTTACTGACCTACTGAAATGAAATATATTGAGTCTAAATTAAAAGTTATGGAAGCACCACCATACAGTGTGTGAGAACAGTCTCCACATTAGACCCTTTGAACAGCTTTGGACAATGTTCTGGTTTGTGCATGACAGGGATTAGGCCAGCTGCCCTGCTCTCCAGGTTGAAATTAATGTTACTAATAGGCTCTATTCTCTTGCCAACTGACTCACTATTTAACTATTTCAAGGCCTAATGGATTGTGCAGTTTGCCGTAGCCATAAAGCACTATATCAGTGAAAAGTTTAAAATTGTTTGTTACAAACATGTTCAGGTCTTATAGGTTATAAAACCAAAAGCCAAATTTGGAAATATTTCAAGTTTGTAGATGAAAAATAGCTTTATTAAAAATAGCTGTTTTTAATGAAGCTAGGTTTTGACAGTAGGCAGGGCATTTTACCACCCAGACTCTTTTACTGTTGAGCTAAGTTGTTGTCATACTGTTTGTGCAGAAAGTGTTTTTGCATTGTCTTGCTGTAATAAGCAAATACTTTGCTCAAACAGATGTCTTCTAGCTAACAGGTGTTGGTCTGACCCTGTATGGGTCAGATCAAAGAACAATTTTCCACTGTGCTTCAGTCCATCTTATAGAGCTCGGCTTTAGAGAAGGCTGTGGCGTTTGTGGATGTTTGTTTTTTGTTTTTGTATGGTAAAGTTTTAACTTGTATTTGTGGATACAGCAGTAAATCATATTCACTGACAATGGTTTTTAGTTGTGTTCCTGAGTCCATGAGTAATTTCAACTACAAAATGCTTGGTTTTTATATTGCATTGCTGCCTGAGGGCCCTAAGATCAAGGCCGTT
The DNA here is from genome assembly GCF_033026475.1 of Channa argus. Taxonomy (NCBI): domain Eukaryota; kingdom Metazoa; phylum Chordata; class Actinopteri; order Anabantiformes; family Channidae; genus Channa; species Channa argus. Next base: position 3,398,142 of record NC_090218.1, read on the forward strand.
CAATATTGGTATTGGTCTTTTCTCTTGTGTAAAGATTTCTTTTTCTTAATCTTTTAATTTTTAAATGACTTTATGTAGTACAGATGATGAAATCCCAAAATGATGTTTTATTTTTACATTTAGAAATGTTAGTTTCATTGCATTTAAAATTTTTTTTCACAGAATTATCAACCTCGCCCCAACCAGCGTCTCTTTTTCAGATCCATACCTGTTGTCAGCTAACCAAACTAGATATTCCAGCAGGCATGTATGTGCATTGCACCACAATTTTTTTTTTTCTTTTTGTTGTGACTGGTAACCTGTCCTTGTGTACCCCACCTCTCACCCAGTGTCTGCTGGGATAGGCTCCAGCCCCCAACGACCCTAAATTGGATAATGGGTTAAGATAATGGATGGATGGATGGGTGTATGGAGTATTTGCTATGATTGATATGTTGTCAGTGTACAATTTACTACCAAAAATGTGTTTCAAATGATTCTCGGATTATCATTATTTACATTTTACACCACATTCTAACTTTTCTGGAAATAAGGGTTGAAAAAATGTGTCAACTTGCAGCAGTAAAAACTATTTAAAGAAAACTTTCCATATTCTTTTGAACTTTATTGCCAGGATTTGCTTCCATTCAGCTGCAATAGCATTAGAGAAGTTGGCCACTGATTGGCTTGTTGTCAGTGTTTAAATTAATCCCAAAACTGTTTGAATAGGGCTCAGCAAGATCAAAAATATTCTGTAGTATTAGTGAAACTAAGAAGCCTGGAACAATCCATGATGAATGGCTTCAGACTGAAAACTACTGTATGTGGATGGATGTGTTTACATCTTACGACCTTATTGTTGTGTTGTAGTGCAAAAAAAAAAACACTTACAGATGCTGCACTGTACTGACCTTGTATGTATTTTTAGTTTGTTTGGGTTAGTTTGATCTTGTAAAGCCACATTTGCAGAACATTAATTCCTAAATCTATCTAGTGACGTGATTGTAAGAGCCATTAATGTTCTCAAAGTGTATTAAGCTTTAATGCTGTTTCTTACCAGTTACAATTACGGGAAAAAACAACCCTGCAGATTTCAAGTAACACTTGTAAAAAATGCATCCATAAACAAAAGGGAACAGACCTCTGTGGTGACCCACACTGATGTCAAACAAAGCTGACCTTTCTCCCAGACACATGCCGTAGAGGCCAATTGCTCGCACCTTCCCTAGCAGTAAATGTATGGTTCCGTCTCTGCACTTAGCCTTCAGTAAACATTTCCATGAGATGGTGGGTTTTATTCACACTATGTTAAATTCATCCTGTCTTACAGAAATACGGCCTGAGCTGTGATGCTTAGCCCTTGCTTTATTATTTTTCTCTCTCAACCAAATGGAGCACTATGTACACATTCATTAGCATGATGCTGCTTGCTTTCTCACATCTAGGGTCTGCTTTCTGAATGCTACTTATGAGCTTATTAGAAGACATTAACTCAGGCTTGTAATGCAATGGCAGTAAGGTCTTCTACATAAGAACAGAGAATATTGGAGATGCGTAACCGTAGTTAAGCAAAAGAGTATCAATACTCATAATTTGATATATCTGTTAGCATTCAAACACTGTCTTATACAGACTGTATATTTAGATGCCAAAACACAAAGCTTTGGAAAAGTTGATTCCTCCAGCTCATTGTTCTTATGCTTCATTTTGTAATGAAATAACAGTAAATCTTTCCAATGCAATGTGCGTGAAACTGGGAGAAGATGGACCGTTCAGTGTTTACACAAAAATCCAAGCAGCCTCCTAAACCCCCACTGTGGGAGGCAGAGTATTTGATATCGAACACGTTTCACATTACAAACTATCGAAGCGGCAGTGAATAGATTTCTCTGACATAGTTGTATTTTTGCGCTGTGCACTCTGTCTCCAAAGAGCAGGCGGAGCACCACACCGTTTCAAGAGATTAGAGGTTGGTCAGCCCGAAGAACCAAATCGATACATCCTCTCAGGGAAAGGATTGACCATCCATTGATCCAGACCTAACAGGAGCTAGAGATGCACCAAACCACTGAAAGTAGAGGTCTGTTGATAACAGATATACCCACCTTGCAGCTTGATTTCTGAATCACAGAAACCAAGGTGGCATTTATGTGCTCATCAAAACAGTCATTAGGTGAAACTAAATTACTGAGTTGGAAAAGCATAGGAAAACTCACCAGTGCTCTGAGATTTTGTATTTCTTATGGCTTTGGGGAAATGTGGGAAGCCAGTGGGCAAGAGCATTCATATTCCCGTTAACATTACACAAATAAGAAGGTTAAGTGGTATCACGTTTGTACATACAATCAGAAAATTGTCTCTCTAAAGGTTGGGCACAAACGGTAGAAGCGACAGAGTTGAAGTCAAAGATAATACTCATTGTTGTTCTCCTGCTGTCTGCACCCACAGAGGGATGGAAATATATGTGATAGACTTCCAACCTAATCAATGAAAGGGTGTGTGGTGGCTGCTGTAGCATATCACACACAAACAGTAGGATCCATGTTACTGCCACTGCTTATATTTATGGCATTTATATGCCGACTGATGGCAGGCTTCTATAAATTACCTAACTCTGTATAGTGGTTGGGGAATCTTGCTTTGTATGTAGCAGCATTTGTGTCTGCAAACCGATATGTGAAGTGTGTGGGTTAGGGAGTGAGCATATCTGCACATCTCTGAGGAAACAAAGGCCAGAAAAACTATAAGATGCAGTAAACCTTGTACATAAGAAACGAGGCAAATATGCTTGTGTGGATGTGGTAAAGTCAGTAAAATGGAAAACTTAGCAGCTTTGCTAAGTCTAACAAACACATACTTGGGTCAGTGCATATGTTCGTAAGCTTTTGCTTGATAATTTTCTCACCCATAACAGAATATAAGGTGAGCAGATTACTACACTGCTAAAACGCTGAATAGCCATACTGTTGTCGTACTTAAAGTGTCAAAACAACGTGGTTTATTTATTTTTTTATCTCTAATTGCAAAGATTTCATGATGGCACAATCGAGCTCTTTCACACATTATGAGCTTCTACTTTGCTCAGTTTCATTCAGCTTCAAAGTATGACTTAATACTGGCTGCATTATCTGTCATCAGCTGCATATTTGTTTTCTATAGTATATTGTGATGTTATGCTGTGCAGTTTCTGCATGACCAGGAAGCAATCACTGTACAACAATACTTGTTTTTACAAATTACATGTGTGCATGTAACTGGTCAACAATACATCATTAGTCATATGTGTCTCTGAGCCTTGTATTTACAATCAGACTGTATACAAGATGGCATAATGCATAATGTTTTCTTTATTTCATCAGTTCAACTTTGGACGTGGCTCATCTTATTGCTTGTATGCCGTACTACAGCCTTAATGAGATAAGTGCAACAAAATGCAACAGGCAGCCGTCAAATATTGGGATTGTGTGTGCCAGGTAAAAACGATGTAACTTTGGACACATGCGGTTGTCTCTAATGAGAAAGGTTTAAACTCTTTATTTTATATGATTGCAGTTGGTGCAACAATCTTGTTTTCCACCACATTGTCTTTCCTCTCACTTCTCCGAGGCAATAAACCTGCTCTTATTGGCTGTCTTTCTCAGGAGTGTAATCTCACCCAGGTTGAGCAGCATTTAATTGCTATTCGTATTCTCCTGTTATCTTCCATAGGAAGGAAGAATTTAAATGCCCGACAGACAAAATTAGGTTTCTGTTATGTGGAAATTTATCCTGTAGTATAGCTGCTGCCCTTGTAATTAGCCCTGCCAATGACAACTGCAGGCTTATTGCAAAACAAACCCAAAGGCTGGATGCTGATGTGTGATGTGGATTGAATTGTTTTGGTCTGACACTTGCCCGTTCTCTTTGCAAGCTGCATTATTACTGAACGCCAACCTTGTCCACTGATTCGAGCACTGAAAACTGTGGCTCATTGAATTCAGCTCAGTAGTTCCTATATAGCCTGTCTTTGTCTGTTTAACAGAACCAATCAAACTGTTAATTCACACTGTCCTTCTGATGTAGTGATAATGACTGGAGGAGAATGGAAAGCATGTGTCTAATTTTTTTTACAAGTGCAAGTCAATGATCCGGCTTTTTCCAGCTTTGAGGGGTTTATCATTCAGTAAGGAAATCAGGTCTCAGAGCTTTGACGGGACCCTTTCTTATTTCCTTGGCTTTGTCAAGGCTAGTTCATTTCAGTCTATTCAGGTGCACAACATTGTGGGCTGCCTCTCTGCTCATGCATTTCATTTGCCAGGCCTTTGTTTTGAATCCTGCTGGAGATGAACCGGAGGCACTGAGTCGGTGCTAAGGCAGGGATTAGGCCCACTCGTTTCACGCTTTCTTGGAGGTGGGCTAACTTTGAAAATGTCAAGGAGGGTGAGGTGATACAACTCTATTTCAATACATACTATAGTCGCATCACAGCGATTAAAGGGAGCTGCAGCCAAAGTCTTACACTAGTCTTACACTACTACTACTACTGTATGTCTGATCAGCTAAAAGAAAACTGTGTATAGTTACTTAATCAGCAGTCTGCTTCACGTGCTACGTGACTGACAATTGTACTGCACCTCAACATTAAAAATACTTACCATCCCATTCCAAAAGTTTGAGCATTAATCTGCTGCTGTGAAAAAACACTGGCTGTGGGGATTTGCTTTCATTTAGCAGCGAGAGCATCAGTGAGGTTGGCCAGTGATGTGGGGTAATAAGGCCTGGTTCGCAAAGGTGTTGGATGGAGTTTATTTCAGGGTTCTGTACATGCCAGTCATCTTTTTTCTAAACCTTTTCTTTGTGGATCTGGCTTATTTGTGAGTGGCAGGAACAGGCTTTCCTAAGGTTGTTACGAATACGGTATCACTCTGCTCTAAAATTTCACTGCTATGCTGTGAATGCAGAAATACTACCTGTAATGTGGATAAAGGTAATTGTATTTAAACCAATGTAAGCCATTAAATTGGCAGTCTTGCATCAGCTTGTTTTTATTATTTCTTTATATAAAACAAAACCCAAAATCATAAAAGGCAGCAAAACTGATTCTAAGTTTGACATTTCTTCAAATTCATGGCTTGAAAAACGAATATATTTAACTCTCTAATATCTGTGGACCTTAGCTGTCCCACAAAGACTCGTCTGTTGAGTAGTTGTAGCTGTGAGTAAACATTCATTAAATTTCACATTCATCCAGCATGTTGCATCTGCATCACCTTTTGTTTCCTTATTATCCCATTCTTTCCTCCAGAAAAAAGAAATCCAAACAACAAATCAAAATAGAAGCTGCAAACTCTCATTTGTTAATCAAACTTGGGACAAGAGGTAATTAATTCTTTGGAATCAGTCAATTAATTTGCATAATAAGAGGTACCATAATTATGACTTCTGCTACTCAAGCCCAAAATTGTAATTAGAGATTTAGTCTGCATTACAGCAGAAAAGCCTGTTTTTTGTTTTTTTTTGTTTTTTTGGGAGCTGGTTCAGAGAGGAGATTGAGCATCCGTAGCTCTGGGATGGAAACACTGGCAGAGCTGCACCAGAATAAAAGCTTTCCCTCCACAGCTCTCCTTTGGCTCAGCCCCGAGGGGAAGTGCTGGGAGGAATGATCTTCTAATCTGTAAAAAACCAAGACCTCAGCTTTCAGGAGCCCCAGTCTCTCTCAAGTCAACTAAGGGGCCCTGTTACTTGTCTTTTTCTCCCAGCTTAGTTTCCCCATTTCCATTTGCAAGGAAATCCATAACTCTTACAGTCCATACTGCTGCCACAAAAAACTGAGGTGGAGTTGGAAGATGAAGGGTTGCATTAGTGTGGTGATATTAGCCTTCTGCTGCATGCTCACTCAGCTGTGGGGCCTTGAGAGGAAAAAGGGAAAATAAAGGAAATTCAAAGCATAAAATAAAATAAGGGAGGAAATGTCACTGTTTTGTGAGGGGACTCGGATCGATCCCAGCTAATCATCCACTTTATTTTGTTATATAAGGTCAATTAAAAGATTCCAGTCATTTGGGGGATATATGGTGCTGTGCCACAAAAGCAAATGAGGACTTTCAGCCTTGTGTTCTTGTCAGCATTATGAGGCATTTTTCAGTTTTTACACTTTTGGTGTTGGAATTTTGGCATGTCTGCAAGAACATCAGGTGTATGGAGCAAACAAGAATTATGTTTTATAGGGCTTAAACACAAACATGAGGTAGTAATGTAGTGTAAATATCATAAAAATCTTACGTGATCAATCTAATGCACTGTCCACATCAAGTTTAACAGTCTCCGATTTTTAGGAAACGGCACAGAATCTATTGTCAGTCAACAGTGCTTTTAAAGAAAGTAAGATCTGAGCCTAGCAAGTTACACAGGATTGTGCCTCTGTCTCCATATCTATGCATTTCTCTTTTACTGTGGCAGTGTTGTGATGCGTCAAGTTAGGTCATTTACCAGCAACAGAGGAGGTCGTCCTAAGCTGTTGTTTTGCAAAGCACAAGTCTCAAGAGTTGGCCCCTAAGTTCCAATTAAAGGCAGGCTGTTCCCAACTGGGTTCTGAGTCCAAACAACTCGTAATGTGCTCTTCACCAAAGTAAGGCTGTTCAGAAACAAACACTGATCCTAACAACACTGGTGTTTACTAGTTAATTAGTTGATCATGTATGAGGGGGAAAAAATGGTGTGCATTTCTCTCCCAGTCTGAAGCATAAATATTAACAAAAATAATACTCCCTGTTTTCCTGAAAAGCCCCACCTATTATCCACTTCTCTTTTTTTTTCTGTACTTTTCTCACATTTTTATAACATGCACATTCTGATCTATTTATTAATTGGCTAACTGAACATGAAGCTAATGCTGTGCTGCAACATTTATTCAAATTTCATTCGCATTGATTTGACCTTCTGTCAGTCCCACTGCAGAACATAGATTTGTTCATGTTTTCCACAAGTATGACATTAACCCTATGCGGCCATGTCAAAAATAGGGCAAATGCCTTTCCACCACCACCACGGGAATATTCATGAAGTCGACATGGCAGTAAATGGAACGAAAGCTGCTATAAAATGCGGTGGCAGTAGCTGCAGGCCCAGGGCTGTCACTCCCTGCCAGGGTGGAAGGCGATGAGCTGAATGTGGTGCAGGCTTCCTCTGATAGAGTATTAACTGAACGGTGGAAACAGCTGGAGTTACATAACGGTTTCTGTACATTTGTCTACACAGAGGGGAAAGAGCTTTGGTTGAAGCCGAATGCAGAGATGCCATTTTGCAACTGTGACTGTGTGCATGCTATTTGTCTATACGTGTCCACAAAAAAAAAAGCACAAAGATGGAGGGAAAAAAAGCTTGCTGTTTGGAGATGCTGTGACACAGTGTCAGCGTGCTCCTTGTGTGTGTCTGTGTGTTGTTTGGTTGCTGATTGTGTATATGTGCTAGCGCTCACAGGGGCAGATGGGAACCTGAACTAATTCAAGCATGTAACTTCTCAGAGCAGTTTCTTCTACCCTTCATACATCACTTTGTATCGTGCAACAACTGGCATGCAAAGGAGACTGTGCTGCTTCAGGGAATATCACCCTGCTTTCACTGAAAATAGATCATTCGGAAAATTCAAAATGTTTATACAAAATATTCAAACTAAACTTTTTCAGTTAACACATTTTCCTGGTGTGTACGGATACTTGCATACTGCTAATATCTAATGAATGTATTTGTTGTACCATTAGGATTGCTCCATTTCCTCGTCAAACAAGATAAGATGAGAATGTGGTGCTGCTCTGCAACTATGAGAGGCACTATCAGTGGCTGCAAATATTGGAGAAGTTGTAAAATGTGTGACATGATAATTAAATTCAAGACTTTGCATTGTTACTGAAGGCCTTTGTCAATTCATTAAAAGCATAATTCCTTCTTGGTGAACTGTTCTTCTGCAGAGAGAGTACTCTTCAGCCAGTTAAATAAATTTAAAAATTGTGTCTGACATATTTCCAGAACCTTAAAATAAGCATTTCATCACTTCTGTCAATAATCTTTGTTTGTTAAGATGAATCGGCATCCCAAAGGCTTTTCTCAGATGCAGCGATTAAAAAAACAGTCCTGTACAAAGGGTCAAAGAAAGAGGTTTGGTGATGGCCTTGGTTGTCAAAAAACCGCAAGAAATGTGTGCTGTTGTGATGAAGACACACATGCTGGCAGAGCTTCACTGCTCTTCACTTGCCCAAAGGAGGAAAACCTTGGCCATTGAGTAAGTCGTGCACAGGAACAGCCACTTCTGTTCCAACATTGAGCTGCATTACCCACAGTCTGAGCAGGTTCATTCACTCATTTGTTGGTTAGTGACGGCAGTATGGGTCAAGGTGCAGAGCCCTCCTGATCATCTAGAAATTAACCGTGGTTCGTTGCCCCTGGCAAAGGTGTTTTTTCACTGTGCCGTCTTTGTCTGTAAAGCAAGTTGATGTTCCCAGAGACTATGGCTGCAACCTATGCTTGCACTTTAGTGCATAGTTGGTAGAAGAACAGCATTTTAAAAAATGTAAACAAAGTTTTTCTCTGTGTTAAAGGTGAAAGGGAGGACAGCGAGGAAATACATTGTTTTGTAGCAATGACGTGGAACACTCATATCTAAATGAAAAACTGAGAGGAAAATTATTGGTTTAATAAAAGGGTAAAACAACAATGGTACTAACACAAGCAACAAAGGAAAACGGAAAAACTGAAGCAAAAATACAAAGGCAGGTTACAGCTGCAACAGGGACCATGTGCATGACTGACAAACGGCACAAGCCAATACAATTGAGACCGAATTTAAAGGAAATAAAACAAGCAATGAAACAGCACAGTGACTGTCAGTAGTTATTAAACTGGAGAGCAACAGCATGCATCTGGATTAAGGTCTGTGATGGCAGCCTCAAAAACAGGAACAGATTAATTTGTCCAGTTGGAGTCTTATGCAACTCATTCCAGTCTCGACCCAGCAAAGCGGAATGAGAAGAAAGCCCGGAGGAGTGTTGTCTTGTAAGGACTTCATATGGAAATGACAGCCCTGATACTGTATGTAGGAGGGAAAAGCTTAAGAAAAAACAACAAAAAAAAATCTTTTAAAAAGTTTTAGATTTTTAATTCCAGATAATCTCATTTATGTTAATGGTACCAGATTTACATCCAAGACCCTCTTCAGATTTGATGTTTGTCAGCAGATGCAGTAATAATGCACAATATATTAACAAAGCAGAGACTAAACAGACAAACTTGGTGCTGTGCACTGGAGTGGAAAGTAGGAGGCTGAATAATAAATGGATAAATGTGAACATAACGGACAAAATGGTTTGCATAATAATGGACACAGATATTTTTGTTCTGTGATGAAGACTCCCACGTGTTTAAAAAAAAAAAAAAAAACATGCAGGCAAACCTAAGGAACACTTAAAGTCTTATCTCCTGCGCACACTTTGTCATGTATACACAAGATATGGATCTTTTGAAAGTTATTTTTATGCAGGTTTTTATTTAGGAAACCCACACTGCTAGCACATATTGTATTGGAAGAGGACATAGTACTGTGTAACACAGGGAGGTCTCATATTTATGGAAATATTTTAACTGTAACTACCCTTTCCCTTGATGCAAACGGTGTGGAAAATATGTTACATGCATGCATAGTTGATGCTATTTAGAACTTCCTTCATCATGGAAACAGTTTTAAAATAAAGAATCAGTGTGAAAGAAAATTTAATTTTCCTCCCCAACACAGCACCCAGACTAGCTCTTTCTAATATAAGTAGAGAACAACATTTAGCTTGTTTGCACACCTTCAAGCAATTACAGCCTGGTGAGAAAAAGACGGGGGTTAAAAGCAAATCTACAGGCAATACATTATTGGAAGCTGATGTATTTTAACCATAAATGGAAGTTTTTGTCTTACCAGGCTCCAGTGTCAGGCATATTTATGACAGTAGTTATAAGTCAAGCACAAAGAATAGCCTTAAAACTGCATTTTCTCTTCTTACTTCAGCTGAGTCAGTTCCTTTTTAAAAGGAGGATTTTGGGAATAGACATATTCAGGAAGGCAGCAACAGCCATGTTATTAGTTCTGTTAGAAGAAAACTAACTACCTGTATCTGTTGACCCACTAATGCATTTGCTGCTTTGCTTCTTTTGTACATGCTATGAGGTAGCTAAAGAACAACGGAAACAAAAGTGCTTCAAATTGTAAATTACATGTTGTTGAAAAAGAAAAGATATAGGAACGTTGTGACTTTTGTGGCAGTGATATTTGGAAAAGAACACCGGGTACCTGTTGATTCAGTAACAAAACTTCATGATTTTCAAGCTGCCCAGCCAATTTCTCAGTTTGTATTTAAATTCACACATAGGTTTTAAGACAATAAAAAGAAATAAAGACTTATTGACTAATAGACTAATTCTATTAAATCATTATCACGATTATTCAATTGTGGACCAATTCTGAACCACCAACTATTTGCTTGCTAAGAAGCAACTATGTACAGATAATTAAATTTCATACTAGCTCATATGTCCTTAAGTGGACATGGATTTCATGTAGGGGTGCAATGGATCACAAAAGTCACAGACTGCATTAGATGCCCCACTTTACATTTATGTCTCAAGAAATAAAAACTCTTGAAGAGACACGAAGCGTCTGCCAGTGCTCCTAAATAAATACAACATTCAAGTTCCAAGATGACATTCAATGTCCCAAGTTTAAATTAAACATTAAAATCTAAATGTTAAAATATCAAATGTTTAGTTGCTAAATGTAAGCGATTTTAATCCTACTCAAGCTCGAGTCCTCTACAAGAGGCCTGAGAGTTGAGGGTCCTGTGCAGTATCTTAGCTGTTCCTAGGACGGCACACTTCCGGACAGAGAGCTCAGAGGTTGCTGCTGGAATCTGCTGGAGCCACTCTCGCAGTTTGGGGGTCGAAGCCACCACTTCTGGCTTCCTTTTACAATTATTTTTTTAGCTGTTTTTTTTTTTTTTTTTTTTTTTTTTTCCCCCAGCCTTTGGTATTTCGGGAGCTTCTTATGTTCCTTCTTCCTGATGTTGCTATGACTTGGTGTTTGACATAATGCACTGAGTAATAAAAACTATATTTTATAATTCCTTGAAACTACAATGTATTAATGTAATGCATTTCTGGCTTCTACCAGTTGTTTTCATAGCCATCTTAGAAGAACCGCTGACTGCCTGGGAGGTTGGTAATCAATCTTTGCAGCATTGTTCAGTCAAACGGAAGTTATTGTTCAAAAGCTAAATCCATTTGCTATCATTTGCATAGTTTCGAACAAAAGATATATATATTTATAGTAAAATTGAATTACTATAAATCAGAACATTTGCCTCGTCATCATCATAAAACATTTCACACATCAGTTGGGGGCAATGTTCATGGCAGTTTTAAAAGCAAACCCCCAGGTGACATGGCTATTACATCTAAACTATGGTAATCATATTTTTTCATTTCCTTTTTGTAATCCCATCATGTATTACGGTATAATCTCACCTTCTTTGCAAAGGTTCGTTGCACCTGTAAACACAATTAAGATGTTTTCACAGGAAACATGATTATGCATTTGTGTGATTGAAAGCCATAAATCACCTTGTAATATCACTGTCAACATAAACTGAAGTAAATGGTTTGTAATTGGTATTTTTATGGCCCAGTCTTATGTTGTCAAAAGTGGAGAAACAGATTAAATTTTTAAAAGTATGGTTTGGTAACAATGAGCTATAATTAGGAGAATGTCATTAGGCATTAGGGTACAATCATGGAGCAAATAGTAGCCAGATATGAAATTTTCGGCCAGTGATGAATTTTTAAAAAGGGTTAAGTCTGAGCAAAACATTTGTACTTTAAGAGGATTAAAGCTGTCATTCGGAAACTTAGAATCTTTGCTTAAAAACAATGTTTTTTCTGTGTAGTTATTTTTAAAGCATGTTATACGCCACCAAGGGAAAGTCTCAGGGGTTCCCCATCTGCAAGTCCTGTTGTGAGATGCTAGTATGTAACACAACACTATCTACCTTTTTAAAAAATAGCTTTAAAATGCATGTAATGTTGTTAAATATCTTAACATTAGGTCACTTCAGTTTATGTGGTGCTCTGCGAGCTGCATCATCTCTCTGTTTGTGGTACAGCTCTCAGCTGCAAAGCGATAATCAGTAAGTTTAAGTTACTTATTTTCTATATCCAGTAATTATCTTTGCAGTAGTAACAATAAGTCACATGCAGTTTTAAGGAGTTTTAAGTAGTGACAGTGCAGTCATGAGTAATTGTTACAGAAAGTTGATAATTACCAACTCGAGAGAATCATGCTGCTCATTCATTCTGTGGGAGCACTCACAACACATGGGAAGAAAACAAGTCAAGGAGGACACTTGGGGGAGGAGGAGGAGTGCAAAGTCCTGGGAGGTCGGGACTCGTGCATTGTTTCTTAGCGTGCTCCAGTTCCTGCCGTCACCCCGGCTCTTTGTTAAGAACTGAACACGGGATATCTGCCGCCTTGAGCACCATCGCCAGAGGCTGGAGACTCAAGGGTCAGCGCATTTTCCAAACCACTGCTTTACAGTACTTCCATTCAGGACGAAATTGCTCTACTGTACTTGTTCAACAGGCGTCAAGCTCAGTTTAGGCTCAGACATAACATGATGGATGAATAAGCAGTCAGGCCTCTCAGTGGCTTTTTATATTAATGTCCTCACTCAAAATGCATCCAATCGCAAAGATTTTTTTTTATTAAATTGTTTTAATATTTTCCAAATTATAAACTAATATCATTACCATACACCCCAAGTTAAAGCTACGGTAAAATATGCAACATAAGCTAGTGCCAGTTTAAAAGTCCAAATCAGTCTACAGTCATCCACTCAGCCCTCCCTCTGCCATGCTCTGCCCAGTGCATCAGGTAAAAGTTACAATAAATGTGAATACGCCAAAACCAACTATTCAAACCGAAAAATTTGCAATTCTCATACTGACTAGATGGGAGAGATTTGCTAAATGCTTCTCTGCACTGATGGCAGTGCCGTTAAGTCTGACTTTAGAGGAGCTGTCGACAGCCCCTTACCAAATGAAGATACGTTTTAGAACACGTTTGTACTTAAAACAAACGTACATACTGTATTTGTAATCCCTGGGATGAACAAACCCATTACCATCATGTCTGACTATTTCCTCCTAATTATCATCCAAAAAAACGATCGGCCTCCCTGGCACTATGGGAAATACAATTACAAATATTTGTGCTGAAAAGCGGCCTGAATGAATCAAAAGAAAATCTTTCTGAGGATCCATCAGTGTTATCAGAGAGGCTGAAAGACTGAAGTTATAGCAATCTGACTTGTGGATGATCATCCATCGTGACCCTGCAAGCACAATCACAGTGACAAAAGCATTTTAGAAATCCATTGTTGCCACTGTTTGAGCTGTTTTTGTGACATTTTGAGGCTCCTCAGCATGCGGGCGAACACAGAATTTGAATGAGTAACAAGAATCTAAGAAACAAACTGAGAGCGTGTGTGTGGGGTGTCCACTTCAGAAGGGACAAGCGTGGTGCAGCAGACATTCTGGAGCAACCATGGCGGTAGTTTATTGTTGTCTAGAGCTTGCAGTTCTGTAGTAAGTTAACCAGATCTAAAAAGGTCAACGGAAATATATTTTTACATGCTTTTAAAGCTGAGGCTTTTCAGGTTTTGTGGGAAAAAAATTGGCAAAATTGCATTATTAGATTTGGAGCTGAATTAGACCTTGTTAGGGTGAGTTAAAAAAAAAAAGAAAAATGATTTCTTGACTCTACCGGTCATAGCTGGAGAACGGGAACAGCAGCATGACCCATTCATGGATATGCAGTCTCCAGTGTAATGCATGCATGTTTGCCTCTTGCAGGCTTGTCGCAGTAGGACACTTTTCACACCAGTCCATGTTTTCCCAACAACCTTTTAAATGATTTCCTTTAGGCTAGAGTGAGCAGATGCTGTGACACTGAGCAGTTTCGCTGTTTAGTAATATTTTCAGGTTTTCTGTAGAAGTAGTTTACTCAGACGTAAACACTGTTGCCAGTTTGTTGCATGCAATTAGTAGAGTGCTGTGTGTGCTCGTATTTTTCAGTGTGCTGTCTATACATCAGGTTTAATAACAGTTTAAATGCAGTGTCTTGGCTTATTTAATCCTTTGAACGCAATTTAAAAAAATATATATACATATACTCTTATTGACATGATGATGGGTGCCCAATTTCTCCTCCATTAAGTGAAATCACAACACTTTCTGTTTCACATCAGGTTTTGGTCCCTCGTATTTCCCTTAGATGTTTCTATCTCCATCACATTTGCGTTGTTATTGAGGGCAATGCCTGAATCCCCCATAAATCTGACTGCTGTGTATTACTGAAGAGACAAGGGTTTATAGGTAAAATCAGTTCAAATTTTTATCAAGATCTAAAACCTGCTAATGATGGCTTGAATCTTTTGTTTCTATTGGTGACTCACCTACTGTATGATTCGTTTCTCGTTTATATATTTGCTCCAATCTATATTGTGTATTTTAAACCGATTGTTTAAACCTCTGGGTAACAAAACATATTTGTTCTTGTATCTAGTAGATATTTATTCACATTGGTTCATTTATTCCTATATGGTCAGTAATTCAATATCAATAGTTTATTGGCCAGCCCTAGTGGACGCCAGTATGGATAAAACAGCAGACCGTGTTTTGGCTCTTAGCTGGGAAGGAAAAAAGGAAAAATATTGAGTGTACAATACCTCACTCAAATTGCACAGAAATTGCCAACTGTCTTCTTGCCCCCTATGTTTCCTTCAGTGATTCTTGGACAGGAAAGGTTTTATGGATTGGTCCACTACACTATAAAGCCAAGGTTATGGCAGGGCCAGTCATGTCGTCTCTCGTCATCTTACTCTTCAACTACTGCAGTTCATGCCCAGATCGACCCCGCTGCTACATCCAGACACTCAGACTGTCTCAGTGCCTGCCGCAGTGCTTCACTCTACTATTAACATTCTGATTGCTGTCTTGTTTCGTTTGCTTGGCCAAGCACTTTATTTCCAAAAAGAGGCCGGCCTCAATGCTGACCTTTCCTTTTGCAGACACAGAGCAATCATTCACAAATCACACTACAGAGTGTAAAATATCCAAATGGTTTGATATTGCAGGCCTAATGAAATGACTCACACTTCTTTGCTGCAATTATAGGAAAAGGTCAGTGCCATAACTGCTGTTCAGCTTTAGCATGATTGTCCTACTTCACATTACCCAGTGTTTGGCCCATAAAATATCAGTATAGGCCTTATTGTGACATTTTGCCAGTACGTTTTATTTATTTATTTATTTATTTATTTATTTATTTATTTACACACATCAGAAACATCCAATTTGTAGTTTGGAGTTTACTTTGAAACAAGTTTTTAATGGTACAAATAATTCAGTTAGAAATTAGGACATTTCTGAATTTGAGGAATATTAGTGGTTCTCTGACCTTGAGCCTATGATTGGGAAAATAACTCTTGTAATTATCTCTCTTTTTGCAAATATAGGGCAGGAAATCTAGAAGGACAGTAGAAAAGTGGAAATGAATAACATTTTGCAATAGCAAAAGACAGCATTTGCTAAGGTCTCTTTTCCAGCTTGTGTCACTTATTTCATAATGCCAATCTGTTCCTAGAAAGAAATAACTGTCTGTAATCGCCAGTCACTCTTCAGACACACACACACACACACTTCTCAGCAGCATAATAACAAATTGATCACTGATATAAAATAACAGAGAAACATCATCACATGTGGAGGGTGAATTTTACCTCTGTGGGCTTAACAATCCGACTCACAACAACACCCTCTGTCCTTCAGACCCTTGAAGACTCATGTAGTACTCATTCCAGCTTCTGAAGAGCTGCCATCTCTCTTGTTTCCCAAGCTTTCTTTCTTATCCCATGTTTGATTGAACACACCTGACGCAGGTAATTGGCAGTGGGTAGGGCAGAAATAAGAGAGCAAGCACTAGAGGGCATGAAATGACTACCTCTGCACTAGTGAAAAAAGTAACAGATTGAATACAAAATGCATCTTTCTATATCATTTAAATTAAGTAATTCCTTGTCCATCTTTCAACCTATGTCCAGATGCTTTCAAGCTTTGTTTAGTTGTGATGGTGCTTCACACACAGTTTACCTCCTGTGAGAAGAAACTCAATTTCTGGCCATGTTTCAGCATCCACAGACTGCTCACTGTGTGCTATGGCTCACTGTTGATTTTAATGGTCTTTTACTGTGTTTTGTTGTTCCATCCCGGTATCACAGCTTTCTTCATTCACATCAGCCACCTGTTGGTTTTGTTTGGCTCCCCCAGTGGTGGCGAGGCAGGTGGTGTCACATGGGACAGTGACGTCAATGCATAAATCCACCTCTGAAAATGGTTGTCAGACAAGCCACAGAGATAAACAATCAATGTTTTTAACATGTTCAGATACGCAGGCTTTGAGTGCAATTAGTAGATTTTTCTCCATTCTTTTCATCATCTTCATTATGACATTACCACTGTAAGAGCACAGACCAGACTGGAGAAGGAAAATGGTAGAACTGGGGTTTTTAGCTGACCAAGACATAAAATTGGCATACAAGCATATGCAGTATAAACACAGATTACCAAAACTGCAGCACATTTGGTCTTTCTTTTTGGCACAAGTTGTGTACATAGTTTATGTAAAGCCTCTTATAACATGGCGATATGTTAAGTTGTTTGGGCATAAGTGCCAATCACAATATACGTTTTTCTAAAGACCAATGAAATTGCCAGTGGCTTATTATCAAACAGTTTTAAGTAGGTTCACAGTCGCTTTAACATTCAGAAGGCAGCAAGTCTCCAGTGTGTAACCCAATTTCATAAATATTCATCTAAGGCATTGAAGTTGAGTGGTGGCTCATTCAGTATTTAGTCATGCACAATGTTAATACATGAGATGTTTATACAAAGAGAGATGTGGGTCATAACTGTCAAGTTTGGGATGTTTTTATCCTAACAAGACAGGTTTATTTTCAGTGATTTTTCTTGCTGCTATTGTGAGTAGAAGGTGATGTAATAGAGACAGGAACAGTTCTGACAACACTTTTCTAGATGTTTTTTTAACTACTCTGAATTTGTAATTCTGTTGGTAAAGAATGAAATGTTCTTTCCCAAATACTAACTTATTATTGTTATTTTAATATAGGGTGATCACTGTACTACTTCCTGTCAGCTGTTATCAAAGGTACGATTTCTTGAGTGAAAGGAGTTCCACTCAAAAGAGATATTGGGATGTCCCAGAATTTTTTACACAGTTTTTTACAGAAACATTATATTGGCAGTCTCATAGATGCTGTTGTCACCCTTTTCTTGAAGCAATTTCCTTGAACCAACATTTGATTTCAGGGTGTCTAGGTCCATAAACTACAAGGTCCAACACAACCAATTGTTGGGTTTTACCATGAAACTAAATAGAGATTGTAAAACAAAGATCTAGAGTGCTAAATGTAGCTTGGAACTCAGGGACATGACGTATTTGTGAAGACTTGCAAACCGTTCGTTCAAGGTAGTTTAGTTCATTGAAGGTAGACCGCATTATCTGCGGTCAACTGCGAACTACTCCCATCTATGTTGTTCTGCTGTTTGGAGTCACCTACGGTCTGGCTTTTTCTTGTGTGTAAGGGGATTATTATGATAAAATGATTGATGTTTTATGTTATCGGTATGTGGGCTGATGGCATGTACCATTCACCAATGTCTCTCTTTATGTGCCAGTTAGACGGAGGAATGCTGGGAGATGACGTTAATGGATGCTGTGAAGGCAGAGGCAGACTGACAGATGCTGATGTTCAAGCTGTCTATGAAGTAGTTTTTCCTTATCATCTACCACCTGTAGGCTCTTTCACAACACACTGAGGGGTGTGTGTGTGTGTGTGTGTGTAACTCAGAAAGTTTCGTAGCCTATTGGGACAAGCAGGCAAAATGTATACACGCATGTATACCCTGGCAGAATACATGATTTGTAGCAAGCTGAGTAACACCGTTGTAGTCCTACGTCCCAGGCTGTGTTGTCCTTCTCTTAGGACACCCTGATATTAGGAGTAATATTATACACAGCATCACAACAGTTTAACTATATGTACTCCAGGATACTTTTGTTTTATCATGTCCAAAGAGAAGACAAGTTTCTCATCTCTGTGCAGTTAAACATTCCACAGTAATAAGTGCTCTACCGTGGCCATTTTGGTGAGCACATATCAAGCAGTTCAGGAAAGAAATTGCCTAGTGTGGACGCAAAATTAAACTCCCAGGGCAACACAGCCTGCATTCTTACTCATTCGATTAATTTTTCATTTCAAGCCTTCAGCAGCATATTGGGAATAACTCTCTAAAATAAATGCAAAGGAAAGGCAGGGAGCTGCTATTTAAAGCTATATAAACATGACCCTGTTAGAGGCTAAGGCTAGTTCATGAAGAAGTTCCCAGGCAATGGAAGCTGTATTTTGACCAGAGGATTACATTACACTGCTGATCCCCCACAGATGGTTTGCATTCTCCAAGGAGAAGATGTGTTTGTGATGCTGGGACAATGTAGCAAATTGTCAGCAGAGTAGAAACCCGTTATAGAACCAACTATCTAACTAACCAATAAGATTAGTTCTGGTGTCAGTATTACTAAGTGTTAACTTGTCTTTTGTGTGGAGGTGGCACATTTATAACCATCATCCTCTGTTACTGTTGGGACAGGAAAGGGAAGATGTGGGTGTTCACCAGACATGATCTAGTCAAAACATTCTATTATTGGATTATGGGAAATGTGTGATCCAGCATATAGGATGTGACCCATACTAGGGACTAGACTATCAAATTATGTTTGACTTTACAAAGTCCTGTGACTTGGGTCTTTAAATTGAACATAGTTTCATTTTGAGTGAGAATCGTTTAGATAATCTGTGTGATTTATCTCCTTGAACATAAGAAATACCTGAATTCAATCAGCAGGTTGCCAGGAAATGTGCTGAGCACACGTACGGTATAGTCCCATGGGTGCAAACCATCTGCATTTTATTCTCCCTGTGGTCTTTGCTTTAGAATCAGCCACAGAGCAAACTACAAATAAGGCTCCAAGTTCAGTATAGCTAAATCATCAGTATGTGGGTGTTTACAGAATGTAATTACCTCTGCTTCTTATATGGGCAGCCAGCACAGCTTTAAAGTTTTGGTGGGTAATTGGTTACTTTAAAGTTGTGGGCATTTTTAGGGTCAAACAGGGCAGACGATGCATTTTGGGGATAATGCAAAATTAAATTTAGCATTAGTTTCACAAGCGTGGTGAATGAAGATTAGACAAATGGCCTCTGCAAATGAGTGGTCATTGCAACTGTGCAATTTAGAATGTGATAGAAGCAGGTGTAAAGCTTTTGTACTGTCTCATCCTAGTGGGAGGTTTAAAAAAACATACTTACAATAAGTACTTTCTTAACAAATGGTACTTACTTACTATAAAATACTCCAATATGTGATATTATGAAGAACTTCAGATGTTCCTGGACTCGTACATTGAGCCTCATCCCTGTGTGACAGTTTGTGTGTGAAACTTCTGTGAGGATGTAGCATGTAATGTGTCCATAGGCTCAAAAACCTTTTCTTCTTAAATTGCTGTGGCTTTTTTGACAGCAATTATTTCCTAGCAGCGCGCCATAAAATCACCATTAAAATTGCTTCAAACAACATGGCACTTTTTTTTTTCCTCCTGTAGATTTGATTCTTTTTAAAAATGTCCTCGTATTTGCTGGTGCTTTTACTTCCCTTGAATAAATAATGAAATCCTTCGTTCCATTTGACAAAGTAGACAACAAATGAACCTTAACGAATAGTGACAAGCGTGTAGAATACAGGAGGAACATCTGCCGCCTGACGTCAGACTCTTTCCCGCTCTGCTTTATTCCATTCATTGAAGTGCCTTTTCCTCACTTTTGAATTATTTGTAAATTCTTAAGTGGTTGCCTATTATTTTATTTATTTATTTTTTTAATAAATCAGCTTTGACTAAGAGTGTGTCTCTTATCAGCTGGAGTCTTGTGTTTGAATCATTTGTATGACAGTTGCAAAAGAGAGCCATTTTGTACCCTCTCAAAACAGAAGGAAACAAACAGGTGTGGATTGCTGCTCGGTTTTAATATCCAAACTTCCTGTTTTCTCAAAGGAACATTTTAGTCAGAATGATATGTGTGGATTAGTGGAAACTTAGCAGACTTGTATGAGAATATTCTGCCATGGGGAAAGGCATTTCTTTGCATTGAGGAATTACTGTGACGCGTGCCTCAATCACTCACTCTTTGTCAGGATAAATATTCCCTGTGTCTGGAGGCCAGGCAAGTGACTAGAATCAGTGCTGTACTTTTCCCCACGCCTGAGGTGCTGCTGGGTCTTGTTGCAAGTCATTACCGTAACATTGCTTGGGAAAAGTTATGCATAGAGACGACTTCCTGAGAGCGCTGGCTGAGCCTACCGGACAAAGCCACTAGTGTGAGGGTTATTTCAGGTCGTTTGCTTTGCCTTTTTAGCATGGGAGTCGTCACTTCAGCTTACTTTAACTGACTTAATTACCCTGACACCCTCCAGTCCCCCTGAATTTATCATCTTGATCCAAATCCAGAGAGTGCAAATAAAGCAATAACATCATTTGGGCCAAACCAATAGCTTATTGATTGTCACCCACTGAAGAAAGACAGTAAGGTTTGTCAGGAAAGGGAGAGGAAGTTTTTTTTTTTTTTCCTCTTACTCCCTACCTTTTAAATTTCCTAACTTAAGTTAATGAGAGGCAAAGGTTTCCTGCCACACAGTTCTAATTACCCTCATGTCAGTATGTGAAATGGCCAAGAGCAGTCATTTATTGGGTAAATCAACATGAGAAGAAAAGTGGTCAAGGACAAACCCTTGAAACAACTGACTGTGAGCCTAATCATTAGTGGGCAATTTTTGATGACTTGGCAACTAGACAGTGACAACGGGACTGTGTAAAGACGAGTTCTGAATTGACCAGCAGTTTGTCAGGCTTTGCCAATGTGCTGGGGTTGTGTAATTATGTATTCACTAATAGTATTAGCCACAGAAATATGTTAAAAATATGCGTTTTCTGTTGCCAATGCTGATCAGTGTGTAGATATTTGGGGAAAATATGCAATTTTATTCATTTTAAAATATCTTTTACAGCCACATTTTACTGGACTGTAAAGTAAAGGTATATGAATACTTTTTACAATGTCATTGTCTTTTGATTGTCTTTTGAACCTTGCCATCGTCATCACTGCAGAATATTATACAAATGCAGATACATTTATGAATGGTCTTTTCCTGTCCTGGTTTAAACACACCACAATGTATAATGAAGATTAACACCTCAGAGGACAAGAGCAAGAATGCAAGTCTGCTATTTTTTTTTACTGCCACTAAAGTAATAAAGTGGCTATGAGCACCCCCTCGCCATGAAATTTTTATACATCTATACTGTTACTGCCATCTGACTGTGTGCACCGCAGAATTAAGTGAAATTAAACAATCAAACTTGCACAGCTGGCTGTGAGAACAGATGAACAGGTTTGTCATATTGTTGGTGTTGTAAAATGGAACAAAAATGAAATCTAATTTTGTAGTTGGATTGTAATTGGTAGACGTCTAGTGCCGGCCAGCTCCCAGGTCAGGCTTCTCATGGGTAATATAAAGTACAAGTCTGGTGAAATTGTTCATTTTTGTCATTGTGAACAAAATGTACCCTCACTTTACTGAATAATCTGTAATGGTTTGTGACGAGGTAGTGTGCTTAGACACAGCTACATTTGTTGTTCTAAAGCAGCTTTCCTAATGGTTTCTGTATGTCTTGAAAAGTTATGTTTGCTTCAAATTATTGAAGAGCTGTTGGGCGAACTCTTCTTCTTGGGAGAAGTTAAACCAGTGATGCAGACAATTTTGCGATTCCAATTTCAACTTTTCCATTAATGAATCTGTTCCACTCCACAATCTAATGAGCAGTAAAAACATCTTAAAGTCTGGAATAGAAGGAAAAATTACAAGGCACTGTACCTAACGTTTCTTCAGTTTGGCTCAGATTCAACAAACCACAAAGACAGATGTGAAAGTTGCCCAGAGCGTGTCAAAATGAGCTGAAGGAACAAAGGGGAAAGAGATGGCAACAACTTGGCAGGCAGTGGTGTAATTTGGGGACAAATAGATTGTTAACATGCTTTTGCAGGTTTACAAAAGCTTGGCAAAGCCATGAATGTGTGAGCTCTTGTCTTATTGTTGATTTAGACTACTTTCTGCACTTTTAGAGTGTAAGAAGGCTTGCGGTGATTGTTGATGGAAAGAGCTAGTGTTCTATGACAGCCAAGGACAATGAAAAGTATCCTTGTATTACAAGTATGCATGTGAATGGCAAGGGCTCTTATCCATAAATTGAGAAGACCAAATATGCACAATGTGGTGTATTGTGAGTGAGGCATATTCATTTAGCGACACAGCGGAGCAACAATACATGAACAACTCAAATTCAGACATTAGCACACTGGCAAACAATAGGCTTGTTGAGAAAAGGTAATGGAGCCAGAAAAATTGCACAAAGAATTGAGATAAAGTGGCAGCGCAGTTAAAATGCAAAAGAATCACAGCCGTTACTGACAAAGATGTCCGATAGTACAGGAAGAAGGGGAACAAGAATTGACATACAGTATCTGCACTGGAAGGAAAATCTAAAATATATTTCTTTCTTTAAGCAGCATCAGATCATTTTATGCTTAGGGGGGAAAAAACTGTTAAATGCTCAACTACATTGAAAAACTAATAGTTGTACAGACGTACAAGCTACAGTGGCATGATTTTTTTGGCATAACCTTTCAGAACTTTCTTGTATTTGACTGTGAATCCCTCAGGAGTAAATCGAAAACAACAGAGCTGCAGAGTTTAAGTCTCTGTTTAATTTATTTAAGTTCAGGCACTGATGTAGGCTTGGGTTCTATGGATGCTTTAAAGGACAACGTTGCAGCTGTTAAAGCAGTTTGCCTGGGAACACTACTCATGCAGTACCTATGGTACCATGTAGATGTAGGTACTGTAAGCATAATATTTTGTAAAATTTACTGTTCTTTACTTTAACACTGCGTTTTAGTCGTAGTTGATTAATGATGCAGATGTTACCATGTGAAAGAGGGAAAGCAACGTTTGTTATAACTTCTGTTTTCCTCTTACTTGTCATTTGAAGTGACACCTGCAGACTGACAAGTGGATCCGTTGTTAAGAACTGTGTCTGCCCGGGAGTATATAATTTTCAGAGATGATGCCATGGGCTCTCTAAATAAAGATACACAGTTACTACTTCTGCCAATGCAGCAGTGTGAGATATTGCAGTTTCACAGGCATCTGCACAATAATGTAAACAATAATGTAAATTCTGTAAAGTCTGTTGTCTTATATTATAAACAGATCCACCAAACCACAATTTGTTAAAAAAAAAAGAAAATTCATTGGCAGTAATATTTAAGTCTATCAAAAATTACTTACACAGATATTACGTATTGATCACAATATCTATTCTTTGCGACGATCAAACACTGCATTTCAGGATAAGGACCATCTATAAAACGTGGTAGAAGCATGGAGATATGAATCCGGAATTGACTTTTTATTGGAGCATGTCAAGGTCAAGTCTCGTCTGTAAAATGAAACTTGACAAAAAGTGAATTTATATCTAAAACTAATGTGAGGATTCAATAGTCTGAGTTGATCAGATTAAGTAATATTTTCCAAATTTACATTTCTTTGTATTATAAATTTCCCTCTTCTGTTTGGGTTTCCACATTAAGTCATGTAAGAAAAACCAGGGGATTTTGTACTAAAAAGGTTAAAGCTTTACAGGATATCAACTTTATGTGACTCATTTAGAAGGTTGAAGCCTTATGTTGTCTTAAAAAAAGCTTTAAAATTCAATTTAACACAGAGGGAGGACTGTGATTTTGTTTTTTGTTTTTCCTTTTTTTTGACCTCCATTACTTACATAAGCAGCATTTCTTGGAAGGATCCCTTAAAAGGCCAGTACAGCAAAACGTGTTTCAGTTTTTATTCATGCACCTGACTATTCTTTTAAGACAGAGTTGAATATTTGTGAGCATAGTATTTCATTCTATAGAAATTGTGCGGAAGCATAGAGTTGATGAATGTGAACTAACATTCTTGAGTTGAAGCTGTTAGTAGTGGGCTAAAGTTCCTCCAAGCTCAAGGATTCACATACTTTTGCCACAGTTAAGATTCTAAAACCTTCCTTAATAAATACATGTGTTGTAGTATCTAGCATGTGTGTGGGGCATGGAAATCAAATGACTTTTTAGGTCATATGCTAAAACAGAAGATTTTAAATGGTTTTTGAACTTTCAAACATCCCTGTAGGTTAATATAAATGGAGATTTTGAGCCAGCAAACCAAAATCAGTTATAAAGTGGGCTAAATACAAAGCAGTCAGTTTTCTTATTAATTATGAAGTAACAGAAAATGTTGCTGTGAAGGTTTGACTATAAAATAACTGGCAGGAGTATTTTACTACGATTTTGTGGTGCATGTACTGTCATTTATTTTAATTGTAAATTACCATATTTAGAATTGGAGTAGTATCAGTAGAATAGCTGTGGGTTTAAAGTAATTTGCCAGTATGTTACTCTATATTTACAAATTGTTATACTCTGTTACTATTTCGCTTTTACAATTAGTTCCTTTAAAGTTCCACAAATAAAAAAAAAAGAGAGAGAGAGGATACAAATTTACTGAAAAAATTCTGTTGTTTATTATAAGTTACCAATAAATTTTACAGTTGACTGAAGACAAATAACAGGCCGGGAAGACAAATAGCCTACAAAATTTGTATTAAAAACTGACAGCTACTTTACTGCATTAGGATATTTGACAGAAACTCCAATACAATCTTCTGTGTAGACATTACTGAAGTCACAAGCATAACCTTAGATGCTAAATTAAAATAATGTCAGAAACTTGGAAATAAGTCTTTCTTGCTGTACAATGAAAGGCGGAGGGAGAGTAAGAAAGGACTTGACCGCAGTGTTTGGCTGGTGTCTTCATATACTGTTAAAACGAATAAAATCAGCAAAGTCACCTGCAAAAGTATAGAAATATGAAACAAACTAGAAAAAGTAAACTTCCATACCTCATTTCCAGGTCCCCGCTTTTTTAAAATGTTCCTTCTCATTTAAAGTTTCCCAGTCGGCTCTACAATAGCACATGTGAACCTGGGTAAGCCACGTTTTCACAAATAATCTTACAAAAGTCTGAAACTTGTTGTTTTTGGGTATTATTAGCCAACATTGCTTGAGCTACTGCCAATTTCAGCAACCTGACATTATGCAACATTTGCTGAAATGTCAATAGATCAGTGGGCACTGAAAAGGTAACTTTTCCTTTTTGGTTGAGATCCATATGGGCTGAAGCAGGATCGCTTAGAAAAAGATGATGCATCAGTAGAAACACTGATAAACAACTCATGAAGAAAAAGGTGGGGAAACACAAGAGAAATACAAGGTAAAGCATTTGAAGTTTTTGGAGATTATGCAAATGACACCTCATTCAAAACCCTCTCATCATAGAAAAATAAGAGTGTATTTTCACAACTATAAAAGAATATGTGTGCAATAAAGCAAGGCTGTTAAATCCATCCACTATTCCATCCATGCCATTTGGTCCAGGACTCATGCTGAAGTAGTCACCCATGCATGTCTGCCCTAACACATCATTGCAGATCAAAGCATGGCTGGGATATGTAAAGCTGAAGGGGCTAATAGAGTGACCACATCCAATACAAAATGCATTACGGTATATTTGCTTCTGACAGGGATTGATGGGATACATTACCCAATGAAATTGGGAGTTTCTACAACACCAGCATAACTCCAAAAAAGGATCACTGCTGGACACTTCTTGTGGCACGAAATTCCTGGAATAAACTAAACTTAAAGGAAGGACTTTACTCTACCCTGATAATCAGACTAAATGCCATTTTGCTTTCACCTGATTATTCAGCATTTCCCTAGTGACTACAATACTCTTCATCCCGGCCAGATGTTTTTCAGTTATGAGGAGCAGTTTATATTATTGTCATGCCAATCAAGATCTATATTTATTCTGTAGGTCAGCTAATTATAATTTTTACAGTTAGCATTGATCTGCTTGTCAGCCTTTTTGTTTCTTTGTGTCTTCAGAGATGTAGCTCTAGGAAGAATATCATGTCCACAATTTTTAATGTAGCCCACGAGGCTTCAGATTTAGTTTTTCCAAGTGGAGGAAATGGCACTCACTGAGCTAAACACCAGATCTGCACCACAACAAATAATCGATATGTGCAACAATCCAGAGCTCTAGAAACAAAATCTGTTCACACTATGAAGGAAAATGTATAGAAACCTCTAGCATCTATTTGGGGCACAAGGGGTCACTGAATATTGCTATGACCTTTACAGTCATCAGATCTCAACCTAATGAACACTGATGGCTTGTGGTACACTATAAAGCAGCCGTATAAATCATTAACCTTTGTGAGGTAACTCAAAAATGCATGCAAACTGTATGTAAACATTGATTTTAAATAAAATTCCGAAACCAACAGAGACTGGCATCTACAACTTGGCTTTCATAGTAAACCTTAAAATCCACATAAAACTACTCCAGGAAACACACACTGCAGTTTTTAGAGTGACAGTCCTCCGACTTAAACTTTGTGGTAAATGTCTGGCAACCTGTGCAGGGTGTCCTAAAATACAGTTCATCCAGAAATTTCCCAGCGTTTAACATTTTCCACATTTTGTTATGTTACAGCCTTATTTCAAAATGGATCACATTAAATATTTTCCTGAAAATTCTACAAACAATACCCCATAATGACAACGTGAAAGACGTTCGTTTGAAATCTTTGCAAATTTATTAAAAATAAAAAACAAAAATATTACATGTACAAAAGTATTCATGACCTTTGCTAAGATACTCAAAATTGAGCTCTGGTGCAGCCTGTTTCCACTGATCATACTTGATATTTTTCTACAACTTGATTGGACTCCACCTGTGGGAAGTTCAGTTGATTGAACATGATTTGGAAAAGCATACACTCGTCTACATAAGCTCCAACTGTTAACAGAGCACAAACCAAGCCATAAAGTCAAAGGAATTGTCTGTAGACCTCAGAGACAGGATTGTATTGAGGCACAGGTCTGGGGAAGGGTACACAAAAATGTCTGCAGTATTAAAGGTCCCAATGAGCACAGTGTCCTCCATCTTCTGAAAAAATGGAAGAAGTTCATAACCTGTAGAACTCTTCCTGTAGTGGGCCGGCCAGCCAAACTGAGCGATAGAAAAAGAAGGGCCTTAGGCGAGGAGGTGACCAAGAACCCGATGGTTACTCTTATAAGATCTCCAGTGTTCCTCTGTGGAAAGAGGAGGACCTTCCACAAGAACAACTATCTCTGCAGCACTTCACCAATCAGCCCTGTATGCAGCGATGTACAGAGACATCCTTGATGAAAACCTGTTCCAGAGCGCTCTGGACCTGGACAACTCTGAATGTCCTTGAGTGGTGCACCCAGAGCGCAGACTTGAACCTTAAACATCTCTGGGGAGATCTGAAAATGGCTGTGCACTGACGCTCCCAATCTAACCTGACTGAGCTTGAAAGGTAGAAAGTATAATGGGAAAAACTGCCCAAAAATAGATCTGCCAAGCTTGTAGCATCATTCTCAAAAAGTCTTGAGGCTGTAATTGGTGCTAAAGGTGCTTCAACAAGGTATTGAGCAAAGGTTATGAATACTTATGTACATGTGATTTATTTTATTTTATTTTATTTTTTATAAATTTGATTTCAAACATTCTTTTTTCACATTGTCTTTATGGGGTATTGTTTGTAGAACCTTGAAGAAAATAATGAATTTAATCTATTTTGAAATAAGGCTGTAACATAACAAAATGTGGAAAAAGTTAAGTGCTGGCAATACTTTCTGGGTGCACTGTGAACTTGAATTAGTCTGTGAGAAAATGTGGAAAAATTCATAAATCAAGAATAGAAAGAGTCTTGACTGGTTACAAAAAAGTGTTTGCAAGCTGTGATGTCTGCCAAAGGGAGCGGCTAACTAATTTAGTTTCTATTTTTTAATTTCTTGGAAAAATAAAAATAACAGTGCATTGACATTAAAAAAAAGCTAATTTTGATACTGTTTGCTGTAGGGATAATATTTTACATTCCAAAAATATCAGAATTTTCCAAGCTGTGTGCAATCTTTTGCAAACAACATTATTTTAATTTTTTAATTTTTTAATTTTTTTTTGTGTTTGTCATGGATAAAAGATGCATGTGCAGCTAAAAGCATGTTGTTGCAGGTACAACACAATGTTAATTTGTTTTTCCTGTCCCTTACTAATTGCACACGACCTGACCATTATGCAAAAGCTGTGTAATGTAATGTTACATGCAGTGGGTGATGTATTTGGCAGGTACTCAGAAATGTTTGCTTTCAGCAGGACATGATACGAAGCCTATGCTAACAGCCAGCTAAACACACCCACTCCCTGAAGCTCAGCTGGTTTTAAGGGCTGGCTGTTTTCATGCTTCATCTGATCCTGCCTTATCTCCCATTAGGCTTGTCAAACCTCATGGGATGTGTTGGATACTAGAAAATTAACGTGGCCATGCCTTTGTGAAAAATAATGATGTGTTAAGATTTTATTAGCTAAATACTCCGGCAGATCTATATATTTTTTACAAATATGAATGGCACAGCTTTATAGAAAATCTTTTTGTAAATATAGTTTCGTTCCTCCTTTTTATAAAGCTACCCAGACTCTCTGCATTGAATTGCTGTTTAAAGAATAACAACGCTTGACTCATTAGTCAGTGTACAGTTAATTATTGTTGGAACTCACCTTGGATTTAGACCAATGGCTTCAAGGTCCAACACCGCAGCCTCATACACTTATACATTGTATCTAAAGTGCACAGTGTCACAGATTCATCTTAATTGGACTCTTAAAACATTTATTAAACTCCCATACAACCCATTGAAGGTATTAGCTTTTTTTGAGCTGGTGTCAAATAACAAATGTCTACGCATTTCGTCTGGAGTTGGTCACCCTTACTGAGCAATGATCTAAACTAAAGAGGAAGCATGAAAGGGCGACCAGCATTAAATCATATTGACAACTGCTAATGAATATTCCAGGTGCAAGAAAGGAAGGCTTAGGCTTAGCTCTACTGCTTTCTAGATAATGTGAAGTTAGGTTTACACTAGACATCATAAGCATTGTGTGTTTTCTCTTTATTTCACCGAATATCAGAACCACTTTGAATTTATCAAAAGCAGCAGCATTTTTCTCTTGGAAAATAAGCGATGCCTCTGGTAGTTCACAGACAAAAGCATTGTCACGGCATCTGGATTACACCATTTCACAGCGGGACTCCCTTTTTTTCTTTTTTTTTTCTGAGGGGGGGGCAGATGTATAAATACAAAAGAACAATGCCTGCATTGCAAAGAATCTTGCTGATGCCTTCTTTTCTGGATTGCTCAGCAGCTCCCTCAGTTTGTGCGGCACTAGAGGGAGCAACGAGGGGAGTGGACTCCCTTATGATCAATTACTCCACTTGCAACACCACCAACTTCTTGCCAGTGACCTTTCACAAACATCAGCTCTCATGCTCATTTTTTGCTTTGTCAGCAGTGTTTTCTGCAAAATGCTGTTTTGACCCCTAAATGACCCTTTGTTTTAAATGATCAAAACTATAAGGTAATATAAAGTGTAGATTGTCACCAGTGGTGTGTTTAGTTCTTGTTTGGGGTTGCTCAACACACCCTTTGGAAAAGGCTTTGGCAAATCACAGTTCACATCATACTTTGACCACTGTTTTGAGGTCACTTGAGCCTAC
Organism: Channa argus; assembly: GCF_033026475.1. Taxonomy (NCBI): domain Eukaryota; kingdom Metazoa; phylum Chordata; class Actinopteri; order Anabantiformes; family Channidae; genus Channa; species Channa argus. Next base: position 3,428,122 of record NC_090218.1, read on the forward strand.
AGTTAGGTTTACTGTGTTGTATACAGTGTGTGAGTCAAGTGCATGGTTTACTCAGGCTTCTAGAGAAAACTAAACTATTTAAAACTCACATTGCTTGTTCTAATAGACATCATTATAATGCTCTGATTACAATCCTTGTCTCTGAAATCTCTACAGGTAATTAGAATATGAACAGTTGGATTGATGGCTCAACTTATACAAATATAGCAGTTAAAAAAAGACATTTTCTTTAAACAAAACTCTGTGCTGTCTTTGCGTGTTGTTCTAAGTGTTCCAAATAAGTAAATATTAGGCTTGTCAAGAATTTGTTTTTGTCCTTCGGCTTATCCCGTGAGTTCAGGGTTGCCACAGCGGATTGTTGTCTGCATGTTGATATGGCACAGTTTTTATGCCGGATACCCTCCCGGACGCAACCCACAATTTCTACCGGGCTTGGACCACTGCTGGCACAGCTGGGGAAGGGAACCAACTGAGCTACAGCCATCCCCATTAGGCTTGTCAAGAATGATAGATATAATTTGTTTGTACTCTGTTTGCATTTGTTGTTTCCGTAAACTCTATTCAATTGATTTGGTCTTTCTTAAAAAATGATATTTATTTTCCTTGTCTTACAAGCACTTATCTATCTTTAATCTTCCTCTGTCACCATTTTTCAGGTTGCCTTAATAATTATCGTTACATAGCATTATCTAAGACAAACTACATATGACGGGCTCAAAATAGATGCATGGGTTCATTTAAGAAGCCTCATGTTTTGCTAACACTGTGTGGCCAAGTGCCCACCAGCCCACATAGAGTCTCCAGGTCAGTTTAACCTTGAGCAAAGGGGGTGTAGCAGTACTGTACGCAGCTGTAACCCTGCCAAGAGGCAGGGGCACCTTTTTTGCTGGCTGCACTACAATAAGCAGTCATTGTCAGAAATCCAATTGTTTTTTTAATAGAAATGCCCTCAGCTACAAGGATGTATTTTTCTCCATAGATGGCTAAATTATCTTCACAACATAGCAACATAGCACAGTTCTTGCATATACTGTGCTAGTGAAGCAAACAGGCCCACACATACAGTCCAGACCATACACACTTGTACATATAAACGTGTTTTACAAATTGATGATGTTCAGTTTGCAATAAGATATTGGATACAATGTTAAAGTCCCAAATCTAAGCTTTAATTTCAGTAGGTCAACAACAATAGGAACCAAAAGCTGCTTTATATGTATTGTTTTGTACTGAGAAGCTAAAGTGGACAACAGAACAGTCAGCATGGCTAAACATGACTTGGAAACAAAGTTTTATTATTAGTGTTCACAGCATTGGTTTGCTGATGCTTTCCGATATACCAACGCTTCCTCAATGGCTCACTTTCAATGGATTTTGCTGATTCCTTCCCAGTGTTTATTTGCTGTTACTTTCATACCACAGATTTTCAAATTCCAAACTATTAAATGACTAATATTTACAGTTTGAGCTCCTTGACGCTCACTCACATCCAATGGGGAGCATTAAGATCATGTATGTAACCCATCACACTACAGGCTCATTTGAGCACATAATCAGTTCACATTATTGGGCAGATAATTGGTTCCAAGCAGCAACACCCTACCCCTGAAGTGTTGGCAGTCATGCATGCCTAAGCCATAACAGAAGCACCATCATGCTTGACAGATGAGATGCTATTTTTCTCCAGGGCAACAGTATGGTTTAATCTGTGGATTTTTCCCCCATCTATGATTTGATTTAGAATGAGATATTTTGACATCTGGACTAGTTTTCAGTAAAGTTTTGGTCCAAAGATAGATAGATAGATAGATAGATAGATAGATATTTATATATATATATATATATATATATATATATAATATGAGAGAGAGTTTTTTTGTTATTCTAACGGATGCTGACCCTTTCTTGATGCTTCCTTGACCTTTCCACAAGTGAGAATTTCATAAATTCCATTCAACCCAAGGGATTTTACCATTTACAATCAATTACCGTCTGGTCTTACCTCTCCTACAACTCTCTAGTAAAACTTTTTCTTTCCAGCCCAGCTGTTAATGGGATGTCATGCTCTTCATTGACCAGTTTAATCGGATCATTTTTTTGGTAGATTGCTTTGTAAGGCATAAACAGCATAATTGGTAAAATGGGACTATAATATTAATAAAACTTGACAACTTCTATGTTATTCCATTGTTTTGTCTCATTTATGCTTAAAAATGGAGAACAATTGTTACATGTAGATTACAATGGAAAATCGTTTTAATCCATCCTAACCATCACATACTGTAGTCATAGTCCCTTTTCGTAGGCTTGTGTAGAGAGAGGATTTGCCTTCAACAGGCATTAATCATGAAGCTAGTAGAAGTATGGCAAGAGAAATAAATCAAAGGCTGCTTTGGTCTCTGCCCCCAAGTTTGGCACCAAAACAAGACCTACTCATCACACAGTGCTGCGACTTACAGCCCACAGGCATAGTCATGACATTTCTCAGTTTTAAGATACAGAGGAAAATGCTAATGAAGTGGCTGGATGGAAAATGTCAGTTTTTTTTTTTTTTTTTGAGGAAATGCCGCTCTATGTTTTGCGGTCTGTGCTTATGTGCGCCTTCTTGTCATGTTGGAGAGGCAGAAAAGTGAATACCGGCTGACTTTTGACTTTTTTTCCCCTGCCCCTAGGGGCCACGACAGAAACGTAGTGCACCAACAATGGCTGACTCTTTCTGCTTGGAAAGAGGTGGAGGGTTTTTGTGGAGTGTTGGGGGGGGGGTTTGAAGGGGTGCTGGAGGGGTTTATCTTAGTCATGGTAATTGGTTTGCTGGTGTGGAAGTAGGATCATTCGAGAAAACCTCATTCAGTCTGACTCCCTCCCATTTATCTGTCTGGAAGGCTGCAGGGAGAAAAGGGAGAAGGATAGGGAGAGGGAGGAAATGAAGGAGTGCTGCTGCAGAGGTATTTTCATACAAAGGCTAGAGAAAGTGAGTGGGTATGTCTGAAGGCTCAATCTGATGCCATTCTAAAATGAAGGATGCTTTTCTTTTTGCATTCTTCCAAATAGCTTTTACTTTTTATCCCTTGGCATCCCCATGTGATGCCTAATGCACCTGTTTGCATGTGTGTGTGTGTGTGTAAAAGGGGAAGGTAGGACTTTAATACAGAAGGACTGGAATGCAACCTTCAAATCATTTTTCAGTTTCAGATTAGATTAATGAAGGTGGAAATTGAACTGCTCTCTTTGACTCTGCATTGTCTTTAGAGATGTCACATTAAGCTTAATACCAGGTTTACATTTTTATTCAGAAATATTGCATTTTAGCTCCTATCTCTATAGACTGTTCATAAAATTTGTGACAGGAGTGACATTACTTCACATTTTTACAGAGCAAGAAACCCAAGAAATCAGACAAGGGGAGAGGTTGGAAACAAGAATACAGTTTAGTAAGATGATCAAGGTATGACTGAAAGTGTTCAGTGATGGATGTTTCTTTTGGACAGAAGAAATGATTTTACTTAAATTTGGCTGACAGTGTGGATTTTTTTAAAAGCTGTGTCTTCATATGTCTTACACTGTGACATACATTGGCTTGTAATATGCTTATTTTGTTTAGAGTAAACAAGGTTGTCTTATCACCTGTCCAAATAAAAGGGCTAAAATCATGATAAAGTGCTTTCAACATTCTTGTGGTAAGTGTGTCCTCAGATTCACCTCCAATAACCAAACCTTATTTACTGGGAAAAATGTAGTGAGACCTCTCACATGGCTTTTACACTGTGGCCCAATTTCACAGGTGATCAGATGTGTTCCCCTGGCCCACTCTCCACGCTTTGTTCAATTTGTTGATGTCACTATCTTTCAACTTTGGCCCACCTTGCAATTTGTTCTCTTGGCCCCAATCCGTCTTGTTGGCCAGCAGATTTGATTTATTTATTTATTCATTTATTTATTTTACAGTTTTGCTATTGTTAAATGTCTGCTGTTTTTGTATAGAGCTGTGAATTTCCATACAAAACAGTGGTGAGTCTTGTGATGGTCACTGCACACGAATGAATGATATTGAAAGGGATGGGGGAAGTCACTGCTTGGCTCTCTGTCTAAAGTTGTTGCTTGTACTATGCTAGCTGCTCGGGTGACAACTAGACTCCCAGGGCGATGCATCATCAAGACAGAAAAGTACTGTGATAGTGACAATATGCAGTATATTGTAGTAATAAATGTATTCAAATGTCATTTAAAATGGCTCTATTCAATAATAATGGCACATCGCCTGCTGAATAGATAATCAATATTAAGAGCATCCAATTAACAGACATTGTTAATTTGTACAAACAGATCTTCATTCTCTTTTTCTGAACATCATTTTTAAAATTCTATTCTTTGGCTGAGCTCAAGTTGATTGTGTGCCCTTGTAAATAGTAAAGTTTTGAAATGACTACACGCCTCAATAGTGAACACGGTTAAAATATGTCTCATGAATGTGTGACACTTTTTCTCAGCAAACTCCAAAATCAGTGCACTAGAAATCAGTGTCAGCTATAAAATGATCACCTAGCTACAGAATTACCTGTGGTGCAAGCAAACCTATACAGGGTCACTTGAATATTTAAAAAGAACTTTCAAGCCCTGTTGCATTTAATACTTTTAGAGGAGGCTGCAGGATAATGTACCTTGTTTTATTTGTTTATTGCTGCCTGGCAGTCACACACACACACACACACACACACACACTAACAAAAAAACAATTATTTTATTATTATGAATGTTCTCAATTTAAATTTAGTATTTTAGATTTAAGCAAGAACTGCACCTTCTTTGGGTGTTTGTGTGCTTCTTGTTTTATTTTATTCAGTAATACTAGTAAATGTTTATTGCTAAAAAAAAATAGCGGTGCAAAGACAATCCAAAGCTCTTTAACTAAGAGCAAAGTGAATGATTGAAAGTGCCCATTTTTGAATTGTAAAACTGTGATGAAGCTATGATTCAGCAGCACAACAACACCAAAAAGCAATACATTATGCATTGGATTGTGGAGTATGCATGGCTGCTCGGGCCTATACTTGCAAAGATTTTGATGCATCAGCAACACTGCCTTCTGCTCTTTCTTACTCTTGTCCATCACCCCTGCTATTCATAGAACCCATTAATGATTTATTGAATAACAAATCGGAAGTAATGGGACCCTAATCCGTCATCCTACCACAAGAACGCGTATAGCTCTAAGATGCTTCCTTTATTTAATTTCCACATTTTTCACATTTAATTTTGTAAGTACTGTAAGATTAATTACATTTTATTTCTAGGGAGTATAACTTGGATGAAGCAAGCTGGCCTCTTTGAATTTACCCTTGCCTGAACACAATAAACAAAAAATACTTCTTTTATTGTTCTGGTATTCCTGCAACTGCATGACTCTCATTTTAATTACCACCATTCAGTTTGGCGGTGATGTAGATGACATGATGTTTCAGAGAGCTGCAGTACTGTGAGGGCTTCTAGTGTTAATAATGGCAGGCAGATTGAACCCCTTTTATTTCATGCATTCTTAGATTAATCCATAAAAACAGATGGACTGTGAAGAGGTATTGTCTGTGCAGTGGTGAAAAGCAATATCATTCATATTATTTTTAATTGGTTCCCCAAGGGCACTTGATGATGTGAAAAAGACAAACTAATGTATTACTGAGCCAAATAAATTTTGGAGCTAATTCTAAATAAGCTTTCTTTATTTCTTTTAGATTTTTCTTTTTACTAAACGCATGTTTCAACTCAAGTATAATCTTAACATACACCAGGAACAAATTGCTGCTATTTATGATGGCAGGTACCAGATTCACACTTCAATATTAGGCAACTTGTTCTACAGATGCAGATGTTCTCCAGTCCAGGAAGGAAGTTCTTTCCTGTAAAAAAGTTAAAGTAGTAGGTTTTAATACTCGTAGTACAGGTTTTAATACTTACTTTAATACTTCTACTTCCAAACAATCCATGGAGCCCCTGGTTTTCCTTTTTTCCTATGTCGTGTGAAATTCATTTAGTGCGCTTCTGAAGCTTAGTTGAGTTATGCAATCCATTACAGTAAACATGAATTTATTCAAAAGTTTGTAAATATTTATGCAGCCGTAGTGATTATGCAGCAGTTGGGCCATTGAAAGGGTTTTTAAAAATACTGAAATCATGAATCTAAATTGGGCTTGTAAGGACAATGCATACAAAAGAGGCAGCACAAAAAAATGTAGTCTGATTCTAAATATCTATAAAATAGTCTATTACGGATAATTCATAGTTCATGTTTTAAGTTTAAACAGTTTGGTCGGACAAGAATTGGGATTGTATGCCTCCACAACTGAAGTTGCAGTTGACATGCATGTCTGTCCAGACTCCTATTCAAATCAGTACATCTATAACTCAAAATGGACATTTTGGCATTAACAATCATAGGTAGTTTACATTCACTTTGACCTTTGACCACCAAAATCTAATCAGTTTATCCTTGTGTTCTGATAGAGGATTGTGCCAGATTTGAAGAAATTCCATCAAGGTGTTCCTGTAATATATTATTCCCAAATATGGGAAGGCTGTGAGGTCACAGTGACTTTTTGACCTGTATCCACCAGCTCTTAGCAGTTCATCCTTGAGTAAATTGGGATGTTTCTGATAAATTTAAAAAATAATTTCCCTCAAACAAAGACATTATTTTAAGGCATTACTGTGATTGCATTCAAAAGTATATGATGGACAGAAGGGAGAGATCATGGCACAGGCCATCAACTCTGACATTTACTCCTCATCATCTAACCAGTTCTTTCATGCATCCTGCTGGAAGTTTGTGTAAAGATTGAACACATTCCCTCAAGGCATTTTGTGACATCGTCATAAGTTACAGTTACTTTGACCTTTGACACCGGAAATCAGTTAATTCTAACGGTCTGTAATGTTAGGATGGTTTTCATTGGCCAATATAACAGTCAAACATCATTTAAGTTGACCTGCAGTATATAAGCAAAAAAAGCAAATCTTCTTTCAACTGCTGCTCTTGTGGTCAGATGCACATTAAATTTGATGACAGACTCGTAACCAGAAACACATTCCAACTGCCAGAGCAGCTGGGATGCACAACATCCCAAATGAATTAGGCTAAATCTTTGGTACTAGTTAAACTACTGATACATACTGTACCTGTATGAAGCTTAAAACAATAAATACAGTTACTTTTTTTATACAGTTCAGTATAATGTTTCGAGCAATGGAGTCAAAGCACCCGGCTGCCCTTAGGTTTAAGAAGTGCACAGATGGTTATGAGTTTCATGCTTGCTGTAATCCCCAGGTTATGGAACATAGTTATGTGATTAATTAATAAGCTCCACCAGGCTGAAGGTATGCTGTAGTTTGGAGCCAGGAAAATAGCTCTAAGTCCCCCACTCACAGCAGGGCTGTTCCAAGGTGGCTGGAGAATGTGCTGTAGAACCAAAAATGTACTAATAATATTCAACTGTATGTCACAAAGAATGAAGCCCATATTAAGACATTATGCACCTGAATAAATGATTTAAATATGTTCAGGAAAAACTAACTCTGAACATGTGTTTCGCATAAAACCATCATTGCTACTGATTCAGTCCGCTAGAGCTGGCAGTGTTGGCTTGCAGGAAACAGGACTGCTTCCAAATCCCCCCTCAGCTTTATTGGAGACGTACAAAAGATTTTGTACAGTTTACTCTTTGAAATGTGTGCTAATGTGTGATTAAATCTGATTAGATCTGGAGCATCTTTATCCAGTTCCATTTAAAATACATACAGTATGTCACCTAATATATTCTACATACAGGAGAGCTACATTATTATGATTTTCTGGTGAAATTATTTCTAAATATGATGATTCTCCCTAAAACAGATAACTATGGAAGCTTTTCATTCATGTTTTAAAATACTGTAAACATTTTTTAGCTTCCTATAAGGAACTTTACTACATATTTTGTAGTGTAGTCAAAGACCTGATGAGTAACTGTTTGTGAAAATTACAATGTGATTAATGTCATGTCACATTCATTGTCATCTAATTTGGTCACTTTTTATGTTTCCTAAATTTCTTTTACATCATTTAAAAAAAATAAGTTTTTTCAGTAGAATTAATATAAGCCACATATTTGCAAACAGCCTACATATTAATGTTGTTAATGTGTTAAACTACAGTTACAATTAGAAACCTAATTTTAATGCACTGCTCTTCAATTAACATACTTGATGGTTCATTTGTTGGACCTCTTAAAACGGATGTGTACAGTTTTGTTTTACACAGCCTGAATAATTAACATTGAACTGTGGCTCAGGAAGTAGGACAGTTGTCCACCTATTCCAGGATTGTTGGTTGGATTCCTCCTCCTGTCACATGTCACAGTGTCCTTGAGCAAGACACTGTACCCCAGCTTAGTTGCTCCCAGTGAGTATAGGCCAGCTGGAGCTCCCCCATCTGTGTGTGTGTGTTTCGGTAAATGAGATGCAGTGTAAAGTGCTAAAGGTCGAAAGGAAGCGGTATATAAATGCAGACCATTTACCCTTCAAATAGCTATAATTTCTTAATTAACTGTCTTTGCTATACTATAAAGATTACAATTAGTCATTTAGCAGACATTTTTATCGGAAGCAACTTAAAAGTAAGTAGGGGTCATTAGGGACAACTTACTGGGTTTACCAGGTTCGTAAATGACTGCTCTACCACCTGAGGTACTTTTGCTGCTGTGGACATGTTTTTGCCCATTTCTCTACAAATATTGTACTTTAATTGCTTTGATATATGTATCCTAGTCTATTTGAGTGGTAAGAGACTTTCATGGGGCGGCCCATGAAATCATCCTTCCGCCATCCTGTTGCCAAAGTCTAAATTACTTCTCTAAGGTTTTTTACAACTATGAATATGGTTTTTACTGTGTTGAAACACAGTAAAAACTGTGAAAACTGTACATCCTGTATATTGATATTGCCTAAAAAAAATTTTTTTTTTATGATCAAAAATCATAATGTTGATCTATATATTAAAATGTATTTTCTGCTGAAGTTACTGTCTTGACATGGATACATTTTGTTGGCTCGAGTTAGAACTGGATTTGATGGTATTGAGTTATTTATTTCAATGTATTAAATTTGTAAGGCTATATAATAAAATTCAGTGCAAAGCAGAACTCTAGTGATTTAATGCAGATTGTAGATTTGAAGGTATAGATTTTGATTATGACTTTAACAGAGAAGAACAAAATTGGGGAATAACGCTACAAACTCTACAAGCAGTGCCTTCAGTTATAAAAATCCACTAGTGCCAGGGGTTTTCTGGTTAGTCACATCATCATTTGTGCTAATACTGTACACACTGCATAAAAGCTATACATGAATACATAAATTAAGTCCTACCTTTTTCCATCCCCTGCTTGTATTTACAGTACATGCTCTAGTATGAAGCCAGCAAGCAAGTGAAAGAAAAGTTCAAACTCGGCATATTTCCACACCTCTGCACATCTGGCCAATTACTTTATAAAATAGGTGCAATTGTTGGATTGTTTGTTTTGAAAAATAGCAAACGTAGCGGGATACAAATGTCAGAGCCAGTGTACAAATGTCAAGCAAATGAAAAAGTTGTTAATGGCTTAAACTTGAAAATGAACACACTTTAAAAACACGAGCTGGGTAACTTGTGTAAGCTTGTGTTCATTTTGCCAACAGTTCTTACGTTTGGTTTTAGTCCTACAATGAAAGTTTTTGAGGTTAGCCCTAATGTCAGTATCAGTGCTCTGTCTGTCTTGTCAACACAAATATAGAGAGATTTAGTTAAAGATTTTATTTCAGTTTCATTATAGTTGTTTTTATCGGCAGCGATATTATAAGGAGCCATCTTCACTGTTTCTCGATGCCATTTTTGTCTTGTCGTCTTCATTGGGAAGAAAATGGTGTGATATAAAGTAGGCGGCTGTATCTGCCGTCTGGTGCGTTTGTGTGTTGTGAATGTAAGTTAGTGTACTGATTGGACAGTTGTCTTTTGAAGAATAGTATCTCATCATGAACCCACTTGATCAGCTTTGACATTTAGTGGAATTAGTTTTTCGTATCGGTATTTCAATTTCTCTGTGGTAGCTGAGCAAAGATGCATAGGGAGATAATGAAGAGCTATTGTACATATACTTACTGCCAGTCTCCCTTTTGAGGATGGCTTTTCACATCCTTGGTTGATGCTTTAGCGCTACATGGAAATTAAACCAGCCCTAGAACAGGTTTGTGTAAAAGGAGGGAAATTTTAAATATTCTTTTAAATTCTGTTTTATGAGCCACAGCAGATTCTAACAACAATTGCACTCAGCAGATAATGATGGCTTAAATATATACTCAACTGGGACCTCTTAATTAAATTATTTGAGGGGGTATGCAGCGAGCTGTGATTGTGTGCCAGTAACTGTTTTGTTTCTGATTATGCTAATACTGGGCATATGGAGCATACAAGAATTTCTCCTAGTTTGGCTGGTGTAGGGAGGTAAAAGTGACATTGCTCCCATTCACGCTGGTAATGGATGGGTCCTTGCTTGACTAGGGCTCCAAAACAGCATGGCATTTGAATTGTTTTGGTTACTTGAACTTTAAGAGGGATTTGGCATGCGTGTGCTTTCAATGAATAAAAATGATGTGAACTGAGTGTGTGAGCGAACTGAGGGAGCAGAACCCTGTGATGCTGTGTTGACTTGCTCATCAGAATTTTACAAGAGGCGTTTTGATCTTTAGCATCATTGTGTGGCATATTGCACACAATGCTGTGAAATTTGCCGACTTTCTTCTGTTCGTATTACATGGTGAGATTAGAAAGGTGGAACCTGTGCATGTATTAATCACCAGTTTGTGTTGGTACTTAAGCTATGTGTAAGCACTTGTAAAAGACAGCAGACGTTACTTGTACGAATGTAGAGGCAGGCCGTTACAACACAGGTCAAATGTCAGGAGAATTTTAGGAAATGTCTCCAACCTTGGTTGTTACCTTTCCCTTTACAGTCATCATATAGTTATTGGTGACACGCAACAGGTTTTAACACAGTCAAAACCTCTTTCATGTCATTTTATGTGAAGGAGAATAATTGCCATTGCCTGCTTTTGTGTATAGTGGAGGGGAGAAAATTATAAGATCTCATCAGGATTGATTGAATTTACATTACTTTTTGTTATCGCAAGATTTTTGCAATCTCCGTCATGGAGGACTTAACCCAATTCTCCATCTCCTGATATGTGTCAGATCTTGGACATGTGGCAATTTTAAATGAGGAGGGGGGGGGAGGGGGGGGAACTTGAGTGAGATCAAATCTCAGTAAGGCTGGTGCACACAGATGATCCCTCAGAGCAGCAGAAACACAGAGGCTTTTACTCTAAGCAAGCCAAGCGAATTCACAGAGGACCCTAAAAGTCATGTAGCCTGTCAGGCTGTATTTATAGAATGTCCCCTAGATAGCCATGTCCTGATTCCAGCAAAGCACGATATAATATTTATATAGTGTTAACAGAACAACGTAAGCTTTATGTGGGAGCAGACGTGGACAGTTTGTCTATAAATCAAGCGGAGAGTTATGAACTCATGATAAAATACTCTTTGTGGTCACATTGGGGAGTAGATTGGACTGCAGGGGACACATACTATGAGGTCTCACTCAGGTGGTACAATGTTAACTTGCTCTTAAGCCTCACCATAACATCTCCAATTTTGTCCGACTGAATTTATACCCTTGTCTCATAGGAAGCCACCAACCGGAAGCACAGTTATCACCTTTAATGGCAATAATAAAAATGAAATTTGCTGCAGTGACAAAATAGTGGAAATAATAGGTGTCAAGACTGAAACCAATAATATTCTAGCTTCCATTGCATCAAGACCCATTGTTTAATTGGAAGTGCCACGCTTGTGTTACCCAGGATACAATATTGATATCACATTTTGTGTCTCTCCTCAGAAATGGGTTTTGGGTTTACTTCACCAGCTGCTGTTATAAACAGTCTAAAGCCTTGCATGCTTCCTTTCCGTGTGGCTTGTGTTTAGCATAATAGGCACAGTAGTGCACTGCCCCGGCATTTTGCCTCTGTCAGCCCTATTAATCAGAAGTCAAATCACTTCCATTAGATTTCTGGGGTTAAGCATTTGGTTGGTGGGATTTGCTGAAGCAGGACAGAGAAAGGAAAACGGCAGGAGAGGTGGAAAGACAGAGAGAGGAGCACGAGGCAGAAAGAGAATGGCTGCTGCTGATAAGCTGCAGGCAAGAAATACGCAAACCACCGCAGTATATGAGAATGATGAATCAGGGATAATAGTCACCCTGCAGTGAATGTTGTCATCATGGGACATTTTCTTCAGAGACAACATTTACCTGTCACAGCATCTGCGTTCAGAGGAGCAATAATGGGCTTTGTTCCCAGGCTTCAAAGTGCAGAGGGGTGAGGGGGTGGGAGGCAGTGGAGGCGTATGGAGTTTTATAGGAGAAGCAGCCTTGGAGGATGAATTCACTTTCACTGATTTGTGCAGATTGTGCTAAATGGGCCAGGTAATAATTGCTGGCAAAAGTAAAGAGGTCATTCCCTGCTGCACTCATTTAAGTTAGTTTTCCTGATCTGTATAGCTGGACTGCTGCACTTTTGCATCCAAATATTTAATGACTTAACGATAAAAAAAAAAGTCATCATCATTTTAACTCAGCATTCGAAAAAATGTTGTAGAAACTATAAATAGAATTCTTTATGCTAAACCTTAATTAAACAAGTACATACTGTATATTTATTAATCTACTGTCTTTGATTTTAAACATTATTAAGCATATTTTTTTTAAAAACCTGTGTACTCATTGTGCTGACGTCGTGTTGCTTGTGCTCACTTTATAATATTAAAGCTTAACGGCCTCACATGACTAATGAGCGTGTTAGACATCAGTCAGCAGGCCTTGTTGGGAGATTAAGTGCCAAACTGAATCCATGGACCCCTCCTATGGCCAGCGGGATTCCCATTGCCCTGCTGTTTAAACCCAGCGTTGACAGGTCAGCATGACTGACATGGGAGCAAGTGGTCAAAGAGGCCCATCTGGGCGTGCGAGAGCTGGGAGGCAGAGCATCCTGACCTCCCACTGCGAGGCTCCAGAGCTCCAAGCTGGCATCCGAAGAGAAGGGAGCTTAAGTCTTATTAGAGAGGGTATTACATCCAAACACGGACACGCCACTTATTAAGACAACACTATCTGGGGAACAAAACAGGAGATTAAAGACCTATCCCATTATGCTGTAGGTCACTGAGGGCTTCTTGGCACCCTTGTAATCTGGAAACAATCACCCATGGTTGACTAACTAACATGGAGTCTGAAACATTTTGTTCTTTGTCTCACTGGAACATTTTCCTGCAGTGATTCTACCAACTGTTGAGAGCCACAAAGGCATTGTAGCAGTCAGTTCACCCACCATAATTTCCCATAAGAGCACACGGTGTAGACCTTTCAGCTCAGGTGCACACAGCATCGAAACAAAGTTGTTCCGCCATGCTTTATAAGTCATTACTGAAGAGCAAGTGTAATAGATTTCCAGGCAGTGTGATCTTGTATTGCATACCAGCCTGCATATCACTTGCTGTTTTGATTTCTTGCCTCTCTGCCTCTCGACACAGCTGATGGCCTCTCTTCCAGCGTGGGTAATAAGAGCTGAATGCATTAACCTTGTTTTCATTTACTCCCTGTGGATACAGCATGGGCCCACCAAGTTGGAAATTTTTCTTCTTTTTGACACCACACTTTATCATTACTGGCACTTTCTGTTAAATCTAGGGACCCCTCCATGACCTCCCTTCTCTGGTCTTAGCAGAATTCTCCTGGAGGTGACTCCAGCCTCTGTTTGTGGATTGGGAGTTTCTCAGCCCTCGATCCATGCCTCGGGCTGCCGTGTTCATTGCTTAAAGGCCTCCCAAACTGCATCTGCCAATGAGAATCTGGATGGGTTTTGATACTGAATGGCCCCAGTTTTATTGAGTCGATTTGTAGACACTATAAAGAGTTCATTTTCAATGTTAGTGTTGTTCTAGGCGATTGAAGCCACAGTGCAACGCATAAAGAGGCATACTTTTAGGCATACATACCTCCATCCTTTTCTTTTTCTTTTTTCTTTTTTTATTTTTACTAAAAAGGCAGAACTAGAACAGACAAGGAACCAGTATGGTTACTTCAGAGACAGGAGAACAAATAACACTAGTTGCAGTGAGGCAAACGGAAAGATTTATTTCATCAGCCCTCATTTTCCTTCCCCTCTTTATGTAAGATTTAAATACAACCAACCACACATTCATTTTGCCCTCTTGACATTTCCTTCACAAGTCAGGGAAAATAAAGCTAAAGCAACTTAGTTAATGCAAATTCACACATTGTGCTGTCAAGATAATGAAATCTTGTATATATCTTTGGAGGTTAGAACACTGTCACTACAAGAAGTCAGCCTTTTTGAGGTAATTGGGTTCATAAAATTTAATAGAGGGTATTACTGTTCATGCCTAAATACCTTCCCCACGTAAAACCCCCACTGGAGGTGTTTTTATGGCATCTCAGCTTCCATATATTCCTACCTATATCCTCTTTATCTGTCTAAATTTGAAATTCATATTTGGGAGTTCTAAAGAAAAAGTACAGTTGGTGCTGTGTCATTAACAGTGTGTGCAAAATGTCTTCACCGCACCATGGCCCTGCTTCTGCTCTCTTCTGTCCTGCTCACAGTTGCCTTGCATTTCAATGCACACTGTGGGACCAGAAGCACAGTTGGCACTCTCAAACCTGATCGTGCTTTTAATGTGCACAAGCTATTAATCAGCAGTTTTATTCTAGGCCATGGGGTTTATGAGACACAGTGTTACTAGGACTGTGCTTTGCCCTGCAATTTTTTTTTTGGGGGGGTTCATCACATTGTAACAGCTGTTTCATGCCACTGGGAAAGTTTGAGGAAAATCCGACCAGTCAAACTTGTAGACTCTGACCTCTCATAAAGGATGGGGGGGGGGCGTTTTCATGGCCTGCATGGAAAGAATATTTTGAGAGCATGGTTTTTCTGTGAGCTAAAGAAGTCTGGTGTACAGATCAATTTTTTTTGCAAGTTCAGATTAGGTGTCCAGTTACAGAGGCAACACATCTATTGCAACTGCAGGACCAATTAAGGAGGAAAGGGAGAGAAAGCACGGTCAGAGTTAAAACCTTTTGGCAATTAAGACCCCTGCTTTTTTCCAGCCTACCAAAAGATACTTTCTAGTGGGGTTGGAGCAGGGATTTGGATATTGGCCTCCATACATTATAGTACAGTATGTGCATTCAGGTCATGGTGGGGTGGTTGTAACTTATGAGTTTATAACTTTTGTGATTTTTTTTTCCACAATCACTTTCAATTTGATCATTTTAACTTTATAAAATACATTTCATATTACTCTTACTTTTTTTCCATAAGACAGATGTTTGTCCTTGTACCAGGGAGTAATGATGTGTAGGACAAAACCTTCCTGCTCCAAAACAACTCCATTAAACACAAGTGGTAGCTTGTAGTAGTTACTCCCACATTTGTGTTAAAGAATCTGACTGGCTATTTGTTGGGCTCTACCCAAGCTACAAGCGTTTATGTCTTTTGTTCCGGGTCTGCACATGTGTTAAAGCACTAAATGTATTTTAAATCAAATTGGGTATCAATATTTTAAGTGTTTGAACAACTACATAACTTTGTACTTAGAATTTTCTGCCTTTCTCTTAATAATGCAGTAGCTATGTAACTTTTGAATTTGCCTGCATTACTTCTGTAATATCAAACTTCAGAGTTTATTTGTATGCTAACAGAATATAGCAGTGAATACATGGAGGAAGGCAGTGCAGCTCTGTTTAGCCACAGAGAATTATTTCAGGTACGAGTTTTTTATAAAGCAATTTAGACAGGCTATGCTGTAATCATGGATTGTAAATTATATTTTTGCAGTATAATTAACTTACATTATCTTGCAAAATGGTCAGTCAACGGTTGCCTGGATGCCTTTGGTACTTGTACTGTAAATCACAAGAGAGGGGTCGTTGCATAATATATGGGAAAGTTAGCGTGCTTCAGGATAATCAAATGATGGTTCAGGAATTTAACTAACTCTAGCTCAGTTGGCTCATTGCAAATTCCAGATGAATATCAAGGAAAGCCCTACTGAAGCAAATATACTATAAAAACAAAAATGAGCACTCTGTGACCCTGCAAAGCTACTTGAAGAATCACAGCTACAATGTATATGAGCCTTTCACACAATCTACTTCATTAACTTCATGCCTGTGCCAGTGATTCCTGGCAGCCATGTGTCCACTGCAAAGTAACCCTATATGACCCTAAGAGAGGGCCACAGCAGGAATCAGCAGACTGGCTCTCTCTCAGGGAGCTATAAGAGGTCATGGGGGCATCAGTCCAAAACTTTGGCATGGGTATCCCCCCATCTGTTGAGAAAAATAAGTGCTTTCCAATAATTGGCCATCCAATTGACTGGGGCAACATGGCCGAGGGTAGGCGGAGGCAGAGAGCTTACTGCCAACAGCTGCATCCCTGCTGGGAGGACTGTTTAGGGTTGCCATCCATCCATCTTTTGCCCTATCTGGTTTATTTAAGCCATGCTCTCAGCACTGCAGGTTGTATTTATTGCATATTTGCATATATATGAGACCTCCTATTTGGACAGCCTTTCAAGCAGCCCCCTCTGTATTGCGATTACATGAGAATGAAGACAAAGTGAGAGATGTCATTCTATCTTGAAATCGGAGAATAATGGTGGACAGTGCTGCATTTATTGAGGGTATGATATCACCATAAGACAGGTATCGATATGAATTTGCAAAATGGAAACGACACTTATGTGAAAATGTATATTAATTAATTGGGGTTAAATGTGCCTGTTTTCCTTTGAGACATATGCCACATTTAAAGAGTGTGATGCGGATTATGCAGTGTGTAAAGGTGAACAGATGTTGGCATTTTAGGGTCAAGGTTAAAGCAACTTCAAAGTGTCAGGAAAAGGGAAACATCAGGCAACATGTTGTTGAAAGAATAAACAAATGATCTTGTGTTTGGTTCTAGTTCACTTCCAAGCTAGATTTTGCAGCCCACCCTGAAAATGAGAGAGAGTCTACCTGGTCTACCTATCTGTCCTTTAAAATATGATTAGGTAGGTCGTTTCAGAGAAATGACAGATAGCAAACCTAATAGTCACCCAGGATTTAACGACACAAATGTTTGCCAAGAAGAGGTTGGATTGCATTGATAGAGGACTTTCCTACAGTAGACCACAGTTTGTGTGCATTAACATCACATCAGATGCTAAAACCACCAGGATGGAACAGAAGATTGACAGGTGGATTAGTGCAATGTCAGCATTAATGAGGGGGTTATACAGATTTACCTGTTTATCTACGTTCCAGATTTTATGTTTTTATGTCATAAATTTGGTCATGATAAAATAAAAAAGGACAAAGATCCAGAAATACTCGTACCTCACAGGGTGGCTGGGCTTCTTGATCGAGATGCTCTGACATCCAGAAGTGGCTGTGGGAGGAAGCATTTTAATGCAGGAGTTCAGGTGCTTTAACCTCACTGCAGTCAAACTAATAAATCGTAACTATAAAATTATCAATAGAAACAGCTCCTTTACCTCAGTATTAATGCAGACATTACACAATTTTCCATGAGCCAGAAGTTTACTTTTTCAAATTGTTCAAATATTATTTGTTATTGTTGTATGTGCAGGAGAAAATATTTTCAATACAAGAACCCTATTCTGATTTTTTTGGAAATGTAACGATGAGGTTAGCTCACAGACAACAATATTTAGTGGTGTGTACTGATGCATATCCTGCTGATTTGCTCTGGCAAATCCAGACCTTCTCCTGGGTTAAGTCTCTCTGCAGTCTCAAACTCACAAGTCGCGTGGCTGCCAGCATGAAAGATGGCCACACAACCGATTAGCCATTTTACGCTCGCTTGAATTAGATGGATAGTATTTCTGTCAGAGGAGCAAACTGAGAGTAGGAGGATTAGGATGTGGTGTTTTTTACTACTTTCCCTCTGTTGTCTTTTCATTTTTCGTTCCATTCATAGATAGTCACAAACTCATATAGACAGTCTCCTAGTCTCTCTGTTGTAACCTTTAACGTTCTTAATATTTTTTTATAAAATAAATTCTTGTTCACTTTTATTTGATTCTGCCCCAAATGTGTAAATACTATTCTATGGAAGCTCATTTCCTTCAATATATGCAGAACCACCAATATCAATTTACCACTTTCTGACATTGTCATTTTGCTTTCTTTTCTGTACCAGGCAAAAGAGCCAGATGAAGCATAAAACCAATATCCACAGCAGTACATATTACAAAAATCATATCATATACTCTATATGTTCTACACTGCCTAACCTGTGAGCTTTACAACTGTATGCTGTAGTAGTCCCTAATTATTAATACAATATCTGGGCTGCAGGACAATGGCGTCTAAAATCCTTGTATCTAGCCAATAGTCACAGCTTTATGAGCAGAAAAGTCCTTTGAAAATTAGGACCTGTAAGTTGCCTCTAAAAACTTATTATTATTTATATTATTATATATATTTTTTTGCTGCTCCCACTTACTAACCATAAGTCTTTATTTTAAAGACCTTAACAAGATTGTGAAGCTTTGCGTATGCTTTTTGAGTGATTTGTTTGTTACCATTGTTAGGTTTGGTCAGATGTTTTTAAGGTTTGCAATTCCAGACCATGTCTAGAACTGATCCCACGGTCTCTTCAGTTGTTTAGACTCTTTGGAATTATTCCCACTGGTTGTGAACAATGTCAGTTATGTTTAAATAGAGATTAAACATATTCCAACAAAACAAAACAGCAGGCACATCAGAACAAAAAGCCTCTGAGCAGCCAATAAGTGTTGGATTTCAGAAACTAAAGTTGAACAGCATAACCTTGGTGTGTAAAATTTCAGCCTTCCATGCCATATCAAGTCAGTATCTACTGTACCTTTTGTTTTTTCCAGTTATGGAAGACCAGAGTTTATGCCTCATTTTACATTTTGTGTCATACAAATCAAAATGACTCCTGAGGCTCCTCCACCCTGTTTTGCTATATATTGCTTAAAATACAGTATGAATGAAAACATTGAGATTAGTCCTTTAACATGCCATTTTTGTTATCTGCCTAGCAGCACCTTTTTTTTTTTTTTACCATCTACATCCTGTAGACATATTATTAAAAAAGGCCTTCATCCATATACAGGTGATATAACCATGCGTCTTTGTTTAAAGTCCTAAAGTACTTCAATCTTCATATGTCAGCTGACTTACATCGCTCTTTCTCTGTCCTTCTCTCTTTCTGTCCCCCTAGGTAAGTGAGGTTTGGTTTTCCTCTTCCTCCATCTTGAAACAAGCACCTTTCACCCCACCTGTCAGAGAATGCCCCCTGGAGATAGCGGGTGCCGAGGTGATTCATCGGTAGCAGAGCTGGTTAAAAATATTCCTCCTCCTCCTCCTTCTCCCTCTCCCTCTGCTCCGCTTCTCTCTGACTGTCAGAGGAAATGAAGCCAGCTCCTGCTCACCCCTAAACAAGACTGGAAAGGGGCTCTGTAAGCCTATATCATTTTATTGTTCCCTAACTTCTTCCCTAACATGGATCGAGTGTTTATGTCGGTGTAAAATGTGACAGAGGCCTGAGTGATGTCAAGGCAGCAGGGAAAAATGGGCGTGTGCCTTTTGGTGAGAAAAAAATGGTCTTTAGAGGGGGCAGCGTGTTGTCTATTGTGTTAAAAAAAAAAAAAGGTTCAGCTCCTGCTGAGGACTGATTAGTAGGTTGTGGGTTTGTCCTTGCCTTGCATTGATGCACAGAACCAATTAATCATTGTTCTTTATCTACACCTTTATTCATTTGGGTGGTTGACAAAGTATGTTGTTGACCTTGTGCTTTGTGGGTAGTTTTTTGTCTGTCCATTTCTAATGTGAGTAAAATGAGCCAGCAGAATATGTGGGAGTTCTATTTAAGGTCCAAAACTTTTCCAAACTAGAGGAAAGAATCCTGACCTTGAGAGGGAATGATAAACAATTATCATTACAATGTCTCTGATACAGTTTTTCTCCATGTGATTATCCCTCCCCCCTTGTCCTTCCTGCTGATATTGGCCTGAAGTACGTTTTATCTTCACCTTCCAGGCGGACCAGATTAATCCAGTGAAATGTGTTTTAGCTAAGTCAGTGCACTAAATAGGGAGAAGAGGGAACCCAGTGGTTCTGTGTCTCTTGAATTACAATGAGATTGGCTCCTTTTTCAAAAATGTTAGAACCGGTGTTTATGCTGCAAAGATCAATCACTTCATCAGGCATTGTTTGGGTTTTAACTTTTGAGGACCTTGTTGGCTTTGGGGATGACGAATTTTTCAGCAATGCTTCCGTGGACCCGACATTCAACTGATGCAATGAGGCTGCAATTGTTTTTGCTTTTGAACAGTGGTTTCTCAGATCGCCCGAGTTGCTTTGCCGTGTCTCTACTGGAGTGGCTCTCCAGACTGCAGCTTTTATTGGGAGATTGTGTGCTGTGCGATGTGCAGCAAATTAACTAAGGCCTGTGAAGGTTAAATGCCGCTACCAGGGACTTTACGCGTGAGACTGGCAGCAGCACATCATTTCTGTCTTGTAACTAAGGGCTGTCCACATCACAGCCCATTCATGTCTCTGTGGGAAATACTGTCTATTGTAATGGCATCACATTAAGCTACACATATTCATTTCTGGCAGCAACACAAGAGTCCGGCATTCATTTTTATTCAATTCGTCTTCATATTTCTTTGCATGTTCATACTGTGAGTCAATGGAGCTTTGTTCATGTCCATACAGATGACCTCTTAATTTTGTCCTCCCGTTTGTTCTCAGAACACTGGCTCAATGGGTTGCAGTGTTCACTCCGATACAGAGAAAGGCATGGCCCCTACAGGCCAAGGGACTCCCAGATGATGGAGTGGATGAGACATCTGCTCTAGAAGTACAGGCGGTAGCCTTGGGTACACTGTACCCTGTTGAAGCTGAAAAATATGATTTTATCCTAAGCAAGCTGTATTGACTGAGACGTCTCCTGCAGTAGTCCTCAGGTTGTTGGTGCAGGCAGTGGGTGGTGGATTGATTACTGTACAGTATTCCTACAAGACAGCAGTGACCTATAATTCTACCATAAACCAGCAATACTGTATGTTGTTTACACAGAGAAACATGTTCCTGAAAATGTCTGTACATTGGCAGCAGTTACATAATCGTGGATTGTGACTTTAAGAATGATAACTGCATTTGCCAGAAGCAGTCAGGGTATGAGCCCCTCTGTATAGCCCGTATAATGTTAATAGAATAGTAAAATAGGATAGAACTTACCGTTATGCACTATAGGATTTTCATTGTGTGAACCACAGAATTACATGCCTTCTCCTTTCACTTCCTTCCTTCACTGTGACCTCTTGTTCATGGTAATGCATATATTTATTGTAAGTAATCTGTAGCCGGTGAGGTATCAATTCTGCTTTTCTACCATTTACTGTCCTAAAAAAAGGTCTGGTAGTTTCTACAAGGACACTGAAGTGTTGCATGCAGGTATTTTTGTTGCTATTTCTTGTAAACATGGTTGGGGATCACGGTAACTGAAGTGGGGAAGATGACATCACTATTTTTAAGTTTGGATTGGTGGAAACACCGAAAACAATACCAGACATGTTTGAATTGCTCTCCTGAGGTATTCACAGTAATTAAAAGCTCTAGAGCCAGGCTATCACTTGCTTGTTTCCTCAACTAATTTTTTTACATCATCCAAACACCAACCTACTCCCTTCTACCACTATTGCATCTGCTTGTCTTTTTCTTGACTCTGTGTGCAGTTCTGTATCTAAAAGCCATTTCATGTTCAAGTGAAATTGTCATTGTGTGATTTGCATTATTTGGTGGCAGAGAGTAAATATCGGGAGCTGTCGAACAAATACCAATCTTGCAGAAATTAATTATTGCACAGATTATAAGAATTCTGATAAAAATATACGGACACATTGATTTAAAATTCAAATTGTTCCACATAATCAGCACACAGTCCTCCTTAAAATGCCACAGAAATGCGTAATTGTGTCATTTTCGTGCAAACAATTGCTTTGTAAAAGTCTCCTTGGCCTCGTCAGGCTGTCCCCTGTTCTCCTTGTGGGTTGTGTGGAAGGTGACTGTGCGCCAGGCCTTCAAACACTGCTTGTCCATCCTCCCTTTGTACCATGTCTGGCTGGTGTCCTCCCACTACTGCTGCTTCTTGTTCGGAAGGGCCAGCAGGGCCAGCATGGAGAAGGGAAGGAGGGCCGTCTGTGTCCACCCTGGCCACCTGGCTGCCCAGAGGGGGAAGGGGGCGTGGAGGGCGGTGGAGCAGAGGAAGCGGGTCAGCGGGGAAAAAAAAAAAAAAAGACTTTCCCCTCCTTTCTCTGTCTAGTTTCTCTCCGACCTTCTGTTCTCTCATTTTTTTCTTTTTTTTTTGTCTTTACGTATTCTCTCTCACCTTTATCCTGATATAGCTTTCACTAGTTTTAATACTTGGCTTTTCATTACAAACATGGTCTTCAAGCGCCGGATCCATGTCAAATCCATAAGAAACACACTTCAAGCAACACTGATCAAAGGAAAAAGAAACATTGTGTAACAAAATTCTGTTTGCATAGAGGAATCCACTGGGTGTCCACATTACAGGAAGTAATATTTTCAGATGAAACTGTATGTTTTATTAGCAACACTTCCATGCAACGTGCAACAGCATAGCTGGCAATATGTGCTGTATTAGTCCTTGAGGAGATAAAGTCAGCTGCTACAGAGCTGATATTCAATTTGTTTCTCTTAGATGAGCTACAGGCTTGTTTGTGTTGTTGCTACCTGGCCGTTTGTTACCTCTTGCATTCTCTGTTGTCCTTCTGCCACAACCTCACTTCCCGTCTGCTCTCTGTGGTGCATGATCTGTGGCTGCCCATGGCAGACTGGAAACTAGGGAGCATTACCTATGGTTCACCTAGGTGAACATCTGACAGTGAGTACAGTATGTTCCAGTAGGTTTAACAAATAAAACGGTATTAAATATGGTTTGTGAGTGTGAATAGGTTTTTGTTAGTACTGTACTGTAAGTAAATCACCCTCTTGTGCTGTCCATAATGTCATTATAAGTTGCATATACAACACAATTTGACACAATTTGTCCAGTATGGGAAATGTTATCATTCTCCAGTCACCAGGTGTAGTTGGTGACTGGCTAGTGAACACAGCGAAGCATTTAGTGGCCAGTGATTTAGATATTGTTCTCAGTGGAGTTGGTAAGACCAGAAACTAATCTAAAAGAGAGTAAATCGGGCCTAGATTCACCAGGTGTCCAGACATGTGACCTCATAAGTTAATTGTTTAAACACTGTTTTATTACTATACACTTTTTTGTAGAACTGTTTTTTGTAGAACATTCGAAAATGCATCTGAAATGTCAAATGAAAAACTACTCAAAATAATTATGGGCAAAAGCACATCTGGTTAAAAGAAAGTATTCGGTGAATCCTAATCTTCAAAAAACAAATGATACAGACAAATAGTCATCATCAGGAGGGGTGAACCTCTGTGTACTTCTGTTCTATGGAAACACCTCTGTACATACTGTCCTCAGCATAATGCCTTCAATGACTTCATTTTTGACAATGGCCTTGCTTGACTTTTACTGTCTAAAAAAACCTTCCCTTTCCAAAGTAAAATGGCCCATAATCTCAATGTTTAACCCTTTGCGAGCATCATGTATTTACTTGCTAAAAGATGTCAGTTATCAGCTTGTATCCACTTGGGATTGTTGCTGAGTCTGGTGGTGGTTAAACACTGTGTTTAACGAGCTTTTGCATGAGCCCCCAGCATCCCGATGCATTTAATGTGTGTATTACACTTGTGAGCACTTAACATGCATGTCATTGTTTGAAACTACTTCCCATTCAGAAGACTTTTGCTCCTTAATTATTTTTAAGCTCTTCTGGAGGAGTTGACACATGGTCCAGAGGTCAAACTGTGAGGCCAGGTGAAACTAAACTCACCATATTGCAGTCTTCTCTGCCTCCTCCTTCCACTGCCTCTCCCCTCAGGCTGATAATAGAGATTTGGGGCTCTCCTGCTGCTCGAGCCACCTGTGATATTATCTCTAAGCTCTACCAGGCAAGGTGGGACTCTTAGCCCTCTCAATGGGACGTAGGAATTAGAATTAACTTTACGGCTAAGTGGATTGGATGTCTGGATCTGAAGGATGAGCAGAAGGCATTAAATTGAAATAGTTTCTTTTTGTGCAGGAGAGGAGAGAAGTTTGTTGGTAGGAGGAGCAAGTTCTTATAAAACCAAAATAATTGAAAGAAATGTCCTCACAGCAGCATCCATATGAACTAAATCACTGATTACCCTTATTAATATAAACATTATTGGTCAGTAGTTGCAAACAAATAAAAAAAAAAGTTCCTTGTGGCAGATAATCTCAAGACGAAAATAAAACTGTAACACCATAACCCTCTTTTTTCCCCATACTAATGTCATTTATAGACTTTATAGAGTTCTGCTTCCCAATTGCAATATACTGATGCTCTGTATGGTCCCCGAATGCCTTTATATACACAAGGTTTGAAAGAAACCTTTGCCGTTAACATTCATTCTGCTTGTTGGCGACAATCAAGTTTATGTGGATGCCACTATCCCAAGAAATGAGTGAATGAAAGGCAAGTTTAAAGTGATCATGCACAACACTGGTTAAAATAAAGACACCCTTAAGCTTCTGGCAAGCCCATGGTTGAGTTATGTTTGGAGACAAAAACAAGAATGAAGTTTAGGTTAAGATCATAATTTTGTTGATACTGTTAACAGCCACATGGCTGTACATGCATACATTGACACGGGTTTAGGTGGAAACTCAACAGTTTAACAAGGAAAACAAACTGTAATCATCTGTAAAATGACAGAAGCATCTGTGAATTTGAGTGAAATAAAACTAAACTAAGCCACCTTGTATATTACTCAGAAACTATTCCTTTTGGCAGCTATAAACACAGCATATACCTAATCACATAGGTATATGGGTAGTTTCATGGAAACGTAATTACATCCTGATCCTGTTAAATGGGCCTTGTCATTAAGTATGTAAGTGAATTCTCCTGGGAAATGTAAACACTCTTAGTCACATTTGCTCTATAATGAGCCCGTTCATGTAAACCAGGTTCAATTCTGTGAAAATAATCATAAACGGCTTTAAATTTGGGGTTTGTTTGTATGGAATGTTTTGGGGAAAAAAATAGTACAAGTGGAGGATTTCTGATGTTTTTATTTATGATGTATAATGATAAATATTCATCCATCATTGTTAACCAGATGATTTAATTGTATGTGGCTGTAGTTCTGGATGAAGTTTTTGCTCAAATAATACACGAGAACCCAGGGACTATTTAACTAATGAGGTGAACTCACAAATGAGGTGAATTCACAATTGCATCATCCATCATTTCATGCTCAACCAACTCCCTTCAAACGGCTCACCTCCACACCCACCATCGTCATGCTCATTTTGCAAGTGCAAATTTTTCATGTGCTTTGTTGACATCCAGCTTAAAGTTGATGTACAGACGGCCCACATGATGAAGCATTGCTTTTTATGCAGCAAACTTTCTTCTTGTCTGCTGCAGAATGTCTACTTCAGCTACCATCCTGAGTTTAAGGTACAGAGAAGTATTCAGTTAGCTTGCTGATTAGCATTTGGCTTTTAAAGCACTCTGCAAAAAAATATAGATGTGAGGAAAAACTATTTTTGTCATGTCCATATGGTGTAGGATGATTTGATCATGTAATTGCTGTGACAGGCCTAGTGAAATGCATGAAAATCAGGTTTGAGATTTACTCTATAAACCCCATCTAGACAGATAGGATAGATGGGTTAATTTTAAAAATATATCGAAATTGTAATTCTTTTTTGGGAATTCTTCTGCATCTTGCATACACTGAACTAGCGCAGGTGGTGGTCAGATGTGTGCAGGATTGCATTGTATTGTGAGAATGAAGAATATAGAATATAATGTTCTGACACTAGGTATCTCAGAGGAGAGTCATGGTATGAGGGGCTTGCTGTTGGGAGTGACCTCCTGTACAGTTTCTTGTCACAGCAGAGCTGAAGGATTCTCACTCCTCTGTTTGACCGCAGGTTGTGGAGAGGACTTGAGCTGTTCTCAATGATGTTCTGATGTTTGCGCATTGTCCTCTTCTCCACAACCAACTCCAGAGGTTTCAAAGTAGCCCCAAGCACAATGGCAGCAATCCTGATCAGTTTATTCAGTTTGTAGGTGTCAGTGGATCTGCTGCCTCAGCACATAGCACCAAACAAGACTGCACTGGCCTAAACAGGCCGGTAAAAGATTTTCAACATCTAGTTGCGCACATTAAGAACGTTGGCATTCTCAATAAGTAGAACTTAAGGAACTGTTCTTTTCCTTCCTGTACACAGTACAGGAAGTACATTTTCAGTAGTACATTTTCAGACCAGTCTGTTGTCCAGGTGGACTCCAAGGTATTTACAACCACCATCTATACTTCCTCTGCTATAATTGAGATGGTGTTTTGTTCTAGTCCTTCACAACCACAATCTCCTTGGCCACATTCAAAGTCATATAAGATCTTCTGCTGTTGGCAGAGTTGTACTGAAAGTCAGAAAAAGTTGAGGGCATGGTCCCCCCCGTGCCATGGTTGTCACAGCCTGCTCAAAACCATCAAGGATGTCTTCCACAGTTCTGGTAACTTCTCACTCAGACTAAGTTGAATTCCACAGAGCTGGTTAGTTTGGGTTTTCATGACTCTTGTACAGTGTGGTACAGCAGCTTTGTTCTGATTTGGTCTCTTTTGCTGTGTCTTTAGCCCACTGCTTTGGTGAGGGGTGTGTCATGTTGCGGGGAAGCTGTAGGAGATGATGGTGGGTCTCCATGGTTGTCCATGTTTTGTTTATGGGTTTGTGACTGTCAGATATTCATTACTGGGGAGATGTGGGAAGTAAGCAATGGATGTGATGGGCAGGAGGCGTGTGACATCTATGTGTCTAGAGCATGATGGATGTGTGTCTGGAGGAGGAGGGGTCGGTTAGGGGTCCTTAGCTCAATGTGTTAAACCACTGGTTCAACTCATATGGTCCACATAGAAAATGATTCACAAGCCTTAGTCTGCTGTTCTGACACAGGGAGGATATGGATTTTTTTTTTTCTGGTTCTAATTTTCCAGGTGATGTAGTTTTTATTTATTTTTTAAAAGGTGTTTGAATAGACTTTCTTGACTTTTTAATTGCCAGATAAATTCTTATTTTGTTTCTTTGACCTGGTTTCTACCTTCCAGATAATGTGTTTTATCGAAAGCCCCCCTCAGAGTGCAACGTAGGAGTTTACCTCCTACACTGAGAGAGAATATTTCACTGCTACCAAATTGGCGGTTTGTCTCGCTGTACTCTCATTTATAGCACACAGGTGGCAAATGCAGCAAACTGGACCACACATTTCATACACCCTTGCCAGCTATGGTGATGCATGCCGAAATGAGTGATCTGGGATAAACAAGCAACGAGCTGAAACTGCCACAGTATCATGATTGACCTTGCACTAAGTCATTCTTACATCCATTAACAACCTGTCTGGGCTTCTAAGTGGCTACTGCACCACAAAGCTTCAACAAGGTATCGATTTTATTCCCTAGCAAAGATCCAGTTTTCTAAGCATGATGTGGTTTTTATCTTCACGATTGGACTTATCGCTCTAGATTAAACACTTCACGGTCTGTATTGACACAAAGGTCTGTTGAGCGAGCACAGCTACCTGGGGAGGTAAGAAGTCTGTGGTTATTAAATATCATTCCGTCCTGCCTACCGGTTGTTTATCTTTCATTATGCTGAATTTGATTAAAAAATGCTTATGGAAATCTCTGTGAGGTCTGGCCTCCCTCTGGCCTCTCCTGTGGGACTTTAGATGAGGAGGAGCAATTCATTTGCTGTGTTCTCACAAGCAAGGCCTATGGCATTGGCCAGTGCTTTCTTATTAGCAATCCTAATGACTTCTAAATTTGATGTGAGACCTCTTGCTAAAGCTTCCTGGTTGGCGGTTCACTGCCTCACTCCTGAGAGACTAACGACTGCCTCCTGCTCCTTTGATTAAACTTTCATATAGCAGTGAACTGCATCATCCACCGGGGACTGAGTCACCGGCTCCATCACCCTGCCATTGTTTACCCAAGTGAAAGAGGAAAGGATATCTGATGTGCACCAAATGAGACTGCTGAAGGAAAAAGCGGATTTCTTAGTGGAGTCTTCGCATCAAATACAACTACACAATGGTTTGTCCTGGGTAAGCAGCACAGTGTTTGTTCAGGCTTTATAAAGTGAGTTTAGGTGAAGCTATAGCTGTTACATGGTGTCAGGCTCTCCTCTCCTCAATAATTCCTGGTGCTATGGTATTGGACTTTTTAATAGAAATTTCTTGCTTGTACTGACATGTTCCTCTGCTATTTTCACCCCTAATTGCTTTTGCCGAAATTGTTGATTACAAGAGCATTTGTGCATGAATAAGTTCACATCCTTTGTGAACCATTACACAAAATGTTGCTTGAGCCTAATTTCAGCTTTTCCAGCGGTGCTTGGAGGTTGTCTATTGCATCTCCTGATTGATCCAGGCAAACATGCGAAGCACCTCTTTGTCAGAAGCACACATTGTTTGTTACCAGCTCTGTAGCCTTTCCTGTTGCCATTATCACGTGTTTGGTTGTATTGATGGCCTGTCAAGGCAGTAGCATTAGAGGGTGTATGCTATGTGTTAAATGGCTGAGGTGAAGTCAGACTGTGATTGTGACTAAGCTCCCACTTAGGGCCCTGTTCCCATTGCCTAATAGAGCGCTGCCAAAGTTGAGGACTGTTACAGTGGAGGCTCATTCATCAGAATCTCAGGCTTCCAAACAGTGACCAAACAGGTGAAAAGGATAATAAGCAAGTCTTCTTCGGTGTTCAAATTGTTTTGAAATATCGTGAAGGCCAACTAGGGGATAGTTTACCTAATAATGGTAACAATGAGTTTACTATTACTAATGCACTGTTTCGGTACTTTATGATTCATTTTGCGAGTTTGCCATGTTTTGAAACATCTGCCATCTCTGCCTCCATCATTATACAATAGAGGTGAATGAAAACGGTGTGTAAATGCATTTAAAATCCAACCCTTTTATTTGTCATTATCACTGAGAGGAGGGATGAATGACATCTGTAACTATCTGTATTTTACCTTTATTCTTTGCACACAAAAAGACATGTGCACACCTTTCCAAGTTCATGTGTAAGTCTATTAAGGCCTCTCAGAGCCCCATAATGACTCATTGTTGAGGGACTCAGGGTCACTGATGGCCAGGGCTGATAGTGTCTGAACCTTGTCTGCTCGGGTGAACTAAGAGTCTTTTGATTTACATCAGGCTCATCCCTGCCACCACCAACGTCTCCACACTGGTGACAAAGGAGCGATGCACATGCTGATTCTTCACCCAAAGACTGATTGATCTCGTTCGACCCAGATACCTGCAGAAAAGAGACATTATTACCTTTGTTCGGGAGCACAGTGGCACATTTCAAAGAGCCACTGTGGAGGGTGAACTAAGTAGCTGGGAGTTTGTGTGTGTGTGTGTGTGTGTGTGTGTGTGTGTTTGACAAAGCCTTTTGATGACTGCTCCTTCACAGTGGCAGTTTAGAAAGAAAAGATGATCCATGTAGACATTAAACCTGCACAAATCTGATTCACATTTAAAGGAAGAAAAAGCTGCTTTGACACATTAATGTTAATCCCGGCAGATACACTTCTGTTCTCTTTTGATTTAAATGTTTCCTTTTAATTTCCTTCTCTCATGCTGTTTCTTTTTTGCAGTTTGATTTGCTCTGTAAAGTCACAGCCAAATTCATTTTGCCGAAAGTTCTCACAAAATGTTATGTAGTCCCTCTTCTGACCAAACACTGAAGCTACTGATTTGACTGATTAAAGCTGGTTCCTCTGATTGAAAATGTCCTAATCAGTGAAGTCAGGTGCTCTAATTTTTCACTGAAATGAAAAGCTGCTAACATTGGAGTTGGCCATTCAGCTAGATGGTGACTTCCAGAAACAAGTGGAGTAAAATAGGGAATTCCTCCCAGTTCTAAGTGGATAAAACAGGAATGGGTCAAAGGTGAGCACTCAACATCAAAAAGCTCTCACCCAAAAGCAGAGTGAGCCACATGTGTTCACTAAGATGTCACGGCTGCTTCATTATTGATAGGATTTTGGCTCAGTAAATATGTCTTAGGCCCATTTCTCCCTCACTGGTCCCAAGAGACAGCTCCCATTTTTAGGAAATGTGAAAATGTAGCTGACACTGAGGAACACATTCACCACACAGCAAATGCTAATGTCATTTCTCACCACCCTTTATATTTTTGATGGGATAATTACCAAACAACAAAAGACTGAAGACTGAAAATGGAAGGAGAAGTGGCAAAGGAACCCGAAAAATATAAAGAAAATACTCAACATTATTAACAATAGTTTGCTGAAATTACTGTTTGGTTGCACATTCATTTTGTTAAGTGCCAAGAAAACCATTACATTTCTTTAGAAGTGAATTGTGTAATTTGTAAAACGTTCGCCTGCAGTTCTCTATGATAAGATGAGAGAAAGAGAAGAGACAGGAACGTACAGTATAGTTGCCAAATAAAATACATCCCACTTGAATCAGTGGCAGCCGCACTTCGCGGCAGGGATCCCGAAGAGTCAAAATAGGACTATTACTTTTAGTAATGTGAGTCATGTGAGGTTCAGCTACATCATTCAAACACAGCTTCGAACAATGTTTGAATTTGTATTTTTTTATGCGAAAACATTTACTCAAATTATTAGTCCCTCCAAAAGAAATGTTTTCATTCCATTTTCAGGGACACCAAAAAACTTATGTCTTGCTAATGTTTAGTTTGAGGAAATTCTGTGGAAGCTCTTAAAAGTTAAGGATTTTGCTGGTGTGCATTTATGCTGCTTTGATAAACGTTGAATTTGCCGGTCAAATTTGTGCTTTAACGTTTAAATACCATTTAAATAAATACGCTAACTATTTTGCAGCACGAAACAGTTTTCTCCTGGTCTTAATTATTGTAATGAACATGTTTGTTTCCTAGAAAAGAAAAGAACAGATGGCATGCTGCCTCTTTTTATTTGTGTGAAAAAGTCTTGGGAGGGTTGTCGGGGGTGGCGGAGTTTGGCAGTTGTGTTGTGTAGTGTTGAAGTGAAACCCATCCCTATGGTAATGCGAGCAAGTTACTTTTTTGGATTTGCCAAGAGATATCCAGCTAAACACGGAGGTGCAGCAATCCATATCTGCATTCACAAAAGCCTCCCAAATGTGTTAGCGAACAGATAAATGCACATGTACATTTAAAAAAAAAAAAAAAAAAAAAAAAAGAAGAAGAAACCATGATGATTTTTATTATTCCTTCTTTAGCTTCCAGTTGTCTAGAATGCATTTTAAGGTTCTCTTGAACAGGAAGGCATCATATCTTTTTTGCTCCAAAATGCTTTTGTCCCAGTTCAAAAATCTACAACAAAACTGTGACAGTTCAATCGAATGTAAAGCTCCTGATCTCTACTATTAACCGTATATAATGATATATATGATGGTACGTCTGTTTTTAATTTTAAATGTCAGCTATCAAGACTCTCCTAGTTACTGTTATGTCAGATTGTTTCTTTCCTCTTTTTTTCTTTTCTACCACTCACCCAGCCGTTTGAGGCAGACAGCTGCCCACCCTGAGCTGGGATCTGTTGGAGGTTTCATCTGTTCAAGACGTTTTTTCTCCAGAGTCACCTAGGTCTTGCTCGAGGGGGATTTTCTGGGATTTCTCTAAAGTTGTGTAAGGTCTTGACCCTATCTTGTAAAGTACCTTGACTTTGACATGACATGACTTTGTTGTATAAATAAAATTGAATAAAAAACAAAATGGAACAAAATGGTTTTCCCATCCTGTTTTTAGCTGCTGTGAGTAAGTTAGATTGTTAGTTCTGTCTTAAAATCAGGTGCTCACTACACACTGAAAGAAATCCTGACCATGAAGAAATTGCCTCTCAAGTCTATTTCAGTGGATTGATGGGACATTCACAGTCCTTGTTCTGTGAAATGTATTCAGATGAAATGTATTCAGATGTTTTTTTATTTTTGTTAACCGGTTGAGCTTTAGTGGAAGACAGGTAATAAAAGGGGGAATTTTATACTAAAAAGGCAAGATGAAAGTATCGACTGTATTTGATTTTTTTTTTTTTTTTTTCAGAAAAGCTGTTTGGGAAATCAGGCATTCTAGGGAGCAAGAATCTCTAAAATGTCCGCGAAATCCTGAAAAGACTGGTTATTGGGAACAGTGGGCGAACTCTGATTTAGTGTTTACATAAGCACTTGACTGTCACACTTGGGAAATGCCGAGCATATAGCACTTCTATCCGACGCGCTTTACAGTGTTGCTTCTCATTCACCCATTCACACATACACACCCATGGCTGACATGCAAGGTGCTCCCCTGACCCACCGGAAGCAACTTGGGGTTCAGTATCTTGCGCTAGGTGTTTTGCAGGTATTTGGTGATAAAGGAAAGTACTGGAAAGAACTGAAAAATTCACCTGAGGCTGGAGCTGCCACCACCAAAACACATGGTTTCTAATAGTTTTTAATGAACTTTAATGCATTAGTTCAGCTTAGTCAGTGCAGTTCCATTATTTAAAAAACAAAAAAGAAATGGTGGCTGTTGTTTAATTGAAGAAGGTGATAAATTGTATTTTGATATTGCATTGACGTGCCTTGAAGTCAGAAGCTGTTGGATTAATTTTATTTCTTTCACTACTTTTTCCTTTTGTTGTAAAACTACTCACCTACCCACCAAGTTAAAGGTTAACGTTTCTACTGAAAGGTAGTGTAAAATGTTGTAGCACTCATTTTTCTGGCACCCTCGCATCACATTGGGATTTCATTCCTCGCTGGAAAGCCGTGAATGTTCACAAAGACATCTTTGTGCGTTTCTCTATCATGTGGTGTTCTCTCACAGTGGCATCCTCTTGGTCCAAACAGGAATGAAATTCTGATGTTTCGACAGTATGTAGAGCAGAAACGGGAATCTTTTACTGAATGGGTGAAAAAGCACATGTCGACCTCGGCCAACTTACTCTTTCTCTTGTTAAAGCGTAATACATTTCACTGTCATCTCTAAAAGCTGCAGCATGCTTATCTCTCACACTGAGAGAGGATTTAAAGGGAGAGTTTTGTTGGACATATTGAGCTTTCCATGTTTCACAAAGAAATATTGCCAGATTTTTTTTTTTTAAGTGCTGCCCCAAGCCATGTTTCACCACAGTGCTTTTCTCTTTTATATAAGTTGGCTGTTACAGAGCTCATTTGAAGCGACTGTATGTGCTCTTCCATCTCCAGAGTGTCCTTTAATGTCATCGTATTGTTCCCCCTACACTACCCGTGTTACCTGTCAAGACGTCTCATGTCTTTGAGATGTTCCAAAAGTGTAATGCAGTCAGCTGTGTGAGACAGTAAGACAGAACAAGACATGTCAGTATGTATTAATGCAAATACCATTTTTCCTGTAAATCAAATCATCCCTGGCAACCAGTTTCACTCACTACAGTATCTAAGGACACATGTAGTCACAGCTCAGTAATGGCTGCACATTCACAGGCTATCATGGGTACAACCTGTGTGTGTGTGTGTGTGTGTGTGTGTGTGTGTGCATGTGGTGTGTGTGTAAGCATCTGGGGGTGTTTTTGCCGGTTATTTTAGCCAGTGATGAATCTCATCTCCAACCATCTTCCTCGTATTATAAATCTTCCTCTTGGAGCATAAAGATGACTGATGGGTGAGGCAGTTAAGACATGCACGTTGGTAGAGTGGAGCACTAAAAAACAGACGAGGCAATAATGGCAGCTTCGGATAGACATTATGCCTGACTGTTGCAACACTTGTTTCATTATTGTTTTTTTTTTTTTTTTTTTTAATGGCTCTTTTAGAGGTATTTCACAGAAGGAGATGTCAAGCGACTTAAGCAGCACTCATCTGTTGGGCAGATTCTGTGATTGGTGAAAAATTAAACCTAATTATTACACTGTGAATCTATAATAGAACCACCTCCTAGATAGTATCACCTAGTATTATTTTTGCACATGTGAAGCCTAGACCGACTAAACATTTGGGCGGTGGACACCCTGTGTGCCACCAGTAGACCAGCGACATGTTTTTAATGTAAGGCCCTCACAGATGCATGAAAGATGCCTATTAGTGTCAGCATGTGACACGCAGCGTTTGATCTTTTCTGATTGGTTAGAATAGCGAGCCAAGTTGTTCTCTTCAGTCAGTGGTG
This sequence comes from Channa argus, assembly GCF_033026475.1. Classification (NCBI taxonomy): domain Eukaryota; kingdom Metazoa; phylum Chordata; class Actinopteri; order Anabantiformes; family Channidae; genus Channa; species Channa argus. The sequence goes on from NC_090218.1 coordinate 3,462,604, forward strand.
TGCAAATGTTATCGTTTATGCAGATGGAAGATGTTGGTTTGCAAAGAAAAGAAAAGCTGAAAAAGCTTAATATTTGTAGACCAGGGGGAGTGAGACATTTATTTTCTTGCAGTGCAGAACTAAATTGACCTGGTGCACGTGCTCATACTGTACAGTAGATTTCTAACATATGTTTCCATGGATCAGTGCCCCTATCTGGAAATTATACCTTTTAGTGTGAAGTTTAAGGGCAGTGGTTAGAGGCAAACTATTTCTTTCCGAGTGATGGGCTGTTGTGTATGTATGACATTTCAGTTATAATGCACGTTGCTCAGTGACATTGTTGTAGACATTTGATCCTAAATCTAAGAGAGAGAGAGAGAGAGAGAGAGAGAGAGAGAGAGATAGGATTAACATGCATTTTTTAGGCACGGATATACATTTGGGGTGTTTTGCCTGTGTTTTTCATATTCTCTCTTACTAGAGATAATGTAAAGTGTCAGTTGGAAAATATGATTCCGAAAAAAGAAACATTGAAGTTTTCTTGAATTTTTAATCGTGCACGATCTGGTTTGTTCACATAGTTTTACAAGTACATAGCTGCAGTATACAGATACAGTTTTTAACATGTGTCTCAAAGCACTGACATATTGACAGATGTTTAAATCTTATAAAGTGAGCCTTGACTTAACATGAATACTGACATGCTGCTGGTCTCCATGGGGGCTTATTTAACTTTTTCTTCTGTTTATCATTTTTCATTTTATATTTTGTTTGCTGTCATGCCATTTTAAAATGAGCTAATTACAGCAAAGGATGGAAGTCATACTGTGAGAGATGGCAGGGGGTCTCAGATGATGTCTGCTGGATTAACATGCATGTCTACTTTAGATTCAGAAGTTTTCATTTATTAATTCTTGGTGTATTGCTCCTTGCCACATCAAATTGACACTGATGTACAATGCAGCGGCCATACAAACACGTTCTTTTCTTTCTTTCAACAAATGCTTAATAAATTAGTCCAGCAAATGGCTTACACTCAGTTTTCCTGCATAACTTACAACCATCTACAAAAACAAGCAAACTTGTTATACTCAAGAACCTTTATGATCTCAATGCACTTTGCTTCATACAAACATAAGTTAACAATAAAATCAATAATGACCAACAGACTGAGAATTAGCTTTGACCTCTGTTATTGCAGGAATATTCATTATTGCAGGCTACTGACTTATAAAAAATGTATTTTTCTATTGATTCGATGTGCTACTTTCTTTTTTTGCACTTTATCTATGGCAAGACCCTAGTTTAAAAAAAGACAGACTTTATACGTAGTTAAAGCAGAGTTATCATTGAGCTGATAAAATGTGTTTTTAAACGTATCTAATATCAGCTTCTTATTTAATATGCTGTAAAATAACAAAGGTTCATAATGGTCAAATTCTGCAAATATTATTGTAAAATACATGTGAAGACAACAAAAAGGGTCAACAGCATTTCAGACAGCTAAGAAGGTTTAGTTGGGGGGAAAAAAAGAATGGATGGAAACTTAAGTATGTCAATAGGGAAACTTAACTTGTGTAATATGGTTGACACAAAGGACAAAGGCTCTTCTGTAGTTTATTCACCGGACTCTCCATCAGATAGGTTGAGACAACAGGATCTGGCCCATTTGGTTGTGGTGATGTCATGCCTACACTGTTCTGTGCAGACATGTCGAGAGAGAAAACCCACTTTTGGGCGAAGCGCCACAGTAAAAGCCTGGTTTGGCGCTCAGGTGCGGCAAGCACACATGAACCATCGCTGCTCTTCACTGCTCATTGATCTGCATCACCACCCTCAGCCCCAGAGCACACATTAGGAGTAGGGTTATTCACAAATGTTTGTGCAAAGATGCACACATTCAGGAGGTGTTTGGGAAATTCAGCATATAAAATACTGCAGTTGATATTTTTCCCATTTTTGAAGCTTCTCGATGCTGTTCCAGTATCCCACTGAACTGCACTGACTTTACACCAGAGTGCTTTCTGTTGTCCATATCTTTTAGATCCCATTTACAACATGAGTGAGATGAGGTGCTCAGGAAGTCACTGTCGGTTAATAAAATGTGACCCAAGAGTCCACATTGCCTGCAGTTTCCCCAGCAGGGATGCTTCAGAGCTAGAGCGAGCGCATTACTCTTTAATGCCTGTGTTGAATACCCATGGGCTAGCTAATTTAAAGAGGCTTCTTAAAGGTCAAGCAATAGGACAAGAAGCCATACTGCTGGGAGTTATTGCTAATACTGCTAAGTTGCATGTAGTCTCTCACTCTTCAAAGCATAGAAATGCAAAAGTAGATCCATTGTTTACTTTCAGTATAAATATAAACTCAATCCATTTATTGTACAGTAGTGTTTTAATGAGGATCATTATTGTTTTATGTGTGTGGGTGGTCAGACATTTTAGCACCAACGGCAGCGGCAGCTTTTCTTTGCTGTCCTTACATTTGTACTCACTTTTCTATTTACAGCTTTGAAATTCTTTTGGTCTCATTGAGTGTTTTAGGGACTAATACCAAGCGTGTACATGCTCTGCCTTGGAGGGGATGTGCCAAGAATGAGCTTGGCCAAACATCCTTTAACTGAGACCGCATTTTGTTCAGCAACCCTTGTTTGGGTTGCATTAATTTGTTTCAGCTAATTTCACAGTCTGTGTTAGTGCAACTGGGAGCAGGTTTTGCTTTAAATCCCATCCACAAGAGGATTTATTTACCTCATATTCTTAGTAACAGCTAAGCTGACTCTGCTGCCTTTCTTCTTTTGGCCCCAATATTCATTTTTCAGAGTGTGCTGAAGCAAACAGGAACAGGAAGAGACACAAGTCAAATTTTATTCTGAAATAAGCACTAAAATAGATCGATGCACGTCTTTGGGTCTTTTTAGTCAACATGCTATGGGTTAACCTACATATTTTACATTGTTTTTTGTCTTACAGTGCATTTTAGCAAACTTTATTTTATATGTTTAAAGAGAAACTGTGATACTGGTACTATTAGAGAGAGAGAGTAAAGTCTTTTACTTTATCATTTTGTAGACTTTTGATCCATTATGGGTAGTGTTGGTGGAGAAGGTGCTCTCGCTGCAGTTTCACACAGATATTTATGTGCACTGCAATGATGGAAATTGCAGAGGTGCAATGGCTGCATTACAGCTCGCCGAGTCTTAAGGTTTATACTTTTGAGTTTTAAAACCAGAGGATATTTTATTGCTAGTGACACATCTACTTAAGTTTTCTATTTTTTTTAAGCACTAAAGAATAATAACTAATAACTTATGTCAAGTGTTTTGAGTTTGCTGTTGAACAATTCTTTGAACAATATAGTTAAGACTTGTGTTTTGGACTGTGATGCAGTACATGTATGTATCTACTCGTTGAATCAAGTTTGCCTTTGACACCGACAATGCTGTCTGTCTCCATTTAAAGGATCTCATATCGTGCCCGCATTTCAAAGTTGAAGCACTAGATTTACACACAGAACATCTAAAATTTAATTGTCTTTCTTCGCAGCATCTATGTTGCCCAAACTGTTTTTTTTTTTTACTTTAATTGAAGTAAATCCAAGGATTCCCTACAAATGAGACAAAGGAAGACAAATGGAATTTTTCATAGATGGCTGGAAATGATCCACAGATTTGCAGATTTTTCCTCCTCCACTCACATGTTTTAATTTGATCAGAGGGTTTGCGGATTAGCAGCATGGCTTGTTTTAGGGACTGATCCAGACAATTCAGATGGGCTGGATAGCCTACCTGCAGCCAATCTGCTACTTTATAAATATCCTGCCAATAGTTCTGGATAGATATAATACATCCACTGGCTACTTCTCAGTAGTAAAGGGTTTTCAATTTTGCGATTCTTAAGATGCAGACTCCGTACAAACCCAGACTTTAAGCCATTATGCATAAACTATCTTTCAAAAGCATTAATAGAGCCTCTGATTCAGACTTGGACAGTTTAAAAGAGATAGAAGGTCGCTATCCGAGTCGAGGCACAACTGGGATCTAAAGATTCTCAGCAGGGGTTGGAATTACACCTCCAATAATGATAGTAAGGTCCAGGCTAAACACTGTTTGTGAATTATTTTAATGAAAGTTTCCTGTGTTGCTATTGCTGATAGTAAAACATCAAGCTGTTTTTGCTAATGAGCACAAGCTGAGCAGTTTGCAAAATCAGGAGAAAAGGAAAAGGATGATTTTAGGTTTTTAAAAACCTAATCTAATAATTTGCATAATGTTGCCCAACATTGTAGGTAATATTCCAAGCAGCTGTTGCTTTTCATTCCAGTATCTATAAGATAATGAACATTGTGTGAAATTGAACTCTTATTATTGTTGTGTAAAATATCTGGCATTTGAAATACTGTGTTGAAAATGGTCCAACCACCTCTGTTGTTAGAAAGTGAAATCCAAAGCAGTTAAATGTCAACATGACATGACATGACATTCTGATGTGTGGTCAGTGATTCCTGAAACTGAGAAAGTTTGATTTCTGTAGCTCAGATATTCGCAAATGAGGTGTATGAACTGACCCCGGCACATTTACATAGACACAGTAACATACATGTTGATGAATGTTTATGTCCAATTAAACATATAAACACCCCAAAGTAAATGCTGACATTTTTAAAACTATTTCTGATCGAGCAAGACATGTAATGGGAAACTCTGAACACAATTTTTGTTGATCGTTTTGTAGAATGGTGAGAAATGCCCATGAATGCTGTAAAATATGTATATGTGAAATAGCAAAGTCTTTGCTCTAGAGCACTAGAGAATTGGGCTAAGCTATTTTTGCTACCTAAGCTACTGCACCCTGAAAATGCACACGTAGACACAGGAAGCCCTCAGTGAGTTTGTGCAACTCTGCAAGCAGGAAGAATAGTTACAGTCCCTGAATTGTGGCAAATGAAACTCCCCTGAAGCCAAATTCTCCTTTTTACAGGTTTTCATGGTGGATGTTTCCTTCAGTGAAATGCGGTACCATTACCATGCTCTCTGGTTAGATTCATTAGCACGCTGATCATAATGAAAAAGATAACAAGCAAAAGATGAAAGGACTGGATTTTACTCGCTGCTTTCATTGCCACAAATTAGACATCTGCAAGAAACAAAACATCTATCTGTAGTTGTGCATAACGCAGATAATGACACAGGAATGATCCTTTATGTCTGACTTCTGCAGAAGCCACTGTAAGGAAGCGAAAAACAAAAAAGGAAAAAAAAAATTTGAGGAATCTGACCTTTGGTTGAAGTGCTTGCTGTCGCCTCACATGGATACACCATTTGTATCTCTGGCGGAACTCAGTTCCCTTCTGTTGCCCTGCTGAGAATAAATGAAGCTTCTTCAGGACCCTCGCTGTGTCTCTGGAACTGACTGGAACACTCTGAAGCACTGAAATTGGCAAAAGTCCCTGCATACTAAGTACACCACACATTAGGCAAGTGCTACTTCAGCCAGCCAAGTCCATTTGGATAATGGCAGATTTTCACCCACAACCTTTTTATCCCTAAATGTTTAGAGCCAGAGTGTTCAATGACATGGGGATAATTATTTATTATCTCTCAGGTGATCTCAGCCACAAATCTAAATCTCCTTAAAACAAGCATTTCCTAAGTGTTTGTCATAAAATGCATTTAAAAAAATACGTCTATATGGACTCTTTGACTTTTATTTCAATCTGTCAATGTGGCTGATTGGTGTGGCTGCCATGTGTGAGACTGAAGTGTGAAAAAATGACGAGCCTTTTGAGGAAACATAAATTATTTATTCATTGAGCAATTGAAGATATGTTTATTATGTTGTTGCTCTGTTTAGATGTTGCAATAACAGAAACTACAATCTGGAATTTAATAATGAATTTTAGATATCACTATTCTACCTTTTTGTATTTGAGCTCACATTACATGTGTCTACTGCTTTGATGTTTCTGTGCTGTTTGGAACACATTTTATGACATGTCTTGATTGCTATCAGGATGTTTTGGTGGATTCACATCTTGCCGTTAAAATGTGGCAGCTGCCTTTTTATCGTTGTGTGCCAGTGGAGGTTATTCCAGTTACAAGTGTACTTTGGCTACCTTCTGAAAAGAATGAACTAGGGCAGCTCAGTGGCTGGTTTTAAAAGGGTAAAGTTGCTTGGCTCGTGATTCCAGGCTTCTGGATGGACATACCAAGGCTGACAGGTCAGCCAATTTGGATGTTTTCTGGCCGAACAGCAGAGGACTGTGGGTATCCTCCTGCTCATCACTGGCGACGCTGCCTGTCAACATGTGTCCATCAAGTGAAGCCCTGTTGTCAGATTTTGCAGCTTTCATTTTGCACTGTGCTGATTCACCTGTGTTCTGACAGCGGGTACTTGTGTAATTCCTGTATCTGCTTCTTTCAAATAACTATTGGCCTATGCTGCTCCCTCATACACCCTGTATAAGGCTAGCCTCAAATCACTAAATATTTGATTGGTTAAAATCTGGCTTCAAAGTCTTTTGTTTGTAGAGAATCCAACATTTCTGAGCTGTCAGAGTCAAATTAGCTGCTGATAGACTCTTTCTAACAGCATCTTTAAATTGGTCTTTAAATTGTCATTATTGCTAAACAAATCAGGGTTTTTAATTAAGATGTGAAACACGTGTGTAGCAGCCATATCAAACAGGGTAAATTACCACCTTAAGACTTATTCCTGGATGCTGTTATGTTACCGGATACACTGAGTGCTGATTGAAGTCTAAACTGTGGTATTAATGTAGGTAAGTACACTAAATGAAGTCCTTCAATGCAGAACAGAGTGGACTACGTTCCAGAATATCATTTCTATGATGGGCAGCTCTTACAAATAAAGGTTACAACATATTTTCTTAAGAATTACATGAAAACACTGCAAAATGATGCAGTTATGAAGGAGGTCGAGCAACTTGAAAATTAGGTGTGCAAATAGCTGTTAACACTAGTTGCAATGTCTAAAAACAGTAATTCCAGGCAAAATGTTGCATAGGAGTTGATTTTGTTTGAAGTTTAAGTTTTGTACGAGCTGAATACACAATTGACACAGTCCAGATTAGTAATTTTTCTGTGTAAGCTACTTAACTTGGTGAAAGGAATCTTAACTAACAACTGCAGAGCACCAACTGAAAGCAGTTAAACCATCAGATGAGCAAGAGAAAGAAGCTGAGACGTCTTTAAGTCACGAAAGCCAGAGACATTAATGTCAGTGCATGTGTAAGTGATAGATAAACGCAGTTGAACTGTGTTTTGTACGAGATGAAAGTAGTTGATTAAAGCTTAAACGCTGTGGATAGGTTGTACTGTAGCTCTGAAAGAGGTAACAATTACAGGAGAGAATGCACATGTGTTAAAAGAAACATGCTCCAAGTAAAGAAATGTAATAAAAATTGAAATGGTAGTTACAAGAATGAAACAAGAATTGCTACAATGGGAGTGAAAGATTTGACCAGTTGCTGTGTAAGAAGTGGCAACAGTGACAGTGTCAGTTGAAGTATTTGTACTGTCAGTTGAAGAGCTTAACATATTTGACATGTAGCCCCTGAAAGCAGGTGAAATGTCAGTGTTTAACGAGTTTCGTTGCTTCATTTGGAGTATCAGCACTAAATGACGGTAAATGTGGTTTTGATCTTTGTTATTCAGTCCCTCCAGGATTTCGTGGAGGTTTTGGTGATTGTTGCAGCCTAAAATGCCGGATTATGGGAGAGCTTTTTGAAAAAATATGATAGATGTTGCAATATTTGTATTTATTTATTTATTTTTTTATTTATTAATTAATTATTTATTTTATTTGAAATGGCAGGGTAATGCAGAGGATTAATTTAATTAATTGATGAAAAGAAATCCCTTAATAAACTTGTTATTCTTGTTATCATAACTCTGTCATTATCAACTCTGAGTTTGACTTTATTATTAGTGTGGTTCATGGTGAGCAGACTACTCTATCACACTAAAAGTTGGAGATACAGCAGGAAACAGCTTTTTAAAACAGCTAACAGAAACTTAAGATTCATACTTTATCTCCGTCTTTTCCAGTAGTTTGGATTTTTCCCTGTATGAACATTAATATTAACGCAGAATGGCAGCTTGGTGATAGGAGCCCTAGTTCTCTGACTTGTAGAGCAACATTTCATGTTTTAGACAGCTTCAAATTATTCTGTAATTAGACTCCACTGTGGCTTCCCTGGAAATCTTGATGTGTGCATTCTATGATTGGGCATTGAAATCTTCCTCTGACCTCAGTTGATGGGTGTATAATGTTTTTTTTTTTTTCTGTGAAGTTTAGGAGCCATGCCAGGGGTCATAACTCAATTATGACTTTTCATGTTTATTCAAATGCAGGTAAAAGACAGACTTTTTTTCTGTTCTGATGTAATGAAATCTTATGTATTTATTGCAGATTTATACTGTTGGTTAAAGCAGACCCTTTAACTGCATTGTCACTATCCACACACTAGTGAAAAACACCTTTATTTGGCATCTAACATGATTCCCAGAGCTGACGGAAAGTCTGGCAATATTTTATACAAACGGGAAAAGATAGTGTGAGAAAGTGCCTTGACTATACCCCCCCCCCCCAAAAAAAACAAACAAATATATATATATATATATATATATATATATATATATATATATATATATTTCTAACACACACACACACACACACACACACACACACACATATATATATATAGAAATTTTAATATGAACAGCACATATATGCTGTATTTTACAAGCTTTAATACATATTACTTAGAAGGATACAGATGCAGGTCACAAAATAAGAGCATAAAATGGACTTGGTCCTGACTTGATTCTTTTTTGAAGCCTTTACTTGAGACTTGATGGCTTTCATTTATGTTTTGCTCAGAACATGTTTCATCAGTTCCATAAAATTGTCTTAACACAGCTTTGAGTATAAATTGTTCAAACAAAAATGAAAAACTGTGCACAGACTTAAAAGGCAGTTGTCTTCATTAAGCTAACTTCTGACTTGCCAGAAACTTCATCAGCCTGAGAATTGACTTTGATTTGTCACAATAGATTTGTGGATTTACTTGGAATTGCCTCAGCTCTGATTTGGACTCACTGAATGTCAACCTATCTGTCCTGGGGCTAACAGACAAAAACACATAAAACCAAACCGTCTCCTTGAGAATACATTAGTGAAAGTTACCCAAGTCCACCAGTGATACGTAGAGGACATGTTGTTAGCTGACCAAGTAAGTCTCCATTCCCAGTCATTCTCTTTTGAAGTGTTGACATCACAGCTGTCTCTACTTTAATGTGTTTTATCTTTTGATTTTCTATTTTCTCTAACAAACGCTCCCTGTGCTGCTCGCTTATCTTTGTCCCTTGTCCCTCGAGTGTCTGTCCACTGTCTCCTTCTTTTTTTACAGTTTGCAAGCCAACCTCTTATCGAGACCTTATTAAGGGATATTTTTCCACATTCCCAAACCTTATTGTGGTCTTTTAATCATTTTTTTTCTTCTTGTGCCACATGTTATTGTTCTGCTGCTCCGTCTATGCTTTAGGGATGTAGGTTTACCTTTGGGACATCATTGTTTCTTAGTGACAGGTCAAACATAGCATCTCCACAGGGAGTGTATCGCTCCAAAGTGATGGCTCCTTCACTCCCTATTCTTCTCAATTAGTAGGCAGTAGAGGCCCAGCAACTCCAATAAACAACCATTTTCATTAAATGGTAAGCTCTTTAGCAGTGTGCACCTCAAAGCCTCACTTGTCTCTTTTCGCTGACTGTGAAGTAGAATTAAAAATAATGAGGCAATTCAAGCCATTAAGGGACAAGGAAAAAATAAAATCACCTGAGAAATTGAAATTTGAAAGTAAACGCTCTGATGAAAAGTGAGTCTTTCAAGTCGAGTTTTTTTTTTTTTTTTTTTTTTTTTTAGGTCTTATTTTTTTATTGCATTTGGGTTTCATCACTATAGTGATGAAATCTCATCCAAATGGTGGTGATGTTTCAGTGATATAGCACCTGGCCAGATGTGACTGAACAGGCAAAGAGGGAAAAACACTCCTCCTCCCTTCTGATTTAATTTTCTTATCGCTAAACCGACTATGGAAAACAGCAGCACAGTAGCAATGACATATACTCACTCTTCAAGCAATTATTGAGACTTAAATGGCTGTGAACACTTTAAAGAAGAGTTCTGTAGCACTTTCAGAAAAGCTGAGAGCCAAAGAGACCTTTCTCAACATTGGATTGTAACCAGTTTTTGCCCACTCATGTCAGATGCCAATGACATCATCTAATGGGGCAGTGGAGCAGCAGTCCAATTTATAAACCACAAAAAGCCCTAAATTCAACACTAGTGTCTGCCATTCCCAATAAAGGAGGCAGATGTGTACACAGCCTGAGAGGAAGCACTGCCACAGAGACTCGGTTTGCAACAAAACCTTCCCCTACCTGCTGCTGCCCATTAAGTGTTTTGTGTAATTTCATGGTAACAATCAAACTGGGAGAATCCTCACCTTTTTATTAATTCAGTATATTCTGTCATCTGGTGGAAGCCAGAGAACACTTACAAGACCAAAATGTTCTAGTTTTACCCAATCACAAGCTTTAAAAATTCTAAATGGGGATTGGTGGGTGACTATGCTTTTGAAGTGGAAACAATGCCCTTAAAGAGAATGTACAAGCCACTGCAGGTATCCTCATAGTGGCAGTAAAACCTATATTATGCCACCACGCTCCACATTCTTTATTTTGTTTCAGTAAGAAGAGGCCAGTAATGAAGAATTTGTGCCTTGAATTGTTTCAACACTTTCCTCTCACGAAGAAAAAGTAAATGACAATTCTGCGATGTGACAATGGGATCATTGCTATTATTTGGATTAGATGAACCCATTTTTTCAAGTAAGGTTTCATCTTCCTTTGTCTGCTCCCATATCTATAATGGCAAATACCACTGCAAGCTGATGGAAGTCCAGTTTTAGTGCTGACCAAGAGGACATTAGTCCACCCACATTTCTTTGATCTCCAGCCATCAGGGCTGTCTCGCATGTAAGAGCGTGAAACTGGCAGAAAGGGAACAGGTCAGTGGTGCTATGCAGCTATCTGCTAGCCTGTAGAAAAACAAAATGTGGATGCAGAGGCCTCCAGGACACAAAGCTAGCCAGCAATCAGTGAGGTTTGATGGAGAACAATTTGAGAGAGGAACAAAATAAAAGGGGTTTGATATGGCTGATGCATGGTGCCCACATGTGCTCACACTATCACAGCGCCTGGATAAATGTGTTTGAATTGTCTCAGGACCTGAGAAGGTCTCAATGCAGCTGCTGCGTATCAGTGCTAAACAGTCAGCACTGTCCACACATATACAAACGTTAGCTTATCCTGCTCTTGCTAGGAAAGTAATTGCAATATAAATTTCTTCCTGTCGATGACCGTCAGGCTAAATCTATTGTAAATGTCAGGACAGTGGACCAGTTCCAGGATCCAGGCTGAATTCTGATGATATTTACCAAAGGCTCTGTCACCCTGCAGTTACTTATCTCCTTGGTGCCTCTCTGTTTTCAGAGCTATTCAATATCAGAATCTTAAAGGGATTATTTGGCTACCCCAATGGTAAAAATAGTTTTAACTCATAAGTTCCATCAGAACTGAATAACAAAAGACCAATGGGATTGTTGGGACCTCCTAAAGGGTAATTGTAATGTCACAAAGACATAAAGCAGGGAAAGGAGTGTCTCAAAAGTTATGTTGGGTTTGGTGTTAATTTGTGTAAATGCAGTTTGTAAAATTTAATAAAATATAATAACGATGTAAATTTCCGGAAAACCTTTGTGAGACTACACTTTAGAGTCATTATTGGATAGTTTTCCCACTTTTATATACATGCTTCTGTTTAATTGCCTAAAGCAAAAAATTTCAAACATGGTAAATGTAAGATTAATTAATTAATTTAGTGAAGTATATTGTATATTTGACTGTGTGATTTATCATAATGAACAGTATGTGCTCTATGGGCTTTTTTGGGATTTCTGATGTCCCACATCTCAGGTCTGATATTAGGTCACAGTGCTGTTAAAATATTCAATGTAAAACGATGGGAAAAGTTGATGACTGATGTTGTACCACTGTAAAAACCAGATAAGCGACAAAGTAAATCATGTTAGAACAGATGCTTTCAGCTTTACTGTTCTTACCTTTATTTGCAGATTTGATCTTTCTCACAAATTCTGATGCTGACATTCACAGTTGGCAGCTCATGTGAAATTCACACATAGTGTATTGCTTTTGTTTACTTCGCTACTTCTTGTATTCACCAGCTGTATCCACTTGAGATGATTCTCACAGTCGTTCAACAAAGCATCACCTCCTTTTTATGTGATAGGTTTTTTGGTGTTTCGCTGGAATTCATACCTGATAACTCAGCAACTAGTTCACGAAGTTCTGGAAATATTGGCTGCTCAATCATCACCCTCACTTGTTTATTTAGATGAAAAAACCAAACATATGGACTGAAAGCATTCAATTTTGTTCATTGCAAGCTCAAGAACAGGTAGGATGAGAATTTCATAGAGATAAAATGAAATCCATGCAGATTTCTTGTAGCACTGCCTTGTGTGTAATCCATTTAGCCACTGCTTTAATTAGAGAAGTCAATAACGGCACAGCCTAGTTAATTTGTCTGGGTGTTTTACAGGTGATAATAAGACATCTATTTAGCCATTAAAACTTAGCCAATTGAGATTAAATAGTGTTTAAGCATATCGATGACCTTATTTTATTATCTGACACATTGTTACAGGGTCTTAGGAAGATTGTTGGTTAAAAACGGGACAACTTACATACACTACAGTGCTTTTCTGCACTACAATATTTCACAGTTTCCTTTCACCTTCACTGGATGAATGCACAGTAAACTTTTCACGTTAGCATTAAATGTCAGGATTCTGTTTGTCATTCCATCCAGCTTTTCGTTTAACATTGTGTGATGAGATTAACAGTACCTGGCTACCGTTTTCGCTTTGCTCACAGAGTCTTTATGCTAACAAAGGGTTGTGGTGTTTTGTTTGGCAGTGTGCTTCTCAGGCAACTTTTATAATAAGGTGTTTTAGGAGCCTAAAAACATTTGTGGACTGCAGATACTGAGAGATGTCTGGCATGTTTTTCTTCACTTTGAGGAAAAATGTCAAGATGACTTCTGGAAATTTTGTTTCTTTGTAAATGATGGTTATGTAAACGGTTCCCTATTCATATAAAGTGTGTTCTAAATGAGCACAGTCTTGGAAAGTAATGGTAACACCAGCAGAATGAGTTTTGCAGGGCACTTTCCAATTCTGAGCTCAGTTTGACAGGTACAAAGTAAAAATTAATCAACTCTTGAGGGCCAAACGGAAGTTATGCATGATGATCCCCCACCCAGAGTTCCAGGCATGCTGTATTATTTGCAAGGAGTTTGGTACATCTGTAGAGAAAAGTCTGCACATGTTTGTGTCCAGTGTGAATAATTTTTCTTGAGCCAATTTATGTTTTCCCTTTGAAGGGGGAAGTCTTGAGTCTGGGTGGTTGGTGGAAAGCTTTCAAGCCCTTTTGCTTTGAACATCAAACCGCTTGTCTTAAGATTTACTCTGAGTGAGAAGTGAAGAGCACAGAGTGAGGAAAAAGAGGAAGACAGGGAGAGATACTGACATGAGGAGTACTAGGCAAGGTGTCAGGTGAGTGATTTTAAAGTTCTCCTGAGGGGCTACACTGCAGGCACAGATAAGGACAATCCAGAAATGTCATGGCAGCTTCGTAAAGAAAATTTAATTTGACTCAGAAAGGACATTTCTGACATGCTGAATGAATAATTTAGATTCTGCTGTAATGAGCCTTTCAATTAACAACTTTTTTAACAACAACCCCCAAGAACATAGTTTATGGAGGTGTCACCTGGTCTTGTGTCCCCTGTGGCATCTTCTGTGCAGAAATTTGTTAAGCAATATGATTAAGCTTGTCCACAACCTTGACAAGTGATAATTGTTTGCACACATTTCTACTTTTTTACACGCATGAATGTAACTTACCTTGTTTGGTGTATAAAGAACCAAAATATAGAGAAGATGATGGTAGCAAAGGTTCACAAGCTTTAAACCATCCAACATGTGAACAAAAAGTGGTCCTTGGCAGGGTTTTCTCAATACCCTAATTTTATTCAACAGTACTATGTATTACAAGACCACCAACCTCCTGTTATACTACCACACGTGTAGTCGTAGAGTTTGGTTGGATTGATACTGTCTTTACAAAAATCATTAAGTTTGACCTGAACAGATTTACTACCTCTTAGAGTTGACGTGTCTCTGTTAGCTAAGGTGGCTATAAATCCTGTTCTGTGTCTTTCTTTCCCTCGTCTCTTTCACCCTCCACTTTTAGTTTACACCGTTGCATCACGAGTTTCACTTTCTCCTTTCTCTATTCTTACCTCATCCCTTAATTTACTCTCTGCTATATAAAAAGCATTTGTTAAAAAAAAAAAAAAAGCAGCACTCATACCTCCACAGCGTTAATTACCTTAGTTGTGTTTTTACAAATGTGGTGTGAACACAGGTGATGAGTAAATTAACATTATAAGCAGCAACAGAGCTGATATATTGAACAGTTGAAACCCTAAACCTAACCCTAACCCCCATTAGGTCTGCTCTTCTGCATTTGTTGTGCCCGTGGAGCATACACACCGGAGTCCTCCAGGAGTCGACCCTCTCTGCACACGTGAAGGGATAAAATAATCATACAGCTCTTTAGCCTTCCAAATGATTTTGAACCTGCTGGATCGAGATCTGATTTGCCCGTTATTTTATAGCTACTTTTTTAGCAATGATTCTCTGTGGCAGTGCTTTTAACGCCAGTGTGTATCATGTGATCAATGTGGAGGTTGTCACTGCAGTTTGGCTGCTTTGCCAAAGCAGCTTCACAGCCAAGCGCTTATCCCAGGGGCTTGGCTTCAGCAAGTTTTTCCAGAAGGTAATAACATGCAGTATGAGGTTCAACATTTTAAATGTATAAAGCTCATGGAGATGGAGTTTGGTCATTTGACAGGACGGGAGGACATCAGCCATCAACCTAATCCACTCCAAAGCCTGTATGCTGTGTTTTCTATACAAGCTTTTTCAAAACTATTTCAGAATTTGAGAGTTGTGTAAAGGGTGTGTATGTGTTAAGCTTCCACTCCAGCCCTGAATCTGTACCTCAGTTCAGCAGGTCTGACAGTTGTTGACTTTGTTCAGTCCACTGGCTGTTCTGGACTTTGACAGCGTGTCCGGAGTTTCAGTCTGCCTCTGTTAATAAGTGATCAGAATAATCCTGCTTTTCATGACCTGTTATGGATGGACTGCATTTGGGTGCTCACAAAGAATTTTAAAGAATTTAGTAGAGTGCCAAACCTACAGCACGAGAAAGCTTCTCAGTCTTTTCACGCTTCTCAGAGAATCCGGCCAAATAGTGAATTAAAATTAGAACAGTTTTTCTTGTCCAACTCTTGTGTCCAATTCTAGCATGTTGTTCAGTCATCGCTTTTGGCATTATTTTCAGGTTATTTTCATCAAGTATCTCAGTTACTAAAGCTTATAGCAAGAATTTATGAGACAACTCACACATTCCCTGAAGACCATCCAATGTATCTAGAATGTGTCATGTTATCGTGTTGCTAGTTTGAACAATGATTTGTGTCTTGGCTTCCGAAGAAAGTATTAGAGATATTTACAATGGACAACATTTCCAAGACCCATCGCTCTTCCTCACAATCCTGAGCTAAATTTTACCCCTGTGACGACGGCCATCTGGTCCGACTTGAACTTGGGAACGTGTTCAATACAGCAAATCTGTGTTGAAATGGAAGCATAGACTTTTAGACTCTCAGTTCTCCACACTTAGTAGTCGTTCCTGGCTAGATATGTTGTCAGTGTTTGTTCTAAGTCTTACTCCAACCAGAGAAATGCAGGAGTCGTACGGTAGTTGCCTTGTGGCAGTGAGGTTAATCAAAAGGGGTCTTTGTAGTGGCAGCAGTCCTTTTTGGTACTGAGGAGGAGCCAAAAGCTGCTTCTGTGGCAGCAGTTGCTGGATCATCCAAAGTGGGTCACACTGAGTGGCACACAGAAATTTATATTTAATGTTCCCTGTGGGACTCATGCCTTGGACCATGAATAATTCTTTATAGACAATAGCAGTCTTTAGATATATGATACTGTATCTGCCTATAGTACTGCCTGACCTGTCATGCTCAGTGGTTACACATTCAGTGAAATAGATTTTTTTTTCTCAGTGGTTCTTTGTGTCCTTTGTATATTTTGATGTACTCTACGTGTTTATGATCTTTTGTAGCAGTTTGGGTGCACTTGTCCCTGTAAACCAGTACGAGAGCGACTGCCAGTATCAGGAATGCGAGCATGCCTGTAGCTTGTCTGGACATTTCACGCCAACCTCAATTGTGTGCTAAGCATTGCTGCACAGTTGGTGTGGAGTCATTGGCTAGCGTTGGTGTGTGAAAGTGGCAACACTTTGTGAGCTTGGTGCATGAAAGTGGCATTGCCTCACCAGTCAATAGCATGAATTATGTATGGCAGTAGAAGGTGAAAGCCATGTTCTGCATCATCTGCAGGCTGTTCAGCAAATTAACATTTGGACAGCCATTTGCTGGCTTTAGGAGGGGTTCGGGCCTCATTTAATGGCTTGCTTACAGTTCAGAAATAAATCTCCTAGTCATTTTACTTAACAGGTTTCCTCTCTTGCAAATCATTTGTGACTGAAGCAGTCCCACTTGAAGGGAGCAGACTATGAGGCGCGGGCAGCGAAAAGGGCAGACGGAAGTGATCTTTAATTGGCTCGCTTCCTGTCAGGTCTAATCAGAAATGGTGTTCTGTCATCCAAATCTTTCAAAGATTGTTTCTTTGAACGATGAGCACTCAACCTGACATGTTCATTTTCCCCTGAAGGTAATATCTATTAGGATTTTCCCTAAAGCCTTATTTGCATAGGACCAGTACTGTCTGGGCTCCACCTGTGATTTGATAAAATTGCAGAGGTTGTCCGCATTATTATTCATGTGGAGATCTGGCATGATAATAAAATGTCAAGTAAAAATTCCACTGGAAATTACCATAATTTAAAAACAGAGCTTACACAGAGTTTAGTCTCAAACAGAGCAGACAAATACTGTGTGGGAGCAAAGCAGAGAGGGAGGGGCAGACAACATCTCTTTGTCATGTTAGGATGCTGTATTTCACTCAATATTGTCTCAATATTCCCACACCTGTTCCACAGTGAAAGCTTCCATCAAAGACAAATGTGGTAAAGTAAGCTGTGGGTAATTTTGTTTTGACAAAGATTTAACAGCTGTTCATTCATTGAGATTACCCTCCATGTTTTCCATTGATTTTTGGAAAGGGCTTAGAATTAAATAAAGGCAAAGAAAATATCCCAAACTGTGACCTATGACAGATTTTTTATTTTATTTATTTTTTTCAAAGTTGGCTAGAGGCAACACACCAAACCTTTGCTTTGTAGAAAATTAATTTGGGGTTGATTGTAGCGATTCAGTCATCCAGGTCATTGTTATCACAGAGAGACACAAGAGTTAAAGTATGAATAAAAAAGCCTCGGGCAAATCGGTACCAGCAAGTCCACCAACCTCAGTGCCCCTATGGGTCAAACTACAGTCGCCTGTGGGAAAGTTCTTTACTTTGGTGACTTCCCTTCCACCCCAACCCCCTCCTGGCAACCTTTTCTGTGTCTGAATACTAGGTTACAGTGTTATGTTCACTATAGATGCCATGTGTTAATACCCAATCACATGTTTGTTAGGCATTTTTGCTTGCTTGTATAACAACCAACGTATTTAGCTTTTACAGAGAGACTATGCTGTATGTGACTTATAGGTGTTGTCATCGAAAACCTCCTGAGTGATGGCCATTCTAGACTTCTCTGGCCTGACTGTGTTCATTAAGGTCTTGATGGACTGCTGGTTCATTTCTTAGGGAGCTGTCTTTGCTGTGCCATGTTCCTAAAATGGTTGTTTTGTTTCTCCAACATACAAATGTACATTACAGATTGCACATTGCATTAAATGGAATGCTTCTGTATCTTGCTAGAGTGAAAGCCATACGAGGTTTTTATAAGGTGGCTGTTCTGAGGTTATCTGCCAAAAAAAATCTGCAAGCACTAAAATTTACCGCAAAGTCTTGAACCAATGAGTGTTATAAGCCCAGTGAGCTTATAAACTTTAGTGATAACGTTAAAGATTTTGCCTATAAGTCAAGAAATATGATAAAGATTGTTTATTTGGTTTTCAATACTATCAGTGGGAGTGTGCGTGTTGTATTTGTTAGTTAATCAAATGATACATCTTGAGAAAACTGAGTGGTTGAGTTGTTGTAGTTGTGTCTATGAAGTGATGATCGGGTGAAAAACAATAAAATACTGTGGTTCATGTTAGTGATAGCACATTGCCCCTATGTGAAGAGTTTACTCTGATCTTTGAAGATAAAGTTGCATACTCATACCCTGCAACTATTCTCATTTGAATTCCTTTGTTTTGTCAGTAACATCACTGCATTTTTTTCTTTGCCATTTGTAAAATTTTGGCAGAGTTTGCAAGATACAGTAGAGCACTTAGATAGCACATTTTGGAGGCCACAGCTCTTTACTCAAGCTTTGAAGTAATATTTTGGCTTCGAACACCTAAGCCTAAGGGAAATCACAGCTTTTCACAAATATTGGGTTCACAGGTTCAGATCCATGGGAGCTACAGTCTGTGGGTTATAGACTGGAGTTGCTCAAAATGCTATGTTAATGTTAGTTGGAGTTATTATTTGCTGTGAACTTGTTTTTTTTTAGAAATTGAACACCAACAAGAGAAAGATGGTGTCTTTTGTCCTCCGGAAGAATACAAACTGCGAGTTTGGGAAAAAACGGCTGAAAAAAGTAAAAATGGCACCATAAGTTCTTTAATTACACTCAACCTTTCTCTCCTTTTAGCCTAATGAAATAATCTGTCTTTTTGTGATATTTTTATCACAGTTCGAACCTCGAATATAGGACTTTCTTTTGTTTAATTTTTAGGTGCACTCTCGGTCCATGTTGTGGAACTCATGGCTTATGTCAGTTAGTTAAACTTTGTGTAATCAGAAAATAAGAAAAAAGAGAGCAACATCAATTTTCCTAGAGAGAATAGGAAATATATATACAAATGAAGACCTCACAATACAATTAATTCATACAGATGATTTTTTATGTTGTAATCTCGGGATAACAACTTTAACATTACAACTTTGAAGTTCAGCTTAATTTCTTGGGAAAGCAAAGCTTGTTTTCTTGTGATGAGCATGATTCAGAATATTCAGAATAGCCTAGTGTGGTGATGCATGGACATCAGGTCTACACAGACACCATTGTACATATACATAAAAAGAAAAAAACAGTGAAAATGTGTAACACACTAATGCTGCTACTTGAATAACCCGCTGTGTTTCTCTTTTCTCCTAGGTAAGCACTTCTCTTTGCTTTCTGTTGGTACTGATGATGAAGGAGGAGAGATTGACTGAGCGTGTATCCTGTTGCTGTCAGGCCTACTGAATGTTTGATGCAGCCGAAATGTGAGGCAAGCGTTATTAAGGTGATGCACTGAGACACTGTGCCCATATCATAGATGCTTCTCGCTCTGGTTCTGGCAAAGTCAGCAGTATGAACACAATAGAGTGAGTCTCACACTCAAACCACTGCAGTCCAGTAAGCCATCAGTAGACGATGAGGAGAGGTTAGAAAAGAGAAAGGTCTAAATCTTGAGATGAAATGGTTTTGTTTTGTAAGCTCAGTGGTTTGAAATGCAGTCTGATCTGCAAAGTGTGTAAGTTGGTGTTTTTAATGGTTGGTTTTGTAAAAGCATATAAAACTCTTTAATGCAGATCGGTTCACTGTTTGACCAACTTACAGAATTGTGTGTGTTCACGTTGTAGTAATGCACATTGAGTTGAAGGTTAGAAAAATGTGTACACTACAGAATCAATTCATATAGTAAGAGTCCATAATATGTAAGTGGAATTATTGCTTACCAGTGGTTTAAGAGGGAAAAAATAACTGGATGTCCTCTTTTGAGTGGACGGAGTTGTAGTAAGTGGGTCACAATGTTCCATACATGTCAGAAATGTATGAATCTAAATTATTATTTTAAAAGTAGAATGCTCATGGTTGTTTTTAAAATCATGTGTTATTATGTGGTAGTGTAGTGCACTGAAAAGAAATGCAACGCATGCACAGGATAGTATCTTATAACTTAAGTGGCAATCTGGCTCTCACCAAAATACCAAGCAGGCAAAAATGAAGCCAAAAAAAAAAAAAAAAAGGTGCAAAAGAAAATAGGTCCTAAACCTTTTGATGGCAGTTTATTCACAGTAGTAACTGCATTGTTTATGCTGTTTGAGGAATAAATGAATAAATAAAACAAAGAAAAAAGGTTTGAATATTAAAATACGATTAATTTCACTACTGCTCTGTCACTATGAGCAAAAACTGGTGCCGACTACCGCAAAGTCAGCACTGGCCTCTGTCTGGCCACCCCTTTGAAAATGGTATTGAGTTCGTAGAATCGGAATGTTGGGGATATCTACCTATGTCATTTCATATATAATATCATTTATACCAACATTCTCATTTGGTTAAACAAAATAAACTGAAATTAAATTGGATCAAAGACAGTAAATTAAATTTTATATATATATATATATATATATATATATATATATATATATATATATATATATATACACACACACATATTTAAATTATTGCTTGTTCAAGTTGCAACTGTCGGGTGCAGGCTCACTTGCATTTCATTTCTACATAGAAATATGCACAGTCACATTTTTGTATCTGTGGGGGAGAAAGTCAAAGGAATATAATCACTCTAAGTGCACTGCATCATTTTGCTGCAGAATAGGCCAGACATCTTTCCATTTCAAGCCCTTCCCTTTTGATAGAAAGCCCATCACATCTTCTATACCAGCCTCTAGCAACGTGTCATTTCTAAAGCAGTGTGGACCCTTAAGGAACAAGGTTGCATTTCTGCTATGGCTTGACGCATGCATTATCACAGAGTGTAGCCTTGATAACAATTTAATTCAACCATTTAAGAGACGTTGTTATCCAGAGCTGTTTACCTAAATGTTCAAACCACTGTATCACTCAAATTAATTCCGGTATTTTGAAACCGGCTCATATGGGGGACAAAAATAGGAGGGAAGGTGAATAAATGATAAAAAGAAAAAGTAAACACAACTTCTTATCGTTTCACTTGCATAAACTGTTAATGTGTTGGCTTACAGCCAGCTCAGAAAATGCCAAGGAAAATGACAGTGACAGAGCTGCCCAGCTTCACGTTAAATTCGCTTGAACCCTTTGTTTCATCACTCATCCTGTGCGGAAATTTCTAGTTTCCTCTTCCTTGACATTTTAACAACGTAATGTGGCAGCTCTACAGCCCAGATTGAGTTCCCTGTATATTTGCTTTGATTTTGTATGTTTAATGTGACTGGATGGATTGCCTCTTTCAGAACACTGACACCCAGCTCTGGCTTTGGTGCAACAAAACCAACAAAGTCGGTTTCAGATATGTATGTGCTAGTGACAAAATCTTATACAGGACAAAAGTTTTTGCAGCATCACCATCAAAATTCTAGAAATGGGATGAAGGACAGAATGTTTGTCCAGATGTAAATATCAGTGTGCGTTGATGTAATAGCGAACTTAGCTAATGTTAAAAGATTTCTTACCGGAATGTACTGCAGTAAGACAATCTTCTAAATCTAACATAATATCTGATGTGAGGTCAGAAATGCATAGTAACCAATATTTGAAAGCATTTAAAAAAGAGAGACATTTCATTGTAATTGATATAGTCTGCAACTATGCAAAAAATGTTTTTGCTAGTCGCCATATCATCATCAGTTTGGTCCTGTTGCATCTTTCACAGAACGGGCTACATTTTCATTTGAGGGTCTGAGCAAATTATAGACTTGAACCCTGGTTATAGTAGCTTTTATTTTTTATCTCTGAAGGTGAATTTTCAGGTGTATTTGTGTTTAAGAGAAAATGCAGAGGAAATTAATGAGAGAAGCAACAGTAGCTTAGGACTAAAAATGATTTATTTTAATCAGATCCAAAAGAGAGAAACAGGATATCAATCAAAAGCATCTGGCCTCAATATTGCAGGTTACCCCCTTTTTATAGCGGTGCAGCGCAGCGTGTTCATTTGAAAGTCTGCACAGGCAATAATGAATT
Source organism: Channa argus (assembly GCF_033026475.1). Taxonomy (NCBI): domain Eukaryota; kingdom Metazoa; phylum Chordata; class Actinopteri; order Anabantiformes; family Channidae; genus Channa; species Channa argus. Next base: position 3,484,899 of record NC_090218.1, read on the forward strand.
ACTCACATAGGCCATCATATTTTTCTTATTTTAGTTTTTTGCTTTTGAAGATAACATTTTTCCAAAATAAAAAGCAAATTTTTTTCGTGGAAAATGGCGCTTACCAAGCGTAGCTCATCACGACTTCATCGAGGACACTGAATTTGATGTGTTGGTGGTGCAAGCTTAAAAGAGATGAAATGCCATTAGAGATACAGTATGTAGGAGTCTTAATTAAGTCAGTCCTCTCTGATTGTAAGCTTTTAAAGCATGCCTATCTCAAGCTTGCCTGGCTAATTGGATGTGTGTGTGTATATGCATGCGTGTGTGCCTTCTCTATATGTGGGTGGCCCTCTTAGGAAATATGCATGTCCGTATCACAGTCATTATATGTGTAAACAGGAAATCAGCAGGGAACGTGTTGCAAAGCACAAACTACTGCTATATTTGCACACTCTCTTTTCTTAGCTTTCTCCCTTTCATTCATCCTATCAGCATGGTTGTCTGTATCACAACTTCTTTGACTTAGATGACTTGGGCGTGTAGGTGGCAGCTCACTTCACAAACCTCACACACGAACATACACTCTTTAATCTCCCCTTTACCCATTCCTTGTTAGGCAGATCAGCCATGATGTGCTGCTCTTTCAATCAATGAGTGCCAAAGGCAGTAAATCAGGGATTCAGGTGCGGCATGGCACTCCATTCCGCATGCTCGTGGCCCTTCATCTCATCAAGGTGCAAGCAGAAAACCCAAGCAGCTGTGCAGCTATGATGGACCCACTACACTTTAATCATGACGGGTTACCTCGCTCATCACCACCAGATTAAAAAACAATTGAGCCTTTGCCTCGCTCCCTGTCACAGCTCCCTGCTAGTTTTATTTATTGGCTCTTGTCTCACTAGTTAAATTATTTTTCTCAATCAAACAAGCCCATCAAGAAAAGTGGCTGCCATTATATAAGACCCCTCACGCACGCGCACACACAAACCCCTTCATAATTGCTGATACAGGACAGCTAGCCAATGAGCAGGCTTGTAAAGGCAGATGAAGTACTACAGTGCAACTCTGCAGGGAGCCAGTGTACATCTGATTTTGGTATAAAGCTATCACCAAGTTAAATGGAATTTCAGAATCCGTTTTGTCTCAAGGGAAATTCAATAGATTGCCTAATGGATCAAGTCTGTGTTAAGCGAGTGATTTATAGAGACGGTTGCATCGTTTTATTCTGCTATAAGCCTGCAGTATGGCACACATGCACTGAAACACTACACAGCTCCAAGAAAAGGGTCTTTCATTTCTAGGCCGTTTCATACTACTGTGTACTGTGTTTCTCTTGTTTGTCTCATATCCAACTAAAAACACATGAAAAAACAGACATGTAGTATGGCTGGAAAGATCCTAAAACTGCAGGAATTGCACCCAAATTGTGGAAATTGGTTGAAAGCAGAAATGGAAGAATACATTTTAGTTGTTGCTGGTCTCCGAGAAACAAAACATAAGGGCTTCTTGTTCAACATGCTGTCGACATTCAGCCCATCAAAGATGAAAGAGACAACACAACCAGCTTTATTGAAGCAAAATGCAAAGCAACAGGTAACATGCCACACCTTTCTATTTAGCTGGATTGCTGCAGTCTACGTCGGAAGTGTGTCAGCATGGCTTTGTGTTTATCAGATTGGAACTTGTCCAGTGTCATTTGTTTCCTCGTCTCACACATTGTCCGTCCTACGCCTTCATGTGGGGTGAAAATTGGTCCACTGTTATGATGAAAATTAATAGCATCTTAGCTTCTGCAGATGGACACAACCTTAAGGAATATGCTAAGGCCATGTCAAAAATGAATACCTGTTTCAAATGCCCACATTCGAAGGTGGAGTGAAAAGCTTGTATTATAGCCTTGTTGCAATGCACCAATCTCCTAAGAATTCTATGTGTTTAGTGTGTTCTTGTAGCAGGAGTAGGAGAACTGCATGCACAAGGGGTTATGTTATAAACAAGAAAAACTGAGAGGCTTTGCTTTAAAACCCTTCCTACTTCACCCATCGTGTTTCCTGAATTGTCTAAGATGAATTACCTGCTTAGTAAGAGTGGAGCTAGTTTAGTGAGTTTGTGTATAGTAAATTAATTATCCTACAGGATTTATTAAGAACATCCATTTTTCATTCATTGTCAGTTGAAAGCAGCTGTGTTACACTGTTCTGACAATACTTCAATTTATCTTAGGATGTATTAGCAGAGCTTCACGCTAAACTGCTTTTTCTCTACTAGGCTATCTGCATGTGCCTGGTTGGGTTTTGCTTTGAAATATGTCCACCTTGAATTTATACTTGAGTAAATAGGAAGACAGTTATCCTAAATGGGATGTGTTTGCCATTCGCATCAATATGTTAGAACCTACAACCACTGGTTGTCTCTTTGCATTTCTTTTTGCTGTGTTTTTAGTATATTTTTAGTACTTTGAATCTTCATTTTCTTGGTTAAATTTGTGATTTTGCGATGGTATTATCAAAATGCAGTGTTTGCACTTGATTTTTAAATATCTAGCAAGTACTTTGCATCTAAGAAGGACAGAAAATATTGCTGCAAACCCTAACAGATTAGCCAGAAAAGGTGGGCAGTGCTAGAATGCATACAGTTATTTACTTGTAACATGTACCATAGGAACTTTATGAGGCTTTTGCATAAAGTGCTGCAACAAGCAATGTTTTAAAGTATCCTCCGGAGACATGATTTTAACCAAGCAGCCATTAGTTCATGCTACAGGGTCAGAACCAAAATTGGAGTTGAAGTAGCTGCAGGCTAGAGGTTTTGGATTTTTTTTTCCCCACTGTTACTCAATATGAGAAGGTTGTAGGAGATGAAGGAGAGCAAGATGCTTTTTAAAGCCAATAGGATTCATCATGTGTTTTGCGCCTATAGCAGACTGGATTTAGCCAATCCCTAGACATCTTTTTCCTCTCTGTGCCCACAGCTGTCATGCAGAGTATCTCATCACATCAGCTGAATGTGGGTGGGTTAGTCGGTCTTTGCGTGCATGCGTGCCTGAGTGTGTGTTTGTGTGTGTGTGTGTGTGTGTTAACATGAGAAATGTGGCTTGTGGTTAAAAGGGCAGTGGAATAATCACTCTGGCACCTGCTCAGGCTCCCACACGTTGTTAAACATCGCGCTGCTCACAAAGTCAAATACAAGACAGGCCTAATAGCTCCCCAATGCTTGTCTTTATAAATGATAGTGTTAACTACAACTCTCCAAACACTTAGGCACTTCATGTATCAAATATAACACATATTCTTGTGGTTTGTGCCTCCCATTAAAAGTGTCAAGTTCAAATCTTTAGTGCTTTAAGTAGAAAGGTCCCTGTTGACTTTTCTGTTTTTTTTTTTTTTATATAACCCCCCCCCCTGCTTTTTCCTTAAGATTTCAATTACCTCAAAGTAACACCACTCTTTGTCAAGGTGATTTTGTTTTCAATCAAATAATTTGTCAAGCTGGGTGCCCTAGTCTCCAGTAAAAGTCATTACATTTTAGTGCATTGCGGAAATCCACTATCAAAAACAGCTTATGGTTGCAACCTCATAGAGATGTAAAAATATTTGTGTATTTTGCAAAAGAAAAGCCTTGATACCATCATGTGACTGTTAAAATGTCTATCAGGATATTACATGGTCATTTTGATCCAGCGCAGCATTAGGACTTACACTTAATGGATAAGAACCAAACTTCATTGTATAAACTGATTACCTAATTTTAAGGTTTTGCAGATAGAAAGAAAATTTTCTAATTCAAATACATATTTTGTAATATCTTAAAATATTTCTGCAGGATTAAAAATATGTCAGAAGGAAATTATTGTACTTGCATTAACCAGTCTGCCTAACATATGCTCGTGTTACATAATTTCCACATTTACTTCAAATGACTAAACGCAAATGCATACATCTCTCAGTCTTTACTATATAAACATAAAATGTATAATCCTTCAACGGCATCTTAAATATCATGTATGCCCTGCTGCCCTGACAGGAGGTCTGTGGTTATTGTGACTCCACATGAGCCAAGATGAATGAGCTCAGTCATCATTACGATTTCAGTGGGTGATGGAGAGAAAAGATTACAGAGATTGGTTCCATAGCATAACATAATTGATTTATAATGCATCAGCTGGAAAAGCAGTCAGTAGCTCCTCACATGGATGAACAACAGTAGCGGGTGTGGTGAAGGGTGTTTAGAGGTGAGCAGTAGTGGGGTTGGAGGGCCACATGAAATTGGAGAAGTTCCAAGGCAGAGTAAGACATTGGTCAGCTGCTGAAGAAACAAAGGCTGATGTGTCCCCTCTACATTTTACACTATGTGGCATTATGGCCCCGAGAGTCATTATGGCCCCGAGAGTACGCAGGTCTTCACTCCAATTACGTACTATAGAAGCTGATTGGTGTAGGAATGTGCTAGATACTTCAAACTAGGAATTTCCTCACAGGAAATGATCACTTTCTGAGCAAAAACAGTTACCAATTGCATATTATCACTGCTCTGTGGAGAGTCCTATTGAATATGAAGTATTTGTTTGCTCAGACTCTGTCTCAATTATCTGTGACCACTTGATTTATTTATGCACAGAGTTGATCTATTACAACAGGATCGGACTGAGGAGCATATTTATAGTTGTTTAAGCTTGATCCATCCTTGATTAGTGAAATGTTTCAGTGTTTTCTTGGTTACACGGCAAACAGAAACTGTTGGTTGATATTGCAGCAGTGTATTATTAAAAAGCTCTCTGTCACCTCCACAGTCACCAGATCTCAATCCCACAGAACACATTTGGGATGAATTAGAATGCGGGATTCCCATCATGAATGTGTAGCCAACAAATCCGTAGCAACTGCATGATGCTGTCATGTCAATATGGACCATAGTCTCTAAAATATGTTTCCAGCAGCATGTTGAGTCTGTCCCAAAGAATTAAGGCCGTTCTGAAGGCACAAAGTTTTAAGCTGGTGCTAGCAAGGTGGACCCAATAAAGCGGTCAGGAAGTTGATGAGGGAAATACTGGTATAGAGCTAACAATTGCTTATACTGTCAGTGAAGAGTAAGTCAAGTCTCTTTTTTTTTTTCCAGCTTTGACTGACACTGACTGAATGGTAAAAGGGAAGCGTAGGATGTGTGATCTGTAGTCAATTTTCACCACTTATGTTTCGCTTCTGAAGGTTTTTCAGATTTTCCACAATTTATATTCACAAACAACATTTTAGACATTTACCAATCGCTGAGCTTGTGCTGGCAAGAGAACAATCTCAGATCAGCTCTCCTGTGAAGGCTCTCACAGTGAGAGCAGAAGATGGGTTCCTGATGCCTGTGTATTTCCTTGATATCTCATTCCCTAACTTGCTGCACTATTTTTTTTTTAATAGTCGAGCTTAGAGCAGCACAGGAATCTCGTTTATTAGGATTCAGCCCACTTCCTGACATGCTGTGAAGGAATAGATAAGAGTGGTGGGAACGTGGTCGGAGTTAAATAAATAAACAGATCATGCACCAAATAATTAACCTCGTAGGGTCTTTGACATGCTCTGAAAATGCTGGAGGGGTAGCAGGCTGGGGGTGTGGAATAATGGAGAACTCTCGCACTGAGCTGGCCAAGGGATTCTATATATGCATCTCCAAGGTTAACCTGGCTATTCCAAGTCTATTATATTGCTTAGTTTTCTTGTGATATTCAGAGTTTTTTTTGTTTTTTTGTTTTGTTTGTTTGTTTTCAGAATAATTCCTATAAATTGGCTTGAAAAATGGATGATTTGAAATCACAAGGCAAACAACATATGTTGGACATAATAATAATAATAATAATAATAATAATAATAATAATAATAATAATTATTATTATTATTATTATTATTTCTATTTGCTCACATTGACACATTGTTAAAATGCTAACTATAACAATTTGAATGTGATTACTTTAGTTCAGGCTCAGTCCTTAGTCATTGCGTTTTTTTAAGTATCACAGAATCTTGGAAACAAAACAAAGTCAGTAAGCAATCTCATCTTTGTAAGACAGCGTTCTAAAAATGCTAATTAGCGTGTTGTGGTGGATAGTAATTCTCTCATGGAGAACTAATACAAAAATCAGAAAATCTGAAAAATTCTAGGCCTCATATAGTATTTGCTCTGAGTCCTTCACACTTTAAATTGCCATCATTTAAAAAAAACAATCAACATTTTTTTAATTAAGTTTTCCAACTTATCCAGATGCATTTGTCTGCCTACTGTATTACCACTCTCCCGCCAAACCTCACATCATTCATCACTCACCCTTGTAAAAGGAAGCGTTAAAATGATTGTTGCCTTTAATCAAAACTTTGGAACTTTGCTTCTTCCTCAATCTCAATGCAGTTATGGATTTTCTTTACCGGAACAGATGTTGCAGCATCGGCCTGGGATTTTGAAATTTCATTTTAAATTGGCAAATATGTGATTTGAAAACAGCTCGGTTAATTGGTAACTCTAAAATGTCTGTGTGTGAATGTGAGTGTGTGAATAGTTTGGGGACCTGTCCAGGGTGTACCCCACCTCTCGCTCATTGGCACCAGCAATAAGCTGCAGCCCCCTCTCAACCTGGATGGATGGATGGATTCAAAAGCAACTGTTTCCCCATCTTGTTTAAACTGACTTGGTGTCGCTGTCCTTGGTGCTGAATTACAATCTCTTACTACTTAAATTCACAAAATTTATTCCAAAAAGCACATAATGCTATGGTCAAAAATTTGAAAAGAGCAATAAAAATATTTTCAAAACTATTTTTATTGTTTGTTAGTTTTTTTCAACAATGCTGTTTAGGGATGTTTGTATTTATGTTTCCTTTCAGTGCATCAGGTGAGATGTGTGAAGCCTTTGTGTGTATTATAGCACAGCATAATGATATTTAAATTATTTGTAAATGTAAACATGGCATAATCTTCATATTTACCATAGAGCAAAGGCTCAGCTCAATTTTTAGTACCTCCCTGCATACTTTTGAATATTATTAAGGAAAAGTGGATGACACTTGTGGACTCTATAAGACACTTTATGTAGCATACTGGCTGCTTTATTTTGGCATTTAGTCCTGATAAATCTGTGAGCATTCAGGGTGTCCTTAATTCCAAATTGTCTGGCTTGTAATTTACTGAATTGTTTAAATGACAACATCAGAAAAAGTCAAGGCAAAGCAACATAATATCTTATCTTACAGCGTGTAGCAAAAATGAACAATTACTCATGACCTTATGAAGTGGCACACATGATTTCTTTTAGATATGATGATGTAGGAAAGGCCAGCAGTGTGGAGAATTAGCTGAATATCTTAACTGGCTTGTTATGTGTTATGAGGTACAGAGAAGGAGTCATTATGCCTACAAATTCTCTATTCTACTGCAGAAAAAAATGCTCTCCTTTCACACATAATTAGTCCAACTCCATATGCATTTGTCAGCATATTTTTGTAGTTCTACATATTGAAAGCTATTTTAAAAAGCAAGTTAAATAAAGTAAAATATCGAATGATATAATTTTTGATTGAGAAAAAGTGAGTCCAGTTAATTCTTTTTGTTATATTATCCAGCGTAGAATAGAATAATAACCTGAGAATAGCGGAATAATAAAAGTGTAGGAGCCAGAATGTACAAATGTATAAAATAATAAAACAAATTGGTATTTTCAAATCCCTAGTCAGTCTTTCTTAACCTTAAGTGGCTTGAGGTGGCTAAACTAAACACTAAATGTTGTAATCATGCTTAAGGTGCCGCTAGCAAATAAAAATGAAATGTCAGTTGTCTTTTTGCAGAGTTGTTCAGTAAAACAATTCTATAATTTTTCGACATGTTAATTAAAAATGCTCATTATGCTGTTAAAACAATCGTAACCCTGGTGGCATTATGGCTCTGTCCAAACACAGAGCTGCTGTAAATTAAGAGTTTCTAAATATAATTGGTTAGTTTACAGAAATGCATATTCAGAACGCCCTTGCTACACCACTGCACACTGCTACCTAATCCTAATGATAAAGAAATAGTTTATCTGAGACAGGCCACCTTATATAAACTTTAATCAAAATGTAGTATCTGTCTTGGCTCTTAACAAAGGTGCTGGTTGTAAGATTGATAAAATCCTTTTTAAAACAATCCTACAGAACTGGAATCACATTTGAGGTTCCACAGTCTGATTCCTCCCTTGGTCATCTGACTGACCTTTAGATCTGTGTTTTGGATCTCCTAATGTTGAGATCAGGGATTTAAGATATCTTGCCTCCTCCCACACAGCCCGCATCACCACTTATTGTACAAACTTGAATTTCACACAGAAGAAGTGGGGCCAGAGTCAGATCCCTGACCCAGATTCACGCCTCTGCTCAAATCGCGTTTCTTTATCCAAGTAATCTTGTGCACGTGGGCACGTATGCACTTTGAATAATTTATAGGTTCAATTGGTTAACATGTGCTGCTTTATTAAAATGCCACACAGGCACAAAGCGTCTGCTCACATAAGACAAGCAAGTTAATAAGAAGCGTTCTGGGTGAGAAATACTGTGCTCTACTCTGTATTGTGTAATTGCATGTACTTTCCTAAATAAAGGATTTACACCTTTTGTGGCACTGATTATATTAATACTTACAGAATACTGTTCTGAAATGGACAAATAATTTAAAAAATTGTCAGAAATGCTAAACACATTTCTATGAATTAAAATCACAAAGACCTGAAACTTGAAGATAGATAATGTGGAATCAGTTGATCGTTTATTACCTTAAAACTCATGTAGTTTACGATGGTCAAGCAATAAACATCTACCTCGATGATGATGATGTATTTTGTGGTGCTGCTGGTATGTATGGAGTTGTACTGACAGGTGTTACCATTGCTTTGGTCAACCGTATACAGTTCGTATAAAAAAGCTCTGTATAATGTTTAGTAGCAAAGAGGGTTTTTTCGTTTCACCTTTTAATCAATAGACAATTACAGCATCTTTTTAAGGGAATGCTATAATTAAAAGACAATATTGTAGGAAAATAGAAAACAATTTCTGCTGATAGGCTAGGTTAGGTTGTCACAACGAGCCAACTTTAGATTCCTGCTCAAAACAGAAATGTAAAATCTATTTACTGTAAAACTACTTTTCCACAGTTCCTGAAGTGTGTGATTTCTTTTACGGTTGGCTTGCATAGTGCAGCTCAGGGGAACAATGCTGACGGCTCCATTTTCACTGCGTTCCTCTGCCTACTTCTTCCTAAACACCTTGATTAGTTACGACAACATCAGTCCCCTCACGGGATATCGAACTTCTGAAGCAAGGGCATGTTGGTTCTTGTGTATGTTACCACTTGATCACTGACAGATCAAATAAAAGTGCACAATCACTTGCGAGGCCACAGATCTTACAGTGTAGCTGTTTATATTGTTGGAATTAGGAAAAGAATAAGGAGCAAATAAACTGTTAGGTTTTTATTTTTTATTTTTTTACATATTTGATTTGTACAGGCAACCGGTAGGAAGTCGGACACCAGCAGAGCTTATCTCTTTCTACAAGTTGCCAGTAGAGATCCCTATCAACAACTTAGCAAATGTGTGCAGATGCCTTATGATGATGTGTGCACTGGGCCAGTAAAGACCTTGCTTATTTCCCCTTAAAGCTGAAACTTGGGTTTGGACAGAGCCAAGTGCAGACTGTTATAAGTGATATGCTAATCGCAGCCTCTGTGGGTATTGGACCATGGTCAAAATGACTAGAGATCAAACGGAGGCACAAAAGCAGCCCTGAAGCTTTAGATTTCTGTTTTATGTGGTGTTGTTATATTTGGACACCAGTTCCACTTCATTTTAACATTCAAACTTTATTTTTATATTTTACCAGGATAAGGAAAAACACATGGCAAAGAAAGGTCCAAATGCACACAGAGCATTTCCTACCTAAATGATCAAAGAGAACATATAGTGTAGTAGCCTCCTAATACATCTCATGCTGCCCATCTCAAGTCTACAGTGGCTTCCAAAAAGAAAAGGGACACATGACAGAGGAAGGTAGGTCAGGTCTTACTCGTTGATTATATTCTCATGATAAAAATAATGCCGGCCTAGATGGCAAGCCTCATGAAAAGCATCATACACATGTCTGTGGCTGTCGCATTTCTCCACTTGACTTTAGACATGACATGTTTGATGACAAGTCTGGCAGCTAAGCCCGCCTAATTAGCATATTGAAATCCAATCAAATGCGTCAGTAAGCATTCACACTCCGTCATTGTCATTTGAGACACGCACAAAAACAGCTTCAGCCATCAACGCATATGGCTGACTAAAAGCTGTTCAACTGATGCTTGAATAGTTTAACCATGAAATGATCTACAGCATGGGTGTATGTTTGAGGCTCGCTATCAAACGTGGATACTTATGTGGTACCGACTGAATTGCTTTGATTCTACTGAGCAATGAAAAATTCCTCTTCATTGGATACTAAAGTTTGATACCCAAAAGTGCAAGCAGTACACATATGCATGTGAACTGTTTGGGTGTGCAGGTGCAACTTCACATATGAAGGCCGACTGATTCTCAGCCTCTAATTAGCACTTGAAAAAAGAAGTGAGTGAGATTAGCAGATCTGAAAATATAGTTACAGTATGCTGTAAATGATGTGGTCTGTTCTCTCGGTGCGGCAGATGACGGAGCATATAGACTGGAGAAGTGCATGACGAAAGATGGTGCACAAGTGGTGAGTTGAAGGAGGAAGGACGGAGCCCAGCTGAGGTGAAACACTCAGGTTATATGCTCTCACACTAGCCCAGCAAGTAGCAGACCATTAAAGGTAGTTCATTAAAACACCCGCTAAGCAAGCATAAACATGCCGTGAAGCGATGCATTTTTCCCTGTGGTCCCCCATCAAGCATCACTGTGTTAACATAGAAAGCTTGTTCACCAATTGCTATGAACTCAATAAAATGAGAGGTGCATATACCAATACCATTAAGCCTAACGTAGTATCCAAAAACAAACAGCCCCTCCCTCTGCTAGCAGGACCTGCTCAACAGTGAATCACATACGAAAGACGAGGACAGAGTGAATGAATCAGTGATAGTGACTTATATGGTTTGTTCTTTTTTTTTAATTAAACCAGTTAATGTCAGTCATTTCATGTAGGTTTTATATTTAAGGGAGATATTGAGTATTTAATTTTGCTGTTGTCTACAGTCTAATTCAACAGTCCTACAGTTGATCCTCCTTTATTAAAGGGCAACTTGACCAATTTTTAACTGGCTTTTTATGGCTTTAGTTTAGGAGAACTTCCCTCTGACTCATTAAACTATTTCTCTGCTTTTAACTAAAAGGTTTTTCCAGATGGCATCAACAGGAGGAGTTTTTCATCATAAGTAGTTCAGATGATGTCATTTGGAGGAGCTCTGGAAAAGCAGTTGGACCATGAATACAAATGATCTACAGTGTGATCAATGACATAATATGAAGTAAAGGTTCCTCTAAATAATGTCATCTGGAGGAGTTTTTCAGCTATAAGTAGAGAGATATTTTAATATAGGAAAGTCAAAAGGAAGTTCAGTGGCATTCATTTACATGAACTACCCAAAGTAGAACCAAAAGAAGCAAGTTCAACATCGGTGAAGGTTTCCTTTAAGGAGCAACTGGTTTTAGTGCCAAGGTGCTGAAAAATAAACGTTGACATTTGTTGCATAATGTAATGTGTGTAAATGTAATGTGTTTTTAGATCATTTTGGCTAATTGTTTGCAAGCTTTGACGCAAGCACCAGAAGCTTCAGTGTTTAAGCAATGTTGTTACAGGGCAAACACAAGTCTGGAAACACTGAGTAATTAGCAAGATTAGGACTATTGTTTCAAGAAAAAAACCCAACATTGTGGCTGTTTCGAAGTGGTGGTTGTCACTAAAAAAATCCCCCCCCTTGTGGGGAGCACTGATCTGTCACAACTGTTTCACGTAGGCCCCAAGTGTCTCACTGCTGTCAAACCAACTCCTGTACCTTCACCTTCACAAAGTGCAAATGGGAATGTACTGTAAGAGCTCAGGGCTCAACAGCTTTGTCACCAAGGAAACTTCAGTGGAAATTCTGCTCCCAGCTGCCCATAGGGACACAGAGCCTTACTTCACAATCCAGCCATTGATAGAGGTATGGAGAAATAGATGGAGACTGCCAACAATGTCCCCTAAATGCTTGTGTCCAATTGAAAATGGCTTTCATGGTGAGTGTGGCGGCAGTGGATCAGGGGCAATAAAAGGCCTGCCTCGCTGGTTTATCACTCATTCCTACGGTGCATTAGCTTTTCTGTGTTTTCAAACTCTGTGCAATATAAATTTAGATGACCATAAAGCAATGGGACACCAAGAATTACACTTTGGTTGTCCGGAGTCCACTGTAAGAAAGGTTCAGTTTTAGTTTCACATTGTTCAGGATCCACAGTTGACCCCAAGAAGCCTGTATACGGTTGCTCTTGGTTGCCAGGAATGTTGGAAAGTTGTTATCTTGTAATCTCTTAATTATCTCACCAAGGTCTTCACTTGTAGACTTTAAAGGCACTTATCCAGAGATAAGGGTTTAATTATAATGTTATCTGTGAATATCCAACATTGTTTGGTTGCGACTGTGTTGTAAATGTCATCTTATCATGGGATTACACTGACTTACACTCCAGTACTTGTCTATCATGAAGTCATTTCTCAGTCTTAAGAGAAAGTGTCACCCTTGTGGCCAATTGTGGCCAAACTACAATACCATCGACTGGTTCTGATCCTGACTTTTGTATTAGAACTTGACGATGATGGACAATGAATGAAATCAGAGACAAATCGCTTGGCTTAGCAGAATAGATTGATTTTGAGTTTCATGACAGCTCTAGTTGAAGTTGCATACCATCGCTTTATGTCAAATGGAGGGGCCGGTTTATTAATCGGATTGTACATGTGTGCACACAACTTCTGTCTATTCCTTTTATTCCCGTCGTCTCTAACTACTATGACAACTTTTTTCCCTAGGCTGGAAAAAGTCCTCTACCACAAACAAACAAGACATGTGATTAAGGATACTTAACACAATTAACACTAAACAAAAATGGAGCAGTTTTTAAACTTAAGAAACACACCTTGCTCTGTACTTTAGAGATCCAACCTGGCATTTCCTGCCATGGTAGAGTGGATTTCATAAACCAATATAACACCTCTATATCTGATAGAGTTTTTGAATAATATAACAATGTCTATGAATCAGGATTCATTTTCTTTTTCACATGTCAAATAGGTTTGAAGGAGACAGTGTGAATGTAAAACCAGACAGTGGGACCTATAATGAAGAGAGCTCAGTGTTTCAGATTTTACTTTTTTTTTTCCCCCGCCATCCAGATTTCTCATTACCCAGGGATTCACCTCTTTCCAGCTGAATGACAGTGTCTTGCACCCTTAATTCTGACATGGGTTCAGCATCACTTGATGTGATGGAGCCCCCAGGCAGGCCAGTGATGGCACTACTGCTCTGCCTACCTTCATTAGGGCTCCCAGAAGAAAACGCAGATTAATCTATTCTTAACTGCACATTATTTTGAGCACTAACCTTTTTAGCGGAAACAAACAAATCACTGGGTGCTAGTGCTTAAAGGTACTATTTGCCCATTGATGAGTGTGTTTGCATGGGTTTTGTGGGTAAGTGCAAGAAAAAAGAGAGATGAGGGTTATTGGGGAAGGGACATCTGGGAGGAAGGTGACATGACTGAAGACAAGCACTTATGGCTAACTTTGTTATCTTCAGTGAGGCAGTGTATCAGGCTGTCTTTTCGGTGCTACTCAGGGACGGAGTGCTTGGGGGAACAAACAGGAGGAATGCTAAAAGTAGCTGTTATTTCACTGTGTAACCAAAAAGGTGAAGGTAATATGTGAGTTGAAAGAACAGTTTCTCTTATTTTAGCTTTACAGGAGACGCGTGCAGGAAGTTAATCAGGTGTTTTTCAAGGGGGCTTTGGCTTGGACAGATGACGAGAGCTGTATTTGTTTGCAAATGATGAGAGAAAGAGTGAAGCTCCTCTGATTCTGTCCAATTTTTTGCTTGTCTGTCTGCAGAAAAGTAACCATCAAAAAACTCCCAATTCCAGGTGTTTCATTCGGTCTCGGGGGGATTAAAAAAGCAAAACAAAATAGAAGTAAATTAATGTGAGAGTTGTGAACGGTGCCTCGAAAGTTTGGAGAAAGTATTTGTTGTGGAGCTGCGGAGTAAACACGGCAGATGCCAGCTTAAAGGGTGTTTGTGCTATAACATCAAATGAGAAGATGCCTTTTGGAGTGAGCACTAAAGGGAAGTTACAGTTCAGCGAAATCCTTTACATTAGCCCTGCAACTAATACCAGAAATACACAATTTACTCTTTTTATTCTTTTTCCAAAAGGGAATACATGAAAGTAAATTTTGTACATTTAAAAACAAACAGCCGAGTATAAAAACCATTATTTATGTAATCCGATTTAAATATGAAGGTTGTCCTAAGGTTGACAATAGAGGGAAACAAATGAAATCTACAAAAAATGTAAATGGTTCATTCTCTGGGACCATTATTACCAATCTTTTCCCTGAAAGTAACCAAGTAGTTTAAGAAACATATAATGGAGCTGGACACATGAATATCTGTAATTCACAAAGCATTTGGATGCTCTTTTTGGATGTCTGAAGAAATCAATTTAGTCAGTTTTATGTGCATTTAAAGGCCTGTCTACTCTCATCACAGTGGGCCATAGATTCTGATGTTCTTGCTGGGATCTCAAAGAATTTAGCATTAGAAGGAAACCACACTTTAATGTTGACTGTCTTGAAAATGTATCTGTGCATTCAGTCATTTCAGGGTCTGTTTGTACATTCCCCATAATGGCTCTCTCGCCCAGCACCTGTGCTCGTTTTTCTCTTCTTCTGGCTGCCGTCTTTAGGCTTTTACATTTCTGCTACTGGCTCACCTTCAGCAGCCACCCTCTGTTATACCAGACTGATTCTGATAGCACATTAAGGGGTGCCCCCTTTGTAATTATGGTTTCTATTTACAGTATAATTACAGTAATATTTTGCCACTATAATGCAATAAACTCTGAGATAAGCCTGCAGATATCAAGCTGTAGAGTGGATCACTAGTTCACCATTTGAAAAACCTAATTGTGTTCTGTGCAGTGGAGGCCTTTTAAACAGCATTTAAAAGCTAATCAAATCAAGGATTTGCCCAAAAAGGCATCTGGCGAAACAGCTTTTTAGAAGGGCCTTTGCACAGCTTGTCTCTAATCTGAAAATGAAATTTTACTTTCTACAGTCTGTTATCTTCTGACTGTGCATCAATGCTCTTGTCCACATTCCAAACGAAATGGTTTTCTCGTGCCTGCAGTATCAGTAATCACGTGTGTTAAATTGTAAATATAAGTTTAAAAAAAACTAACAAACAAGAGAAAGAATGAATCCTTTTAAATAAAATCCTGGAACATGCTGTGAGGATAATACAATTTGACTGCTACCATTGTTTTTTTGTTGCATGGTTCGAAGAGCTCTCTACATTTATTGGAACAGTGGGCAGTGGTAGCCTCAGTGAATTTTCCGTTAATAAAAGAAATATACTAAAGTACAATATTGAAGTATTTTTACTTTATTAGGGTATTTCCATTTGATGTAACCTTTACTTTCATTCCACTACATCTCTTTTACAGCCAGTTTCAACAGTTTATTTTCAGATGCTGATTCTTATAAAAAACATTTTAGATGTGAGTGTGAATGCTTGTCTGTCTGTGTACGTCTCTCTGTTAGCCTTGAGATAGACTGGTAACCTGTCCACCATCTACCCCACCTCTCCCCCGGTGACTGCCCCCCTGCGGCCCTAAATAGGATAAGCAGTTACAGATAATTGGATGTATGGATGTCTCAAAATAACCTGTATCTTGTCCAGTTTTTTTTCCTGCCGTCTTCCTTTAGAAGATATATTTTTTCTTTGCATTTTTAATTAGTCCTGAATCAATCAGCATTTTTTCCATATTCTACATATCTAATCTGGTTTCTTTTACTGAGATACTACTGACAGTGTTTTCAACTAAATTTTCCCTCTTCTTTCTCTTCTTTTATGAAGTTTTTATTAAAGCTTCTGAATGCAGGTGTGGGGGAGCTACAATTACAAACTCAAACTAGTAAAAGAAATGTCATGGTGATGTTGAAAAAGGTACCTGGCTGGGTTCTAGCTAACAAGTGACAACAAGCAAAATATAATAAGCAACTGTTTTTGGATTTAACAAGTTCACACCATTTCCGTAGGGGTTGTTAAAAGGCATTCGTGAAAAGTGAAAGTAAGAAAGTAGTGTTGAAAAAAGTTTGAGGGGGGAACATTGTGAAAAGTTTGTTTTTAACATTTCGAAAGTAAAATCTTAAGAGTTTGCACTTTGGATTTGAAGATATAGGTAATCTCTAAAACTGAGGTATCAACGATATAGACTTTTATATTTAGCCCTGCTGGATAATTATCCACAGTAATCAGCCAGCAAATAAAACATATTCAGTGTGTTTATGGACAATGCAAAAGCAAAAATATAAAGTTCATAAAATGAAACCTCATCACGAAACATGAAGTGTGCATTTGTGGACAGACATTAAAGTTGTTCCATCTTAACTAACAGCATTGTGTCTTTCTAAAGACAATGTCCCTATTAATCTAAAAAAAACTCCCAGTCCTCTCTGCAGACACCTTTTTTAAGCTGCGTTTTCTTTAAAGTAAAACCGGAGTTAAAAGAAAAGTATGTAAGTTCCTACACGATAAATGTGGAGATCAAAAGCATTACAAGTGTCTCTAAATCACTGCTAAATTTCAAATGAACAAGGTGCATAGTGGATCCAGCTACAAGATCACATGGCATAGCTCACGACGGCAAAGCTCTGAACTTTCATTTGCATGATCTTTCCCAACTCTTGTTCCAGAATGTATTTTCTGATCTGTAGTTTCAAGATTGGACTGTCTGTTGAGACGCATGCCATAATTGTGTCAATTAAATACCACCACACGGTGCTTAAGTGAAGGATTAAATCTCATAATATTTTGGGAGCACTAAGGAACAGTCACCTAGGGATTTACTAAAAAACACCAGCGCTTTGTTTGGGACTACAGACAATTCTTGGATGTAAAATGGTGTGGAGCCAGACATGCAACTCTGTTGGTGAACAGAAAAAGTGTTTTAAATTTTTACATCAGTAAAAACGGTTTTACTTAAAGATACACTGGCTGTTTGAGGGCCAAGTGTGACTAAGGCAAACAGTTTCTCCTTATATTGTCTTTTCTATGCAATGCACACAAAGTAATACGGGCATCCCATTGGAGTCATTTTTGTGTCAACCTGGTGAATTGTAGTCCAATATTTATTGGACTTTCTCCCCTGTTTTGGTCCTCCGGCTCCTCAGAAAAATGTGGCTCTACTGCTGCCTGCTCTTCAGCAGCGTTTTGCTCTCTGCGGTTTGGCACACATGATACAAAGCCAAGTTTAAAACAGGAACTGGGAGTTTGAGAAAGAAAAACTAAGCCTCTAATGCACTGCAGTCTTCAGCTAAGGCCTTAGGCTTAATGTACTTGTGCCCCAAAGTATTAACAGCACAAATGACCTTTGATTTATTGTACGCACCTTGGGATAGAGGGCACATTGAGACTTTATCTACCCAGTGTAATGTGGAGTCATTCCTTACGTAAGGTTTTTGTGTAATCAGCCTAAGAGCCTCTGTACAACTCTAAATGGACATTGCTGGCATTACTGATGCACAGACGTTTTCAGAAAGTAGTTTTTTACTTGTGAATGAAACATGGCAGCGAAGTTTTCAAGAGGTCCTGGTTGTTTTTAAGACAGAGAGTGCTTTGAAAATGCATGGTGAATTTAAAAACAAATGGCATAATCTTTCTCTCAATATCTTAAGTTTTAAAAAAAGAGATAATACCACTTGGTGCAAAAATCAATCAAGTTCCAATTTTCTTACGGCAGATTTGAAATCAGTTGGATGATCAGTTGACCATTTTTTACTTAATATGACAGAAAACAGTTTTTTTCAAACACTTCAAAATGAACAGAAGTTAACTAGGCTCCTAGTTTCATTTGGAAACCAGAAACAACCAGAAACACTTGAATGCATTGGAAAATACAGGGAGGTGGATTTAGAGTCAAAGCACTGTTGAGTTGTCTGCCCATCTTTGTAATGAAGTAAGCAATGTGGCCCTGATTGAAATAGGAGCCCAGGAAATGACAGCTTCAGCGAATCACACAGCACCAGCTCTGTACCAATTTGCCCTAGAGGAAAATTGACAGTTGCCAAAGTGGCCATTATTCTCAAGCAATCAGCCTTTGTAAAAGTGCTGACACCAGGTTAAAATTAACTCTTATTCAGAGCAATGGCTCTGCAGCCATATGGGAAATCACCATAGTTGCACAGACAACACCTCATTCATCTCAATAGTGTGAGTAAAACACAGATGTGGATATAGCTAGTGTAGCATTTTATTAAAAGTAATGGTGGCACGGACTCCAAATTTATCAAATAAATGTGAAAGGTTCTCTTTTCATAGAGATTATTATCATAACACTCCCTTGTGGCATGAAAAATATTGCCTTCATTGAGTGGTACAGCATTAACAGTTAGGCTATGTATTTTTGATCTTGTGTGTCTTGAGCGTGCAACCTCACACTGTCAAGATAAGTTAAACAGAGTGAATATCAAGGTGTGTATTAGGCCTGTTCAAAGATGTTCATTTATATAAACAAGGTAGTAACTTCTTTTGGATTGATGTACACTATGCTTAAGTTGTGATAAACTGGCAGAAATATTGACAGCCTAATAATTTTACTCAGGAAAAAGAAGATCTCCCAGAAACTAGGAGGGGAAGTAAATTCTGCCAAAGTTAACTGCATGGTTGCATTACAGTAGCTACTCCAACAAATAAGTGTCCAACAAAACTAACATAGACATTGTGAAATGATCAGAAACTAATAATCTGATCTCAGTATCATAAATGTCATCTACACTCCAGACTTATGGAGCCCTGGGCCTGATTTTAACTGTTTTCATAAACCATTTATGTAGAAGTGTTGGTGCTGCAAGCATACTATTATTAACAGTAATTATTTATTGTAGCATAGGAACCATTCTTAGCTAAAATGTCACATTTGTATGGCTATTAAATGGTTTCACCCCTTTTTTGTAAAAATAAAGAACAGACTCTTTGGTGGCCGGATTTGGATTTGGAGGGCGAGGCAATACTTGATATTAATACTAGTGAAGCAAAAGGAGGTTTGAGCTGGAGAGGTTTTTCCCCACTGGGGATTATTCAAGACAAAGTTGGCACAGATATTGGATTTTCTTTTGTTTGCCTGTTTTTGGCATTATGACTATCAGCCACAGTAAAAATGAGATTACAAATGAAAATGCAACGTTACATTGTTCTTTTCAAATTGCTGCCAACCCAATTCAGACACTTCAGCCTGTGTATTTATGCTTGTAGTGACAGTTCTCTTGCTGTGATCTGCAAAGAACTAAAATAAAATTGGTAGACCAGCATAAAAATATTTAGATTGACATTGTCCTCCTATCTATTCTTAACTTATTGGCGACCTCCAAGTCAGTTATCCAGGAGACTGACTTTGTTCTGCAGTTGCATTTTCTTACTGATGCTTACTTGCAAATAACACTATAGTTTAGGATTCATCAATATAATTTCCAACCTCAAGTGTAGCCATGATAAACATGAGAAACGTAGTCCAGAGTGTGTTTAAAAGAACTGGGAAACTCTAAAAAAAATTGTTTTGCCAAGCTCCAACAGTGTGGTCCTTTTCAGTATCTCATCAGCAGTTCACCAGGTAAAATCTTCAAAGTTACTGTCACATATACATATTGTCCTGGTTATTGATTTATACAGTCACAGACTCAAGCACAACTTACCTTATACCATTTTAAACCATGGCCAGCTGTCTGCCCCTGTCCTCCACACCATTCCAGCTGAATCTACTGTCAACTGAAGAGAGACAGCGATCACAATGTAATGCCAGGTATTTTTAGCTGTGTTGACTGAAATCTGGGGCCATTTCACTTTATCCCCTGATGCGTCCTCAGGGAGGCAGCGGCTCCTGTTTTCTCCAGCAGCTGCCATGCACCTTTCCAGCATAGAGCAAAACTAGCTGTGTGCGTAGGCAGCGACAGGATGACAGCACTCCAGGGATGGACAGTGGAGCCGTGTGGCCGATTGGCTTGGCTAGCCAATTAGCACACATCGATTGACCTATGAAACATGGTCAGAGAGAGGGGAGTAAAATCGAAAGAAAAAACACTAGTTTCTCTTCAGAGGGTGGGTGGCAACTTGGAAGAGCCGACTCTGTCAATTAGCACTAAAAGCCTGGACGTTACCACGTGTCCATATGGTTCCTGGAGTGTCTTTTTGAGCACTCTGATTTCCACTGGGAGTTGCTGCATCATTTATCTTACAATTGATTTTCATATTCTTCTTTCTGTCCTCCTCTCTTTGCCCCTTGGTGCCCCTTGCCCTTCGTCTGTTGCCATATTTTCCTCATATTTATTTAGTTTTGACACATCTCCTCCTACTTATAGATTTGATGTCACTCCTGCACTCTCCCTTTGTCAGTCCAACTAGCTCTTCTCACTTTTCCTTCCCTCATCTCAGGACGAAGAGAGCAACCTTCACCATGTGGGCCTTCATTAAGGGTCTGCCCGGACAGCTTTCACTTTGGTAATGCAATTCCATTATTGCAGCAAAGTGAGAGATCCGAACAGTGAGCATTTCTCCTCTATCTCCTCTGTGCTCAGCCTCCCTCCTGTCCCTGAGCCTGGTCCATATGCTGTGACTCAGCATGTGCAGCAGCAGCAGCTGCATTTGCAACTGCATAACAAACAGCAATCTTTTAATCAAATGTCTTTAGTGCACAGAACTCCTCTAGCCACTAAATGCGTTGCACTTATTTTGTCTGCCTTTGCTACTAAACCCAATGTTACACAACCCATGTCATTCACAGACGTGTTTTGTGCTTTTCTCCAAATGAATGTGCATGAGGAAGCACTTTAGCAGGAGGCATTTCAGTATTAAAAATGCACTTGTTAAGGCTTGATTTATTTTATTTTTTTATTCATAATGATGCCTAATCAACTACAAACCATACATGTTCACAGCACTCTGAGCACATTATTTTATTCATTATAATTTCTGCACTGCTCACCTCAGATTTGGAAATGCACAGACACTTAAACTTTATGTTAGGAATCCAGATCTAGGTTCCCGTGCCTTCCAATACAATCTTCTATATGACTGCTGGTTCTTGACTTGGCCATGTTCAGGGAAACAAAACAATGCAGGTAGGGTTAGGTCATGGTTTAAAGAAGCCAATGTTCATCATTTATGTGAGCGTGAGCCCCAGTTTCCAACCAACAGGTCACATGTTTATCCAGTGACGCTGTTTTGGTTGGTGAGGACAGTGATCCTCATTCAGGTGCCCTTTCATTCTCACTGACTGCTCATGCTTTTACTCCGGAGTCAGAGAGCCCTCCTGATTAATCACTTAAGAAAACTCCCTTCTTGCTGATAACCAATTATACCGTGCATACTGACCAGCCAACGTGATCCCGGCTCAAGGCACAAGTCAAATCAATGCTCCCACTGTTAATTTATCTCTCTGCTGACAGGCCAATAGGCTCTCCAGAGTGAACTGGCTAATGAGGACTTCCTAAAGGTTAAGTAAACACAGAGGGCTGGGAGGGCTGGGGCACACCGCTACAGTAGCTAAGTAGTCCACCTTAACGGCTTCAATGTGGGAGAATAAATAAGTTGTATTTGATTATTACACGTTAGAGAATATCACTTCAGTCTTCACAGAGAGTGGTGACTGACTTCATCATTCGCCTCTCACTGAAACATCGTCAGAGAAATTGTTTTTTTTTTTTTTACAAATAAAGGGGTTCAAGTAAATGGTCTGAGCTATTTTCCAATTGCTGGACGTCTTGTGTTTTTACACTTTTACACTTTGCATCTGTTGCTGTGATTTTAGATTCTTAATGTAACGGCTTACTAGTTTTTAGTTTTCTAGTTTTGTCATATTGTGGTAAAGGTCAAACACTGTCACATTGTAGAAACACAAACCAATGGACAGGATTGGCAGTTGAAGGCATTTAGCCTGATTGCAGAATATTGATACTATCACAGGGAAAAGGCTCCTCAGCTTATGCAATGGATGAATTTATAGCTTACTTGGCCTTGTCTGGTTATTGTTTTTCGTGACGTCCCAAAAAATTCTCTTTTCTTTGACTTACAAATTTGAATAAAGTTGTATTTCGAGAACAAGTGGAGAGAAGTTTTCAACTGAAATTATATTATACCCGAATTTGAATAGCATGAGTGAGTGAATGATATAAACTGTATTAGGCCGGGCACCCTGCTTACTTTCTCATGAATAAATAACCAATGAGCGTGAATCGGTAGATGGAGACATCAACGCTATTACCATTCTGTTGGCACCCTCCAATATGTGGGGAGCAAGAATGAGAAGTGAATTGCTGCATTATGCACGCAATTTTCTATAAGGCTCCTAGTCCATTTCTTAATATTTGGTGGATGGATTGTATGGAAATTAGAAGTTTTTATGTCTGGGAGTAGAAAACTAACTCGAAAATTGGCCAAGATTTTGAAAAATAAGAACTTCTTGAGTGTTTTTTTTTATTTTTTTTTATTTACATTTTAGAATCATCCAGTTCCACTCAAGCTGTGTGCTTCTCATCAGCTGTCTCTGTTGTCACCTTTTCATAACACCAACAAACTTAAAGAACAGTACCACAGTCATGCTGTTTTTTGTCTTGCTTCTTGCTGTCGTTGCCATTGTTTATTTAGTCATTCTCCGACAGTTTTCCAGCTAATCCCCATCACCCCCGGCAGGGAATATGGAAGGGTTGCCAGGCCTACATCACACTCCAAACCCAACACTGAGCTCCAGCCTACGGGGTCACAGGTGGAGCTCTTGCTTCATGATGTTTTCTTCCATGCTTCCTCCTCCTGCCAGAATCCAAATCCCTCTTTTTTTACTTTCAGAAAAACAGTACATTATCCCATTAGAACAAAGGAGGCTTCAGTGTTTGTTTGCTGTTATTTACAGTAAAAAATTTTTAGGTATTATTACAATTGACCATATTTTTCTCATGAGGAAACTGTCATAACAATGATGAGGTGCATTAACAAAAGTATTGGCGCTTTTGCCAGCACAGATACCCCTCTTGGCAGAGACACTGTGCTGCTGTGAATTTACCTCGACACTGGCTGGAAAGGACACGTGTTTGTTGTGCATTGTGGCCTCAATAAGTCCACTATGAAATGAGCGCCGTTTGTGTGTGTGCGTGCCATGCACGCATGCTGTGATGGATGAAGGTATGCTTCATTCTGCACTCCCTGACACCATCCCATCTGCTCTCGCTTTCTTCCATCCATACCTTGTTTTTAGCCTCTGCCCCCCTGCATGGCTCGACAAATAGTTGTGTCACTTCCTGCAACTGTAACAAATGAGAGATAGCCAAACACAGACATTAATTAGGAAGCATGGCTTCCCCGCAAAGAAGATCGCTGTTGTGTATTCATACATTCAATCACTCAGATAATACATTTAGTTATTGTTTTGTTTGTTTACCTGCATGGTGTTAAAAGGGAGAGTGAATGCTCACCTAGCATGCTGAAGGCAGAAAGCAGCTGCCAGGTCATCACGGAAAAGACACACAGTAGCACAACCAAGCATTAGTTTAGGTTTTATTGAACCACACAAGTGTGTTTAGTTACATGGGTAAAATAAAGAAAAGTTAAAACTATCAACGTTAACCAGCAAAACACAGCATCATGCTAGCGCTTTAGCGTGAGTTATCTTGAGGCTGATTGGGGACGTGTGGCAGCTCATAGTCTTATAATAATAATTTGAAACAGTCTCATGTGAAAAACGGTGAAAAATTAATTTTTTGTGAAGCTACAGTACTAACAACCTCATATTTTTAAATGTAAAATCTTAATTTGACAACTAAGTAATTCCATATTCCAACATTTGACTTAACTGTGGTAAAATAAAAGTCTAAATTAACTGAAAAAAGACAAAGTCAAAATTGCTCTTAACCTGTGAATAGCACAGCAGTAAATATTTGTGCCAGTGATGTGCCAGTACGAAGAGGTACAAAAGATAATTCACTAGCGAGCAACCTTTGATTCACATGGCCAAACCCTATGGCTACTGTTGCAACTGTAGCAACTTTTATAATGCTGTTTATGGATATTTGTCTATGCAACACTTTTCTGGATTGCTACTTTTGCTAATGATAGTTATTTTTCCCCCCCCCCTATTCAACAATAAAACAGTTCCTTTGGGAAAGGCACCGGAGGTCATCGGCTGAGTTTGTACTTTGTTTACTTCAAATTGCATTTCTTTCCTTGGGGAAAGTTCAATAGGGACAACATTTTTTTTTTTTTGCATTGTGACTTTAGGTCTTTGGGCAACCAACCAATGTGCGTTCAAAGCTTTGAAAAACAGCAAGGGCGGAGAGCATATGTTTTTGTGGTAGACTTCATTGTTGATTTCACCGACTTAATGATGACTTCTTCCCAGCTGCCTCCCACACAATGGCACACGCAGAACCTTCACTGGTGTATATTTTATCATCTCCTGGAGATACAGTACTGCACCAGACTGACGGAGCTGTGGGACATAGCTGGGTTTCCATTCTGCTTCCAGCCATGTGCCAAAAGTAATTTACTGTAGTATCGTATTCCTCAAAGCTGCAATATGCATTTTAACATCAGACCAACAATAAATAAATATATGGTTTCACTTCCTGGCAGTGGTCCCTACTGCTTAATTCACCATGCTCTCTAAGGAATACAGTGAAGTAGGGAAGTCAGAGGGGTTATGCAGGCAGCTGGCTTTCTGGAAGTAAAAGTCCTGCTAGGTCTCTGCATACATAATGTCAGTTGGCAGGGTGAAAAAATCAGTAGAAATATCAAAGGCACAAACAACACAGATACAATCTTTAGAAGTTAACTTTAATTCCCAGTGAGCATTGTGCTAGGAAACTTCCAGTAACCAAGTATAAAATTCAGTTATACTGACAGAACACTGACTTATATCTGCTCTTTATGATTCTCCTAATATCCTTTTCCAACTTTACAGTCAAGGTCCCTTTGTCAAACATATAGCGCGTTCATTTTCTAGTGTCATTTAATGGTTACATGTGGAATAATATCAGTCTTGGATCTGGGCCTTTTCTATGGTTCGATAACTTTTCCTGTTACGCTGTGTTACGGTACTTCCAACCTGCTAGAAAGTCATTACAAAGGTGCATAAATAAAGTGACCTATCATATCCATCTCTAAGGAATTTGCACTAACCGAAAGCATTCATCCCCAGTCCTATAACAATTGTGCTGCTACCAGCCATGGCTGTTTCACACTTGAAGTCAGACATTTTCAAACTTCGTCTTAGCCACATTTCTGTTCATTTTGTAATGTCTTTTTCTCCATTAACCTGATGATACTGAGGGTTGCAGGAGTGCACAGATGTATCTGTTTTGGGCATTGTAAAGACACTTTCATTTCTCTCTGAAATTCTCCTGAAATGGTTGAAGAAAGAAAATGATGAGCATAGCTGCAGTGATGAGAGGGTTATAAGTGCTAAGAAGACCCAGCTGAGGCAGAGAGAATACAGCTGCCCACCCCAACCCCTACAGTAACTACACATTCCTCCATGCTTGGTTGGCTCAGCTAAGAGTAGTCAAGTGCAATGGAAACCTCAGACGATGCTGAGGCCCCGTTCACACCTCACCGAACTCACTGCACATCCAATTCCCAGCTGGTCTCTGACCAACCTTCTGGCCTTGCTGTTCCTCCTCTTCCTCCTTCCTCTGTCTAATACTTCAGCTGTTTCATCCCACCATTGCTGCAGCCTATTCTACTTTTATTACTGTACAGGTTGTAGGAGGAAGGAAGCTTGACCACTGGCCCATGTCTGGTTGTACTCAAACATATCTGAAACAAGAAGGGCTCAGTGTACCATGACTACAGGCCAGAGTGTTTGAAAAGTCAAGGCTTGCAAAGAAATAATTCGAAGAACTTTGTCTTACTTGCTAACTGACAAAAAATCTGTGGTTAGGGCCAGAATTACTGATTTAACAACCTTATGTATGGGGATATATTACATATCATCGCCTGCAGCCACTTTGAACATTAGCTGTGAACTTGGAAGTTGGCAGTGCATAAACTCCGCCTTTAATTTGTGTAAATGTGATGCGTATACAGGACAGGATTACCGCTTTTCTTTTCATTAAAAGGATATGAATAGTGTGAGGAAAACTGTGTCATTGTTATTACCATATCTTTTTTCTATACTAAACGTATTTGCTAATAAGCAAATAAAATTCTAAATGATTGGTGTACGGCAGCATGTTTTTACATGCTGCAATAGACAACTGTTAATTGAGGTTTATGGTATTTCTTGCTGCAAAGAGCCAGACCAGAACTACCTGTCTAGTGAATCACTGATGCCTGCATGTCAGTCCAGTTATTTGAGATAAGAAGAAAATTATGTCTAGGAGTTGGCAGCAGTTTTGTCAGACACATCCTGTGGAGGAGTGGGTATCCCTGTGGACCACAATTTTTTGGAGATCCTGGAGTACATTTCATTAGTCGTTTTGCTTTTGTGTTTACATGTGTGCATAACTGGATCTTAGTGGGCGTATAAAAAGCACCTGGAGACAAAGCAGCTACTCGGGCAGAAAAAAAAGTGAATTTGGGAGGAAAACAATTCCCACTTGCTATTGAGGGAGGGAATGAATCTTGAATGTCAGGCAGCAAAAAGCATATTTAATAAATGATTTCATAAGAGCAAGGGAAAATATAGAAACAAGCAAAGGCAAGAAACAGACGACACAGTTGCTCTACCCTGATCTTCCCTGAGTCTGGGCGTCCAGAACATCTCAGACCCTGTATGACCATTAGTTATTTAGCAGTGTTGCATGCTAAAATGCAGAGCACAATAAGAGATCAACTGCACCCAGTTTCCTAGTTGCTTCGCACGTTTGCTCTCTTAAATCTCCTGTATAAAAGCCACAAAAATTACAGGGGTCTTACAGGGGAATAAATCACAGATTGTCTTATTTCATCTCCTACTGTACATTTAGTGGATCCAATACTTTATCTGGATATATAGAATTGCAAAGAGGTGCAAGTTCACAAATTGTCACCATTGAGGTTCTATTACCAGGGTAGTCATAATACGTAATGACAAGTATTACTCCATAGAAACTGTCTTCTGCAGTGACCATTTATCATTAGAGTAATTGTTGGTATGTTTGTGTGTGTGTGTGTGTGTGTTGTACTTTGCACACTGTAAACACAGCAGCAGACAATACATGCAAAATGCAAGTCAGTATGTCTTTTTATAGAGTTCATATACATCTATGCATCTGTGCTCTGACCCTGTCACTCACCACACTATCTTGTTAGAACCATGCACAACAGAAACTGATGATACACGCCAACCTCGAGGAATATGGTTGCTGTAAAGGTTGCCTCAAAACCAAACAACACTATAACAGGGTAGCAGTTTTATTGCATAAGAACTGTTTTCTGCAGTCATGTCTCAAGTTATACTTTGAATGACTTCTCTCCTGTAGCTCAGTGAACAAACATGTATGTTATTGGTTTTCACAAATTTAGCTCCATGATAACTTGGATCACAACTACAAATGTTATTTTTAAGGAGTGAAATTGGCTGACAAATAAACCATGTTTATTATTCTTTATATATTTATTTTATTTATTTGATTATTTTTGACTTTCTCCCTGTGTTCCATTTTGCAATAGAAAACCGTGTGTACACTTTCAACTCCCATTCATTTTTTTTAAATATATACCAGATCAGGTGGTGGGAATACTGTCACTTATATTATTTATACATCTGGCTCCAGATGTATAAATATGTACAGCTGTAACTTTCAGGGGTTCGGTTGGCTGACATAATGGTATCCACAAAATGCATTTGGAATCAGGAAGCTAGGCTGCAAAGAATCAGTCAGAGATTCAGCCTTCAGTGTTTTTTTTTCTGCAGCAAATTGTGGCTCTGCAACCAAGTTAGACCCAATGGAGCAGTTCTCCTGGGTTTCCACATAAAAGACCGCAGCAGCTGTTCCAGTATTTTGTAGCTTACCAGCTCACCATGTTCTTCATCATCCTCCACTTCTTTTCCATTCTTATATCCCTTTTCGTCTCTCCCTCTCTCTCACCTGAGGGTGTGATTAGCAGAGTCGATTAGCGCACACTAATCAGGCTAAAACGCAGACTGACAGATGTAGAATGCCAAAAATTACTTTTTTCTACTAACTTTTTCTTCCCCCTAGTGATTTCCTTAAATTAGTGAAGGGCGTCTTGCCACCATTTATCATCAGAGTAATTGTTGGTGTGTGTGTGTGTGTGTGTGTGTGTGTGGTACATTGTAAACACAGCAGCAGACAATACATGCAAAATGCAAGTCAGTATGTCTTTGTATTGAGTTCATATACATCTATGCATTTGTGCTCTGACCCTGTCACTCACCACTCTATCTTGTTAGAACCACCAGAAACTGACGATACACGCAAACCTCAAGAGGGATATGGTTGCTGTAAAGGTTGCCTCAAAACAAAACCACTGAAACAACAGGGTACCAGAGAAAATAAATCTCTCCATGTAAAAGTTTTAAAAAGATGGTAAAGTATACATTGTATACATTTTATCACATCTTGTTTATTTAACCCGCACCTTAACAAAAATATATAAATGTCAATATAACAAAACTCATCCTGTGGTTAGAATCACCAAAATGAATTACAAATGCCGTCAGCACAGTTTTATTTATTTTTAGCCAAAGCCCAAGAGGAATTAAGCCAATTATTTGAAAAACTGATTTTTCTTTTTTGACTCACTATGATTACAGGACCTTATTTAAGAACCAACTCCAACAAAAGTCAGTGGACCTTTCATTAGTCAGATTCCATCCTTTTATTATGTTAATATTTGGTGCCTGCCTTCATTTTTGATGACAAATTTGAAAAGCAGGTGGTGACCTGCTTGTATTTCATTCCACTTCCATCAACCTTAATCATATCTTTTCTTTATTGATATGCCAGCAAGAACAAGACGAAGTAAAAGCCGCCCCCCCAACCCCTGTGTTTTTTTTATTTCAAATGTCTCTTTCTGACACCCTTAACAATGTCTTCTCTTTATTATTATGCCACCTTTTCCACCTCAGCCAAGAGTAAAAGCTTTCATTTTTATTCCATTTGTTATGTGCAAATTCCAAATATGCATAAAAATCAGTAGATGGAAACCAACATAATGTGAACAGCAAGAGTGGCAGTAAGATGGTGAGCAGTACATAACAGTTTAAAAAGACTGCTTTGTAAAATGTGGCTCAGAATATGTAGAAGTGTGTAAACTGTGTCATGTGGCCTAAGGAAACTGTCTTGTAAAGTACGACCAGGTAAGTTGATTGTACAAGCAGGGAAAAAAAGACCGTTGTAAATGCATCGGCTATAGCAAACATAACACAGTCACCTAAGACTTCTATCTAAAGTGTAGGAGCATGACTTGTTGCAGCAGCATGAATCGTCTGCTTGGAGCCTTTACAAGATAGATTCAACTTTATTTACTCCTCCCTTCCATATATGTGAATGCATATAGTTTTGAGTTTCAGTGATCTCACAGAATATTTCCCGACTAATAACACTGTGTATAACTCCATGCATAGTGCTTTTATTCTCACTAGAGACTCGTGTGATTAGACTTTGTATCCTAATAATGTACGACCTTCCTGTCATGGCAACGGCCTTAAGCAGATCCAATCATGTCCATATTCCCAAAGTCCTTGTTCTCTGGCAACTGGACTTACATATTTAAGAATGTAGGTTTTTTTTTTAAAATAGAGTTGAAGATGTAGAACTGGGGAAGTCTTTCAGATGAGAGTTAAAGAGTGTCCCACTTACTAAGCACCTATAATTGAATGACTGGGAATCTATACAGGCAATCACAAACTTGCAAGAAACGATCAGCTTAGCTATTTTACAGAATCACAGACGATATAGCCACAGATTTATTAGTTTAAAATATATGACAACTCACAACTTTGTTACTTCAAAGTTGAAGAGGCAGATGTTTAATTTGGCCTTGAGAATTTTGTGCATTGTGGTGGTTTAGTGCTTAAATTTGTTCTTGCAAAGCCATGTAATCCTTATGTGATCACAAAAGTATGAGGTTTGAGGGGTTGGGGGAAATTATGTGAATTGGGTAATCCTCCAAGGGTTTACTGCACATGGAAGTAAGACCTTTCCTGTGGTCTTTGCATGTGGTTAAATAATGATGTCTTCTTTGCTCACGACTCTGTCGTTCCCCTTATGAATTAATAAATATATGAAAGCTATGTTTTATATGAAATGCTAAGAGCCCCAAAAGAAGAATTTTTTTATGCATGAGCCAGTAGTCCAGTATGACATTTTGAAAACTATGATACCACATTTGTTCTGCTGTAAAACATGCATTTTATTGAAATTGTGATATTTGAATAGCAAAGCTTTCTACACGCTGCCTGATGGTTACTCACAGTAGGAGACCTTATTTTGCAGGTTGCATTGCTTTGAGGAGTTGCGCTGTCCAACAGAATACCTCATTTTAAATGAGACATCCATGGTCTAACATGAGTGTATCTATCAAAAGCTTTCAACTTTCTGTTTGAAATAAAAAAGGAAAAGCTATCAGCAACCACTAGAGGCTTGTGCAATCTCTATTCTAATCCCCATGGCCATGCTTTCTCTCAGCAGGAATGTGCTTAACAGCAGTAATCTCATTGTCTTGTTGCAATGTGTAACATCATGCACAGTTGAGAGAAAAAGTTTTTTTATCCCCTTGCATGAATTTGTGACAAAAAATAAAACAAATAGTGTGTAAGTCGTATAAACAGACCCTGAAGGAGACTCGGACACTATGTTGGATTTAAAAGCTTTAATGAGAGTTTAAGATAAGGATGAATGTGAAAGAAACAGTGGGGTGGGATAAACCTTTCCTCTGGGGTCTCCAGACAGGTATAGTGACTTTGGGGAAAAACAGGAAGTTCTTGTTTGGAGCGTTCGCTGAACAGTGTAAGAAGTGGTAAGTAGATTGCTTTCAAGAGTGTGTGCTCTAATACCTTGTTACTACAATCATTTCTTAACTGGCAATACAGAAATGATGATCAGAGAATTGGCAAGAAAGTTCAGAGTATAATCTCTGACATCCACAAACCAAAATCTACAAGAATCCAATTACCATAAATCCCAAACACTCCAGAATCCAGTTTTAATGAAGCTTAGTATACAGACGTCCAATAATAATATTAACTTCGTCAGACAGGGGGCAGATAGGAGATCGGGTCATATTCAGATCGAATGGGTAACAGGTCAGGTGGCGGAGGCATGACAGGTGATCAGGCATATGCAGGTCGAGGCATGAAAACAGATCAGAACTCAGTCCCATGATAAGCAAATGGACATATTTAATGCCAATCCAGCTAGGACTAAACAAAAATGGTCAGGTAGTATAAAAACTAAGTCATAGTAAAATAATGACTATCATTTAAGTGCAAAGGTTTGTGTCACCTGTGTGAAACCTCTATATAATTACCTTTAATTTGTAAAATAAGGTCTGATCTTTACAAAAAGACTGTCAAGACTTTATGCTTGATGAGTGGCACCAAGTGTGTTAAATTGGGATTGCACTTTAATTAGCAAGTTTGTAGCCCTCCAGGGGCAGTCTCAAGCAGTTTGCTGAGAGCAACACAAAACAATGGGATAAAGAAAACAGCTTTCAGAAGACCTTTAAATTAAATTGGCAAACCTTCATGAGGCTGGAAAGGCATAGAAACATTTCAAAGTGTTCAGTGATACTATTACCGACTTTGAAGACCATGATCCAAAAATGGAAGAACCATGGGTACACAAGTGTGGCGTGATGACGAGTGGAACACATTCCTACAGTCAAACATGGTGGAGGCACCCGAACAAAAAGAAGAGATACAACATAAATAATAAACATTAATGAAATAAGGTTTGTTATAGCTGAATGTACATTAAACTTTATGTAAATGAGGGGGAAAAAACAGTTTATTTATCTTTTGCTTTTACTCTTTTTGCCAATTGAAAGTCAGGGGATGCAAACTTTGGCACTCAAGTGTTCACAGTGAGAACATTTTAGTTTGAAGGTGACACACCTGTCTATCTGTCTGCCAGTGGACTAATGGGGTTATGTGAGATGGAAGGCCATTGGATCATCAAACATCAACCTGATGCTCAAAATATCTGAATTCCAATGGCTTTTCAGCCATTGTGCATTTACGAAACTCATCATTTGGCCTGAGGGTGGTGGCCACATGAAAGCTCATATAATGACCAAAATGGACAGAGATCCTCGGGGGGGGGGCTTGGAAGAGGTCAGTAAATGTCATGGTAATCTGGTTGTTAATTTTCATGTGTTATGCTTCTAGGGGAAATATTGACTGAAGGTTGGCACCAGATACATAATTAGGGGACTGCCAAAAGCCTGCATTTCATGGGGGGAAAGAGCATGGATATCAAAGAAAATTCAAATGGAAATCCAGCCCTTTGTTTGTGAAAACCATGAAGTTGAGTAGTAGGGGGTTATGCATCCCATACACAGCAAAATGTCCTACCGTGTGCAGAGGTGCAGTACACAAACCTTGATGGTATATCAATCAATTAAATGTACTAAGCATATTATTTTTACTTTTAAGTGCAAAATTAAAAGTGTTCCACTAAGAAAACACTGTATTATAAACAATACTGATTGTGGTAATTCTGGCAAAACATGAACAGTAATGAATAAAAATTAGTCAAAGGTTGTTTCTTGTGCTGGCAAGTGGATGTACACAATTTTTTTAAATTAAACACAGCAGTGGCATCTTATCATTCTCTTTGAAGATGACAGATTGTCTGTGCTACTCCAACACAATCTCTCAGAGCTGTTGGATTCTTCTAAACTGTGGCATTTGCCTCTCTTGTAAACTTGTGGTTTCACAGAAAGTGTGAGCTTCTGAATTTGGCAACTGCATCTGTGTCTTCAGATGCACAAACATTAATTGTACAAAGACGCCGCTTTTATTCTTTAAGAAAGATGTATGATGCCTAGTCTACTGGTTTCTTGAGCGTGGCTGAATTGTTACTGTGACAAAGAGGAAGTCCACATGACTACCAGCCTACCAAACTGTGCTTCTCTCCATTCTGACAGATAAAGACATTAGTTGTGCCTTGTCACTCTGTTGCATTGCAACAAAACAATTTGCCTTGGCTTAAGGTCTGTAGCTTTTGTCATTTTATAACACATGGGCGGTAAAGATGGGAGTAGCTGTCTGACAGCTTCATGCTAACACTGGTGCTTCCCTTCAACAAGTTTCTTTTAAGATGAAAGCCCTGCATGCTTTTATCCCACTTCCATATTTGATTTACAGGCAGAGGTTGTGGCTCTGTTCTTGTCTCAAAGTGATGTTGTGTCATTTGATCTTGGCAGATGGGAAGACATCTGAGGCCTGATTGGGTTAAAAAAAACAGTGACAAGCACAGTTTGACTCTGCACTAAAATATGTACCATCCTGCTTTGAACAGACAATTAACATGGGAGCCAATTGCTGTTGCCTTTTTGTCTTCTCCTTCGTGTCACAACAGTGACCTGACATCTTTTTGTAGTGTAGTGCTCAATTAGCATTACTCTGGCTTAAGAAATGGCGTAGCAGATCCAAATTCTATACCAGTCTGACACACACCTCAGAGACTGCAGTTTAGGTCACTAGATGTGAGGTAAATTATAGGAAATATGACATTTTTCAGCACAATTTCTGCCAAATCTATAATTTCCTCATCAAAGTCATACAATTAATCTCTCAACTTTCTGATAACCTGCTGCTAAATTGGCCCAAACCAAAACTCATTTGGCTGAAAGGATTTGTCCCTGAAGCCAGAGGTTGCTTCTGTGACGTTAGAGGAAAGTAGGGTAAAGTTTAAAACATGAAATCTAAAAAGGAGGGCAATTTTTGCTCTCCCCTTTAATTAGCTCATGCCCACATATCCACCCTCACCTAAAAGTTTCTAAATTTGTGGATTGGCCTCATTAGAGCAGCAGAGCACTGCAGTCCGGGATGTGTGATCAATAGCCCGAACTGAGAGTAGCCCCATACTGATCACTTGCTAAATCCCACTTCTGATAGGAGTTGTTGTTCGGCACCAGCAGAGCTAACCCAGTTGATTAAATATCCACCTCCCTACCCTCCTTTTTCCTCCCATCTCTGCAGGCCTGAGTGATTGCCTGAGATGGGAAGGAGGGCTTATGGAGAGAGAGAGACTGATGGAGGAATGAATGGAGGGCAGAAAAGAGGAAAGATCAATTGTGGATTTAGCTGAGAGCACAACCTTGGCAAGTGCATGCAACCCACAGCAGATAATATTATTATCTTGGGAGAAAAAAAAAAATAAACCAAACAAAGAACCCTGCCTCACTGCATAATTCAAAGAAAGATATAAGAGGAGTTTTGTCTTCCATGCAGGACTTAATTCAACAATATTTACTGGATGCCACGCTCATTTTTTTAATCTGTGGCACCATCTTAAGAAATATTAATAAATAAATCAGAAACTAATACCATGGTCCGGGGTGTATTATATTGCAGGGATGACAAGAAGCTCACTAATGCAGTGGAATTGTGCGTTATTTGTCAGTGGGAGTGAAAAATATGTGGAGCTGGCACATCATCAATCAAGGTTGCCATTTCAACATGGTGGTATTGAACAGTGTGGATTAGCCACCCACTGTGAGGAATCAGTGAGGGGACAAATAAATGCATGTTTTTTTGTCTTCCATCGTCTCTCTGTCTTTTGTCCATACTGTCACTGTGTGCCTCAAAGTAATTATCAGCTGATGAATGGTAGATTGTTTTTCCAGCTCCCTCTTCACATTGTAGCTGCCGTCCTCTGGCAGATGCTGACAAGGAGCTGTAATAAAGAAATTTCACATCTGAAGTTTTCAGTTAGTAGTTAGTAGCTCCCATGTCGAGGCGGACAGAGAACATATGTGCCATTCCTGCCATTTTTTTGAGGGTGCGTGTTTAGGAATGACCCAACAAAGTCATTGCTGCAATCTAGAAACACAGAATAGTTTAGCTATGTAATTAAAAATCTAAACCACTTGATTGGGAGGTAAGATTAACAGTTAGTGGACGGATGAGGTCATGAGAATGAAAGGTGTCAGTATCAACTAAGCCTGCTTGATGGTTTAACTTTGATGGACATTTTAGTTCTATACTGTTTGCTTTCATTTTCTCTTTCAAATGACTTTGACCAACCAGGAACTTTGTTTAAAACCTGCCCCACGTTTCCTAACACTGCACCTGAGTATTAGCAAGGTTGCCAAATTAGATGATTCTCAGCAATTGATCTGGTGAGTGGCGAGTGTAGCGACGATGGCCAGACCTATGCTAATTTGAAAAAAACATATTTGCAGAAAATCAATGAAATTGAATGTGCTTTAATATATATCTTGATTTTGACATCGTCTGACAAGTGTTAAATGGTTTAAACAAACAAACACTGACTCTTAGTAGGAGACGTGACCACTGGGTTTGGTGCTTTAAAAGACCGATGCCATTTTCCCCTCTGTGGACAAGCCATGGCCTCATGAATTAGACATTTTTTGTTTAATTTTTTTTTTTTAATCCAAACTCAAGCCTTAGTGGTGTCAGATCAGATCAGCTAGTGTATTCCCTGTACAGCTGCACCAAATGATTGTTTTTGTCGATTAATCTATCTTCTATTTTCACATTCAGCTCATCTTTATGTCTTTATTAATATATAATAATGTAACTATAATAACATAACAATTAAGTAAAAATTTAAATGTCACTTAGCAATCATTTCTATTTCAATATAATAATTCAAAGTATGCTCTGCAGGGCATTGTTCCTCCCCTCAAAAAAAGGCCAGTCTTAACTGGTAATCTGTGTTTTACAGACTAATATAAAGTCTCTCCACAGTATAATTAAAGCAAGAGTTTGTTCCATTCAAGTTAACAGAATTTGGTGCATCTACATTTCCTCAGTAAAGAGTTCATCTTACTTTAAATACTGTAACAGAATAGAAGAATGAACATGAAATCAGTCACCATCACTGATCCTGTCCTCCTCTGTCTGCTGCTGATGGGGACACTCTGCTGAGAGCTACAGGGTCCTGCCTGGTTTGTGTCCACCTGAACCTGTGGCACATTAGGTTGAACAGTTTGTAACTTCCAGCTTTAGGTGGATGTGAGCTAACCTGTTTGTAGCAGTCAGTGTTTAACCAACAAGCTTGTTGTGGTGAACACATGACAATGGATGGGGAACTGCGACCCAAGCTCAAATTATCGCTTTTCTGCATGTTTATGATAATTTAAGGAGTGTTTGGATCTTTTCCTCTTATAAATCGTTAATCTACGGAGTGTTTTTCGGCCGGTACCCGAACGAGTACTGCTCTAAACTAAACTAAAGCCGTGCACTCTGAGGTAATTTCTGTCTTGTCCCAAAATTCTCACACAATTTTGGGACAATAACACAAAACGTACCTAATCTTGGTGTACCGTCAATTTCTAGTCCAACTTTTTGTCATCAATTACGTAATGTTACGTTTTCACACAAACTTAACATTTAAACAAGGTGCATTATATTTTATCCTGTTAAATAAATAAGTGATGGTGGAATTCCTGTTTATTTCAATTTGGTTCACTCTTCATTGTAAAGCATTATGGTCAGAGTTGCACTTTCTATACTATAAGGTGATGCAGGTAGCCTGGAAGCTCAGTGGTGCTTCTATCAAATATGGGAAAAAAAAGGGTTGAAGAGAGCGTCTTCTTAAGTCAGGAGTAGAGACACTGCTTCTTTGGAGAGTACCGTCAAATGTTACCGGACATGTGACCTGGAAAGTTCTTTTGTCTTCATTCTAATCTGGTTGTAATTGGAGTATGTAGTTTGGGGAACAATTGGCTTGTTTACAACATTCCCACATTTCCCACTATGTGGCTGAATGTTGGACGTTCCATATGCAAACCTTTCAAAATCAGTTTGATCTGATCCTTGCCTGTTTTGGTCTTTCTCTTTGGAAATTCCTGCCCCCTTGCTGTAAAAGGGGGCATTTAGTGTCACCAAATATTGTACTCTTACTTGGAGCGAGTCAGTGAGAACAGAATATAGACTTCTGTCTGGACACGTTGTCTGCAGCTCTGTCTCAGGCTGTCTCTCTTTCTCTAACATAAAGGAAATGGAGGCTGCCTGCTGGAGATAAGCTTCGGCTTGCCTGTGAATTGCAGCTGCCACTGTCAATATGCAGCAACGTTTCCGTATCCATTTCTTCGTGTCTTGTCATTGGCAGAAGTGACAGGTAGATTGGATGGAAGACCTGTGAGCTGGGATGGGTCACCAGCTTGGGCGTCTGCAGCCTGGAAAGCTGGAGTCAGCCCGCTGGCCATTGGCATTCAGATATACAGCTCAATGTGCATTGAAAATGTGCTTGTGAAGTCAGACAAGACTGAATATATGACTTCCCAAAATTTGTGGGACTGAGTGAGAGAATATAGGAATGTGCTGGAATGGAAAACACTGGTCCAGTTTGTTTCTTCCAGCCTCCTCACTGTCACATTATGCACAATGGGCATGTAACATTACATCTGACCAACAGCTGACAATGACAAATACTAGTTCTCGTGTGTTAATATTACAATTAATGTCAAATTATAAAATACTGAAAAAGTATAAAAATGTTCATAATGGCACTATTCTTCCTGAGGCCTCTTTTGTCAAAACTGTCAAAAATTATGAAAATGACTTGGGGGAGAAAAGGGGCAATTTACATTTAATTTTCATTAGAAATGGACTAAAATCAGAACCTGATCCAAATTCAAATACAAAAGCACTTTGCAATGTCTTTTTGAAGTTTGGTTTGCAAATTGTCTGCCAATTTGAAAAGGGAAAAGTTCACTTCGACCTTGAATTTTATTATCATTATTATCTTAGGAGTATACTTTTATTCTGTCAATGGAGATTTTCATTTTCCTTTTTGATAGTAAATATGCATTTTCAGCATGAACATTAGCCAGACTTCAAAACTAGTTCATTAGTAATTCAATCTTATAATGCATAATCCTTCTATTAAAAATTAAATTTTAATGTAATTACATTTCAGTCAAATGAAGTTTTAACATAAGCAGACATATCATTTCATATTTGTTAAAACTAAATACTTAAACAAATAAAACAATACATTGTGCATTTGGGCGAAATCCCTGTCTGGGTACTGTCAAATGTATAGTTTAAATGACTTTGTATCATAAAACACTGCTCTGTGTTAAAATATGGTAGAAAACAGTTTGATAAATGAGGCCCATTTTATTTAAACAGCACACCTACTAGGTGACAGCCAATTACCCTTGCGGGCCAGCATGCAGGAATTTGGTCCTCAATACGTTTTGACAGCGTAGTGCTATATCATAGTTAGCCCTGCAGACACACTCGTCAGCCTCATACTTGATCCTGAACACAAAAGCTGTCAGCCAGGTCAGAGGCTCGGGGGGCTGACATTGTCTGCAAAACACAGCCATATCTTCCAACAAATGGGATACGAGTTTGATGTTGTAGTGGTGGATTATGTGCGGGCGGGAGGGTGGGTCTGACTAGAAAGGCTCTCAGCCTGTGCTGTGCACTGACATTACAAGGCTCACGTAGGCAGGGTGACAGAATCCAGGCTTAGTAAAGGATGCAGGAAGCCTAGCAAGATGACAATGCATAGATGGGTCCAGTCCTCATCCAATATTTTACTAAAAAGAAAAAAAGCCAAAATGGGATTTTTCTCTAATTTAAATACATATCACTATATGTTGTGGCTCAATTTAAGGCTTTATAACTGCTGCATTAAATACTGGTTTCTCTTTTTCTCAGTGAAATTTTGACTTTTCTCTTTTAGACCCTTGGCCATAGTTGTAGAATAAAAACACACTGATCCATTATGACAACCCTGTCTCCTAAAATTGTAGTTCTATAAAACTAACCCTAACCCTGGTAATGCCTGGGGGTAGAGCATTGGGTTGGGATGCAGAAGGCTGCCATGTGTGGTCCCCACCCAACCACTTAGGACCACACTGGTACCAGTCCTGAGCCCGGATAAAATGGGAGGCTTGCGGCAGGATGGACATCCAGCCTAAAAACTCCTGCCAAATCAACGTGCGGAACACGCTCTGCTGTGACGACCCCTGAAGGGACAAGCTGAAAGCCTTTATTCTTTGACAACCAATGCCCGGTCCAGAGTAGATGATTTTCAGATTCTTACCATTTTCAAAATCTTAGAGGACCAGAGACTTAAAGAAAAATTTACTTTTTTTTTTTTTTTGTATTTTAATATAAAAACAGGAGCAAACACTTGCAGTTAATGCTACATGACTTAAGACTGGCTATTACGGAGACTTGCACTTGTGCACTTGTGTTTGCTGTTTGTAGACTGACAAAACAGAATCAGCATAACATATGTTTTGCAGCGCAAAATAAAGTTTTATTGATGCTTTTGCAAACTGCTTCTCTAAGTCCACAACATCGACATCCAGTTGATGACGCTTCCCGATGAGCTCCCTATGATTGGCTGTTTGCTGCTTTCTACACACTGCTTCTCTCACACCACACAATTACAAGTTGTAAATATTGATATTCACGATAGGAGAGTGAGGAGACTCTGAGCCAGTCTGGAGGACTAAGATCAATGCTTACAAAACAGAATTGATGTTTATATGCATGCTTCCTCGCACTGATCACAAGACACTTCTGGCTTCAAGTTATAGATCATTCAGCATATGTATTGGACTGTCCTATTCCCCCATTCCGAGAACCATGGATCTTGGGAGGCAATTCTTCAAAACACAAATGCAACACAATCTCCACTGTTCTGTGGACAACCCTAAATACTGTATCACTGAAAATACAATTTTAATAAAATGGAAATCCTAAAAGCAACACAAACATCAAACAGTGGGAAAATCTGTTCCTAGACCACATACTGTATCTGTGGAAAAGATGTCTGACTCTCTGAAAACCAAAACAGCTAAATTTAACAAAGCCTGGTCCTCAGTCATAAACAAGTTTATCCTCCATCACTGCCAGTCATCCTCAACTTACAAATGTTCTTCATGCTGGGCAACAGACACACACGCTTGTTTGTGATTTCAAATGTATAAATGGACGTTTTTGGTGTGTGTGTGTGTGTGTGTTAAGCTACCATGGCTCGATGAGTCAGTACTGCTTCCTGACTTCAGTAGAATTTAATTTGAGTCAAATGGTGATAATAATAATACTAGAATGGCCTTCGCTAGTAGTCCACCATTGTCCAACATGTAATGTCAGCTGTGACCTCCTGTGGGTGTGACTGTATTCATTGTTTTCCTTCTCTTCTTCACCTCTATCTTATGTTCTCCTGTTTTTCACTTTTTTAAATTTCTACATTTTTATTTTCTCCTCCAATGGTTACCGACACCTGAATCTCCTATAAGCAGGGTGATGAATAACTTTCACATCTACGTATACACCCACACACCCTTCTGTCATATTTTTTTTTTCTTGCCCCCTGACTTTGTTTCTTTTGTCAGAGGTTGTTCCTACTTCACTCATGTATACATTTACACACAAACACACACTGGGAAAGTAGAAACCTGCACTGATTTCCCCCAAAAGGCACCACTATCACATTAGGTGGTTTCACTGACACTGTTGTTACTGCCGCCACTTTTGGGTTCTGATGTTTTTTGGGAGTGACATCCAAATTAGTCCATGTAAATTTATGTTGCATGCCCCTTGTTCCTTGTGTATCATAAACTGTCACACATCAGTACATGGCAGTAAAATACCAGAATTTTTAGCCATCCTCTTCTGTGTGCAATAGTCCCTTCAGTTTTATGGCTGAGCTTTCACCAACAGTGCACGTCATTTAGCTTATTACCAACTGGTGTAGAATCAGCCTACAACATATTATCAGCCTCATGAGGCTCTTTACAATAGTCATGAAAATGAAAACCAAATCATAAATAAATTCACAGAACTACGCACAAAGTATAATAAATTAAAGACTATCCTATTATAGAAGTTATTCAAGTTGTTACAGGAGACTAGGCGGTTCAGATTCTTTACTTAGATTAACAGGAGAAATTGCATTTAATGTAAAGCCATGTTAAACCATGTCTTTAACCTAATCT
Source organism: Channa argus (assembly GCF_033026475.1). Taxonomy (NCBI): domain Eukaryota; kingdom Metazoa; phylum Chordata; class Actinopteri; order Anabantiformes; family Channidae; genus Channa; species Channa argus. Next base: position 3,526,238 of record NC_090218.1, read on the forward strand.
AAGTAGCTTTTTAAATGATTATTTTTATTATTTTTAGCCTTTAACCGAGGCTTAACCTCAGATCAGAGGATGATCAGACAGTGCTACTTGGCATCAAACAATATTCCTCCAAACACCTTTGTTTTTAAGGGACAAAGTTTAAAGTTGTTCGTAGTGATCTACTCATTCAGTTTGCCCTTGTGTTGTGTATAAAAGCATAACAGACCAATCACCAGGTTTTAAGGTCTCACGTCTACCATATGCTTCGCTTTTCTTTTTTAAACACGCTAATATTTATGCTGTTATTAAAACGTGAACACTATTTCTTGATAATGTAGCTGTAATGATGCATTACATAGACACGTTTTACTGTAGTACATAAATCTTTCATCTCTTAATACATTTTGTACCTGCCTCCCCCTCCAGGCTATAGCTTTGCTCGCTTAGAGCCATAAACGTAATCTCCTCTATAAGCTATCTGATGCAAACGAGCTGTGGCAGTCCAGTTTAAGGTCAGCCAAGGAGACCTTCTGTCTGACGCAGGGGGATGGGAACAACGGTTCAAGTGGAAAGCATGTGTATGTGTGTGTGTGTGCATAAGCTCCTGCAGAGAGCAACATCCATGTTTTCTTCAAAGTCGAAGTGACACCATGAACTGCCCCTGTCTGTGTTACACAAGCAGCATTGCCGCTGAATTTTCTTGTCCAGTTACATTAAACCTCTATGTGTATCCTTAAGTTGTTGGCGAGTACAACTTGGTGAGATTAAAAATGCAAATGTCGTGCTGCTGTTCTGAGGGTACTAATCACGCCTGATCCGAGTACGATTACATGTTTTCAGTCCTCATTTGTGGTTGTTTCTTTCACTGTTAACCTGCTGTTGTTGCTCCCTTTCATTCTCCATTACTCTACTGCTTAGATGAATGAATGTGTGAATGTGGAAAAATGATAAGTGGTAACTCCGAGGTAGCAAAATGCATTGATATGTTCAGGCATGGATTTATGTATGGGCAATGTGGACAGGCATCTGGCATCTTTTGGGGGGCCGCAAACCGTGGCTGCACTAAAAAAACTTCATAATGATTTGACATTTGCGTGATCGGTTTTCTGTCACTTATGTGCACATCATGTCACTGTCTGGGTTAATTAAGGTTGTCGAAGCGGGTACCCTAATTCTAGTTTGGGAAATGGGCAAGTTGCTGCTTAGGACGATTTCCCTCAGTGCCTTTTTTTTACGACACCTCAAACCAGAGCTGAGCTACAGCTGCTGGCGTACACATGGCACCTGTTGGGCCCATGTTTTTCTTGATCAATGTTTAAATCAGACAGAGCACAATTTATACATATGTGTTTATGTCGGGAAAATACAGAGAGCTGTGCAACTGCATGTGTTTCTCCAGCTCTACAAAATACAACAGGGTGATATATCTTCACTCCAGCAGATCCTGTTGCATCGGTTTCTGAAGTCACATTGACCCACTTGTGCTTTCATTTAATTGCCATATATGTATAATCTGAGCCTACAAAGCTACTACTTTTGAATCAGAACCTCCAGTGTTTTGATCGAGGTACATCAAATTAACTAGTAGCTGTCTTTTGAATGTCTTAAATAATTGAACGGACATATACTGTAAGCAAATCCCCAACATTTAGGCTTAATCGGAATTTTAAAAAAAGCTTTTTTTAAGTTTTTTTTCCTGTGATTGCATTTCTTCAGAAGAATTGCTTCCTTATGAAGGTGATTCAAAATAAAGTTTGAACTAGAAATCTGTTATTTGCTTTATGACAAAGATCTGATATAACAACAGCCTAATTACAAAAATCAAGAAAAACAGAAGAAGAAGGGAAAAAAAGCAACAGAAATGAAGCATATTCTGTTTTCTCTTTTATCAGAAGGACATTCAGCTGGAAAGATGTTGGAAAAACTGTATTAATAGAAGAAAACTTGCAAAATCTCTAAAGCAATGTCTATTGCTTTGTAAAAGAAACACGTAGCCTACTTTTCCTGGGGAAACTAAATATTCTGATGTCCTCATTGCTGTGTATATTTCTCTTACTGTGGTCTCTGAAGCTCTTTTTCTTCCCATTTCTCACTTCACATTGTTAGAAAGCAACAAATTATGAGGGATGCTTTCCACGTTTTTTTGTCATTTTGTGCCACTAGTCAGCAGGTGTCGTTGAATGTTACCATGGAAACGTGGCTCTGAGTTCAGTTAGCTTGGGGCCAGGGTGCTAAATTATTACAGATCTACCTGGATTAAAAGTTTTCATCAGAATTTCGCTCTGAGAAGATGAAAAGTCATCAAGTGTTTATGAGGCAGTGCGTCCTCTGAGGGCATGTCTACCAATTCCATTACCAGATGTGACGATATTTAGGATCAGAATCTGGAAATGGGTTTATTAATAACTAGGTTTTCACATACAAGGAGTTATTCTTGGTGAGTTGTAAAACAAAGTAGTAAGAAAAAGACGAAAGTTATAAATGAATAGTTACAGTACAATTGAAAGTTTGAGTCGTTGGTAAGTTTTAAATTACAAAATGTCAGAGGATAAAATGTCAGAGGATGACTAAACAAATCTGCCTTCATTATCTGGTTAACTGATTTTATGACTTTCATTTCAGCATAAATCAAAAATTAACAACACTTGTATCTTCCAACTTCCGTTTGCATTTGACATTTTTGTAATCTACAGACTGAAACCACAAACATAACCATTGTAAAAAGTATTCTTAATTTCGTATCATTTACTTATTTTGCAAGTTCTTGGTGTTCTTGTTTCCCTTTATGGCTTGGTAATAATAAACCTCTGCCGCGAGATTTAGAGGAGCATTTTGGGGAGCTGTCACAGTTTTTAGGAATAAATTCAGAAAGTTCAGTCTGGCTCAATAAGCAGCTCAGCATGGAGAGCCATTTGGGAAAGAAGCTGCATCAGTTGTAAATTTGAGTCTCACAGGGGCTTTTTATCCAGTGCAAAAAGTAAAAAAAAGGAAAAAGAAAATTTATCATTTTTACAAAAAATGAGTTACCCAGATAATAGTCCACTTTAAAATGTGAGTTTGAGAACAAAATTCCCAGCACTATACGCAAATATCCATTCAAATTCTAGTTTAATAGGTCTTGGTATAGGACAAGCTCTTGTTAGAGTTAACCTGGATCTTTTCAGTTTTCTAAAAAGGCCATATTATCCATAATTTGGAAGTCACATTTTTATTCCAGGGCTCTACTGAAATAATTTTTGATAACACACAATTTCAAAAACTACTTATTGTTCTTTCATGTTCCTTTTATGCAGTAAGTCTTGTTCAGCTCAGTAAGAAGTGTTTCTCTTTAAGCCCCCTCACCCTGACTCCACTCTGTTCTTGGGCTGCTTGCAGAAGACTGTGGAGCAGAGCAGTGATCCATGGATGTAATAATGAGCGGGTGGGTGGGACTGTGTATGTTTTACATTTCTGGTCATGTTTGTGCCTGGGACTTTCCATGTTGGGAAAGTCAGAGAAAGTCATCAGAGTCGACAGAGCTAACGGAGACACGTGTGAATTCTTCAGCATGCTATCAGCTCATGTCTTAGAACATTGACAGTAAAGTAACATTACACACCCTCTTTTAATTGCTTTGGTCACTAACTTAAATACAGATCTTCATCTTTCCTGCACAGAGTAATGTTCAACGGCATCTCGTTACGCAGTTTTAATAGTGTAATCCAAAAAGTTTGTGTATTTTGCTGCTTGCTGCTTTTTTGATGCATTAAGGTTTTATAAAATGCAAGAAGAAAACATTTTTTTAAAGTTATGTTGCATAAAATTAAGTGTAATTAGTACAGTCAAGCTGCCACATTGAGAAATGATGCGTTTTAATAAAAACACTATCTTGAAAAATAACTTTCTTAACAAGCTCTTACTGTCTAAACATGTTTAATTGTTTTATTGTAATGACTGAGAGTTTCATTTTTTTAATTACCTTGGACTGCTGACATTGGTGGATTTCCTGTTATGTTTACAGGCTTATGTTTACACAAATTAGCAATTCATGACTCCAGGTGGGAGATATCAGAGCCTGCAAAAAAATAGAACAAGGAGGAGGGAATTGGATGAAGGCAGGTTCCATCGCAGTGTGAATGTTTCTGTTGAAACGATGCTTTTTAATCAGGTTTTGGGGTTCAACTGGTGGTGATTATGTTGGCCCTGTGTGTGTTTATTCAACAGCAGTGCTGCTGGCAAACATTAGCTACATACAGCTGGTCTGATGACAATATGACAACAATAGTTTCCAGGAGGAAATCGGCAAAACTATTTGGGATATAACCTGACTCTAACATAAAAAAAAAGGATACACTGGATTTGGTTACATTTGTCAAATAATACTTCACATAGGTTGATGCAAAACTACATGAAATACACAAATACTTTCCTTTCCTGTACAACATCTCCACAGGGAAAGCCAGTAGATCAACTGCAAGACATTCCTTTTGAAGCTGATGATGAAAACATACAGTAACTTTAAATAGCAAAAATGTCAAAAGAAGCCGAACAAGTGCTTAACTGTACGTACTTTAAAAAGGACAAGTGACATGTCATTACTGCAACTATCTCTCCTTCTGCGAAACTCCAGGCTCATTTCAAAAAGCCACAAGCCTGTGAGTGTCAGGAAGTAAAATGAAATCTGGGTCACATTGTGAGACATTTGCCTTTGGAGTATGCCACATTGTCATTTCATTTTTTTTTTTTTAATTCCAAATGACCTTTACAGTTCTTTCTCCCCAAAGTTTTCCCACTGTCTGGCTGGCAACTTACAGTGTAGATTTAAGTGGATTATTTTAAGGTATTTAGCAGGGTTTATGATTTTAATGTATTTTTAAATTGGTGTAATATCATTCTGAATTATTAACAGCTTATATTCTTAACATCATCCCTGTGCTTTAATTCTGCAAAAGTTATTCACATATATTTCCACAGCTCTGCTACATCTCGAAACTGAAACAATATCTCCTGACTAACTGGGGAATAAAAATCAGCTATGAGACTATGCCGTTTACTGGACGTATATATATATATATATATATATATATATATATATATATATATATATATATATATATATAAAATTTATTTATTTATTTATTTTTTTCATCATATTTCGGAACCAGGGTAGTGGAGGTTAACTGTGTCTGATTTCCTGTGTCCAAAAACTGGGATGCCATAGATGCAAATTGTAATGGCTCCATTTTATGATTTTTATGATTTTATGATACAAGTTTATGAGCCAATGGTGACCACATAACTTTTTTATTTTTATTTTTATTTTCTGTTTTTCAAGATACATTTCCTGGTGTTGGTTCTGGGTTAACAGAACCGATGGTGGTCTGAGCAAATCTAATTTGTGCACTGTAAAAAACAAGCTTGGGATTTAAGAAAAAAGTTATTTTCTGCTTCATTTGTGGGCTACTTTACCTCACAAAAATGTCACCCAAGAGTAAAAAGGAGATCTTCATATGGCACAGCATCTAAGTTTTCATGCTGTAAATCAGCGGATGGACACAAAACAAATATAGCAGCATCAGTAGTGGTATTACATAACCAAAAAAAACCAAATGGCTGTCATTACTTTTATTGGAGCAGGAATGTTTTTTTGCACAGGAACTAATCGTCCACATCTCCAATATCCATCCAAAATGAGTCAGCAATGATATCTACAGATCCAGGGGAAGGTTAAACATATATAATTACATGGTACTCAATAACTGAAATTTTTGTGGTTCACTGATAACTGCTTTATGATTAAATTATGCATGGATCCTGCTGAGTCTTCAGTTCTTTAAGAGACAGCAAAAACACAAAGTGCAATACTGAGAACGAATTCTGCAGCAATAACCCCCCCAACCCCCCTTCCCTCTTTTTTTCTGCAAACTCTTTGCTCTGAGTCTTGCCAAGACATGGAGTAATCCTATTTTTGGCTTGCTCTTTTCGATGAAACCGAAGTAAGCACATGCAGACACATGCATGTGTTGGAAGGTGTTCATCACAGTCTGCAGGCCCTACCTCATCCTGTCAAAGAGGCCTCACAAAATACAGCTCTCTCTGGCTGTGTCTGTCTAACCTCCCCCACCCCCATCCTAAAAATAAAGACACAACAGCAACCTGGCAAGTGGCATTGTTAATTCAGTAGCCTGGAAAAGGACGTGAATCATGAGGGGTTTCCATGAGAGATTTGAGCTGTCAAAGTATGGAGGTAGCCTGCTGCTGGGATCTGCCTTCTCATTCAATTAAGGCAGCTGGGAAATATCAAACTGTACAGTAACAGACCAGATAGCTCTGCTGCGGCTCTTTTGCTTTTTCCGTCTTGCTTTGGACTATTTGCAATTAGTTTTTTATTTGCCCGTAAACCTCCACAGTGCTTTATTTTAATATCAACAGTTTTCCTTATCGTGTATCACTTGGTTTCCTGCTGCTTCGCACGCAGTTGTAGGTAAATTAAATTTAATAACATTTGAGATGCAGTTTAATTACTATAGATATAGCATGGTCTTGCCTGGAATTATGTGTTTTAGTGGCTTCATAAACCACAAGGTTCACTATTAGCGCACCGTGTCCGATGGGAAAATAAATGGAGTCGGCTTGAAGTTTGACACGCACCTGTTCCCAGCTGTAACCACACATGTGCCTGTCATCTACAATGAATTTCAAAGCTGTTATTCCAGCAGTGTCACACTAGTGAAAGGATTTGCACGTTTTCTTTTTTTTTCGTGACCTCATCAACTGCAAAACATCTTTACACAGTTCCGTTAATGCATTTCTTTGATTTTAAGGTCTTCGTTCTTACTTTCCGTTTTCACTCTTCTTCACCGGCTCTGTGTTACTCTGACAAGTGTACTAACAAATGTAAAGGCACAGAATGAACTGGTCTTTGATAACATAGAAAAATAACGGCACGGTGGAGGAGTGGTTAGCATTGAGGCCTGACAGCAAGAAGGTCCCCCGTTTGAATCCATTTGGCAGCTGCGGTCTTTCTGTGTGGAGTTTGCATGTTCACCTCGTGCTTGTGTGGATTTCCTCCATGTCTCCCGCAGTCCAGAGACATGCACGTTAGGTTAATTGGTGACTCTAAATTGCCCGTAGGTGTGAATGGTTGTCTGCGTATGTCTCTTCTCCAGTGTAGTGTTACGTCTCATCACTAAAACAAATCCAGATCTTACGAAAGTCATGAATACGTTGTTTGTATCATGTTGTAAATGCTGTTTCACCTCAAGTGTAGGAGGCAGAGTCACTTAGGAAAACCAACCCCTGTAGCTGATGTCACAATAAAATTAAAATATTATAAATAATTTCATTGCAGGAATGTACAACTTTCTTCACTTATTTGTTTCATCGTGTTAAACAGCCTGGTTTCTTGTGTTTTGATCAAGTGTTTTGCAGTTTTGTGGTAAAACAGTTGAGAGTAGAAAGGGTGATTCAAAGTCAATATGGGGAGCATGAAAAAGCCACCCCAGGGTGCTTCAGATGGAGCTTTTGCCGACATAAATTAAAGTAGATACATTATATATTATACAATTGGCTTATAAAATCCAGTTACATTTCTTTTCTCGACCTGAAATGAAGTGAGCGACTGTACGCAGTGCTTTGAAAGTTCTGACTTCTTTAATTAACACGCTGGTCTGAGGAGTTGGAACACTCCTCCTTAGTTTGCCTATTAATGCCTAGTATCTCCCAAACTATCTGTCTTTTCTAAAGTTGTTATTATGTGACCTTTTTAGCAGTGTCACACGCCAATATTCTAACTTTGGGGTATTTGAATCTGAAGTAGATTTAAGTGGCTCAAGCCATCGCGTGTTGTTAGTGTAAAAGATGTGTTCAAAGCCAGTGTGTTAAGGTCATAAATTATTTGTAGTCAATTATATTTTTAATTTTTACTCACTGCAACAAATAATTGGACCCATTATCCTTTAGTAAATATTGAATATTGTTCTTTTATTTGTTTATCCACCAGCACATTTAATATGCTTTTTTCTCATACTAACCCAAGTTTTTCCTTGAAATTTAATGGAATTTAGTCTGCCACCTTATCTGTTGTGTCAAGTTCTCGTTGCAAAGTGTTGACACCTGTGCAAGAGATAACCTTGAATACTAATTCAGAATCATGACTTTAATTGCACCCTTCCCTGTCAGCAAGTTCCCTGCATTCTCTTTAGTAACATGCTAAAAATGCTGAAAGATTATCTGTTTTTTTTTTTTACATATGAACCAGCTGAGCCGTTCTGTACCAACGCTATCAGACATTCACTGTAATTACCTTACCATGATTTTTTTACTTTGTGAGTCTGAAATTCATTATTTAATATTTCTCCGTCTTTTCTCGTTCCCCCCTCTTCTCTCCTTTAGGTGAGTGTCAGTCAACAACATGTGGATTTTTTTCAGTCCAACTCCAGCTGAGTCTTTCTGCATTGCCTGTTCCTTTCCGCATTGTTGTATGATTCCACCATCAGGTTTGAAAAAGATTTCCCCTTTTCACTGTGTGTTGCTGTGATTGTGATCAAAGGGAAAAGGAAGCGTGCCCAGAGAGACAAGCCTCATGCGGTGGAGTACCATGACAGTTTCTCTTCAGACGCTCCGGTGGCTGCTGGATTGAGCCATATGGAGATAAAAGTAAATGTCAGTGGCAATGGTGGGCTTTGGTCTTTGCTAGAGTTTCATGGGGTTCATTGTTTTAGCTTGACTTGGTTTCTGTTCCCTCTGTTACCTTTTAGGAAACTGAATGGACATTAAGCCTTTGGGTGGGGTGATGGGAGGTGCTTGTTATTCAGTCGTGTGTTCACCAACGCCTTTAATCGTGTTTACAGCAGAATGTGAGCTGATTACTACTGACTGGAAATGGAAAGTAATCACTTGCTGAGTATTCTTTTCTTAGCAAGTCCTCACATTATTTCTGAGGACGTTTAAGTGGTTTATGCAGCGTTCTGGAGTGTGCTTGCAAGAAAATGCCAACGTTCTTCAAACTATTTAAGTATGTGTAAACAAATCAAACAACTTGACATGGTTGTGACAAATAATAATATGATAATAATATTTGTTTTTACCTTTAGGGGATTAAGGTTAATCCAACATATCAGTGTGTCACACATGTGTCACTCTGCATTAGGATTCATGAGCCAACCCTAAGATGACGTCGTTTTTCTGCTGATTCTGATAAATTAGGAGAAATACAGACCTGAGCATGATGTAAGCATAATAATACAATAATTTATACACATGTACAATAAGTAAACCCCAATGTCAAGAGAAGAGGGTCCAATTACTTGATTCTGGAAAAACAATTAAATTATATTAGATGACATATTTTACATCTACTGTCAATATTTAAAAACAATTTACTTTGATTATGTTTCAGATTAAGGGCAGCTGTAGCGATTTCTTTTTTCTTCTCCAACTTCCTCTACTTTGTCACGAAGAAGAAATGGTCAGAGGCCACCTTGCTAATTAGTATAAGAAATGAATACACTTTTGCATTTTTCACAGTTTTATAGATTCAAATTCAATTATTATAAAATTACAATTTTATCCAGCAACCCATGATGACAAAAATGAAATATTAAAATGTACAAAAATATTCACTCTTAATTCAGTACTTTGTTAAAGCCCAGTTTCAGAGCAGTTACAGCTCTGAGTATTCTTAGAGCTCTACTTACTTTGCACACCTGGGTGTGAGAAGTTTATCCCATTCTTTCTGGCAGATCCTCTCAAGCTTCATCAGACTGGATGGGAAGTGTCTGTGAACTGCCAAGTTCAGGTCTCTCCACAGATGTTCTGTGGGGTTTTAAGTCTGGGCTTTGATTGGGCCACTCAGTCAAAGGCTTGTCCTGAAGCCACTCCACAACATTATCTTGGCTGTGCAGTATGCTTCCAGCCACTGTCATGCTTAAAGGTGAATCACTGTCCCAGTTTCAGTCAGTGTGCACTCTGGTGCATGTTTTATTTAACAACCTCTCAGAATTTGGCTTCATTCATTGTTCATTCAATTCTCCTCAGTCTCCTGGTCGCTGTGACAAGGAAATGCCCCCGTAGCATGATGCTGCCTCCACCATGCTTCACTGTAGGGATGGCATGAGCAGTACTTGGTGTTTACCAGACATATTGCTTGGAGTTTAATTTTGTATTATCATACCACCATGTGTTCATGTACTTTGGTCCTTGTCAAGTCATCTCAAAACTGGCTGGCCATCCAACATTTACTTTGAAAGCTGCTGAGATTTTTCTGGTTGCCAAATGAATCGTAATCTTAAGTTTGCAGTAATCTCCTTAACCACTATCATTGACAATTATATTTACAAATAAAAATAAATATATTGGGGTGATTTAGCGTCAGGTTTGTTGAAAACATTTAGCAATGAGAGGATGAAGTGTTAAATGCTACTCAAAATTTTTGAATCTATTATTATTTACAGGCAGAGTGACAGAAATCATATGTGGTTTTGGGGGTTTATTGAACATTGCAGGGTTCATGATTTACTAATAAAGCTTCACATTGTTGTGTTTTAATATGAAATCTCAAACATTTGCCATTAAATGAGGTAATTTGGTCAAGGAAGCCTTTGGAAGAAGCTGCTGTGAAATATTGACAACGGACAGAAATTCTGGAGCAGTAAAATGTGATGTACTGGCATAATATGTTTTCTTTATTCAGCCTTAGTGGTTAAGACCAGTCTCTCCAGCAACACTGTCATACATGCACATACACACACTCCAGTGGTCATTAAAAGCTCCCGTCACCAGGGGCATATCCCTGGCAGCACCTGCCAAAGCCATTATCTGCCACCCTGTCCTAGACGAACACTTTGGCATACATCTGAGCAATTAGGCCAGATTATTGGCAACCTTCCTTGGCCTTGCCCCATTATCAAGACCACTAATTACTAGCAGTGTTCAGTGCTGCCTTTCTCTCTCTCTGTCCTTCTCTCTCTCTCTCTCTCTCTCTCTCTCTCTCTCTCTCTCTCTCTCTCTCTCTCTCTCTCTGTTTGGTTCAGGACAAGGAGGCAGATTGGAAAAAGTGGACAAAACCTGAGAAATATAAGGGAGACAAAAATAAATGGATGAGCAAAGGTGTAGGTTCATTAGAGGTTGCCAACAGAGTGGAAGTGACAGCTTAGTGACACCTTCTAGTTGAGACATCTGTACATTAAGTGTGTAAGTATGTGTGAGGTTCCCAGGGGAAATATTTTGTCAGAAAAAGCTGTTTCAGTGTGTCATCAGCGGAGTGATTGAAGTCTTTTCGGAGCATAATGATAGCTGACTCATGTTGGTGAGGTGCTGGCTTGTCTGCTGGTTTCGACAGAGTGGAAAATCACGCCTGCTGGGCAATTGCAGCTTTAATGGAGAATGGCACACAAACAAGGCACATATGGACACTTGCATGAACGCTCAGATGGACTCACACCCCTCATGTTCACACAGAGAGACACAGATATATATGCTATATAATACCATGTTTGCTCGGTAGCACAGTGTTTAGCAGTAATAGGCTTTCTTTTTTTAAAATAAGCTTTAAACAAAAGATCATCTTGTTCAGTTTTCTTAACATAACTTGCATTTTATCTGGTGAGCTGCTTTGTAAAAGTCTTGCCCAGCACTAACTTTAAACACGTCTTTTACCCTAACAGAACAGGTAAAAAGGAATTTTTAAATATTAAAAACTTGAGCAGTCATTGTTAACATCATAATACATTAATCCATATTTCTTTTTAATGCCACTAATTCTGCAGTCAATGCAGGTTCTGTCGTGGTGACTCCTTGTCTCACTGGTACAGGGCTCAACAGTAACTCGGAGCAGGAAAACCGACTTGTGCTAAGCATTTTATTTGCACTTTCATGTAATGTAATAATGTAAATGTAATAAACAGATATTATTAATTATCAATATGTTAAAACAACCGCTGCCTTTACGTTTGTTATATAACTTAATACTGAGTTCCTCTCTAACATCCTCCGCACTAAACCAGTCACTGATCGTTTTAGATTTAGCCAAGAGATCACGGCTGTTTACGTAGATTTTATATTTAATTCAACTTTAAACTTTCAAAATGTTCTATTACTGTAAATTCTGATCAGATAATACCTTGGAATAATTTGTGATTAGTCATGATATAATATGCACACTCATGCAATTAATCTAAATTTAACTTTTAACCAATTGACAGCTCTATTAAGAACACTTCAGTTTAATGAATTTTGAAACACCATCAAATTCACTAATTTCTTCTGAGAACTTGATCGATGTTTTGAAATTATGACAAAACTTCCAGGAGTGCAAAATGGCTCTAAAACAAGAGTATGGAAAATATCTTTTAAAAAGGTCTTGAAAAAGGGAATGAAAAATTAAGTTGAATCAAAATATTGGCTTGAATATTTAACTTTGTCCAGTTTATTTCTTCGTATTCCCATAGTGTCCATTCCTCACCAAGAAAAACACGTCTCCCACACTCACACACACACACACACACACACATGCATGCACACACAAATTTACTTTTATCATCTCTATGCATCTGTCCGGTCCTGGTGAAAAAAATAAAGGTTAGTCAAGGTCCAGGAGATGTTTTGAAGAGAAGGATCTTGCATGCCAAGTGTGTGGTCAGTGGAGATATTGCCTCAGACCTCAGCTCCGTCTGACATTACCATTGCCAAAGGTCAGATATCAGAGATGGCTTTTTGCTTAGCTGTGGAAGGGCTAAACTGCACACACTAACCATGAGGGTGCAGCGGTTGTTATGCTGATGTGTGGCACTCAGCTACTGTGCAGAGTTTTTTTTTAGGGTGCATCAAAGACGTCAGTCAATTATAAACTTTGCTTGGAGGCATTTTCATTCCTCACTACTAGAGGTAGATCCTCTGCATCAGTATTGAACAGTACAGGCATTTTTTGAAGGATCACTCTCAGTTTAAATAAAGAAAATCCCAAACTGATCCTTTCCTTAGTTACCTTCCACACGTTGTGTCCATTGGCTGCTGCTCGCATTTACAGAAGCTCTAATGTTACTCTGCAGCATTCTGCTGCATAGGAAAGTAAAATTACATTGTGTGTATTTCAAAACTGACTGTTTCTATAGATTCACAAAACCCAGTACTAAGAGAACTGAATTGTATCAGGGGCAAAAAACTGGACCCTGCCACTCCTACTCACTCCAGCTGTCCTGGTCTCCAGCATCATCAGCCTGTTTTTATCCTCCCTACTCACTGTCCATGAAGTTTCATCTTCTACACCACAGTGTGGAGCCTGGACATGAGGGAATAGAAATCAAGGCTAGTCTGTCCACATGTCCTGGCCATGTCAGAGGAGTTTGCAAAGCAGAGTGGGCGAAGGCCAACAACTATCTTGGGGAGATTTCCTATCAGGCATGTTTGGAGAGGTTTATTTGAACTCTGGAGGGTTTTTTCCCTTTAATTTGTTTAATTTGGCCAAGGGAAACAACGTCATTTGAAACAAACAACCACACAGAGACAGATGGAAAGGGAGACCTCAGTTCTCCTCCAAGCAAACTGTGGCTCAGCTTATTAGAATCTCAGTTCAGCAACAGGAAACATCCCCAAATGCACACTTTTATTGGTGTAAGGGGATGGATGGAGTCAAGGGAGCTAAAATAAAGTCAGTGCAGCAGCAGTTTCATTTTGTCCTCACAGTCAAGTATAACAGACCACAGGGTTTTTCTTCTCTTCAAGGGAGTCAGTGGAGACGGCTTTAGACGCTAAACAATCTACTTTACAACTTGGTAAACTCCATCTATTGAGGAAGGCTGCAAGATACAATTGAAAATGAAAATACCTTTTTTTTTCAATGTGGTTGTTTATAATGGGACATTAGAAACTCTATAATTCAGAGAGCGTGAAGAATTGTGTTTCCCTGACAGGCAATAGTCAATGGTGACTAAATTGTTTACTTTGAGGCGTCTACGTACAATTTTCAATATAATTAGACACCTATAACTAGACATCTGCCAGAAAATCTGAAATATTTTCTATAAATGTATTGCTTTACTACATTATTAAATCCTGATTATTATTTACCAACAATTCATGATTGGTCTCTACCAGAGACCAATTAAAGATTTTATGAACTGTAACAGTGTTCTGTAGTTATCCTGTAGGTAGTGTAATGTGTTTTGTGACATGCCTGTTATTATACACTGTAGTTTTTGTTCTTCATTACTTTTAATATTGTAGTCTTTATTATTGTGTAGTGCAGCAGTTCACACTTTCAGTTTGTCACCAGAAGTAGGTCCCAAAGGTGCAGTTTAAAATGCCTGCGTGGGATTTTCTCTGCATATGCGACCGCTGATGTACCTTTACATTTTTGTCACGCGCCTTCATTTCCTTTTTTCTAACAATAAAAGCATTGCTGATGAAGAACTTCTCTTCATAGGGGCTAAAACACTTGAGACATTTAAGGAAACTTTGGGCTGCAAAGTTCAAGAAAAACTGAGCCTTTCATCTTCCATGAGAGCCATGTGTCAAATTGGGAGCCCCTGCTGTGGTTTTGAACCTTTGTCTGTGGAAGGAGATTGAAAAATGCCCAGGCAGGGCATATCTAACTCTTGGTTTGCATCTGCCATTCTCTTTAAAAACGACCACATGGTGCAGCGACAAAAAGGCATTTTAATAGGTCTCAGATGAATTATCTATAACTATGACTGAATAAATCTTTAATCGCTGTAATGAACTTTAGAGTATGGATTCAAAAAGCCATTTAGCTGATAAATGACCCATGGAAAGCTCTGATACCAGGATAAATCAAATGAGGCTGGGGTCTTTACTTTTTCCTTTTTTTTTTTTTTACCAAAGACCAGCTTATCTGAATAATTGACTTTAGAGTACATCCCAGAATATGTCTCCTAATAAGCGAGAACAAAACGCTTGTCTTATGTGTATCACAAAAACAATGAATCAATTTTGGTTTGCAGGATTAAAAAAAAAAAAAAAAACAAGGAGAAAAAGAAAAGCTATGACCAAGTTACCTCAGCATCAGAACACGTCTGCCTCTCAGTCTTGTTCTTTGACTTATGCTCTGGCAGCCGTGAGCCATGGATGAATTACAAGCAGTGACTCAGCAGAGACCCTTCTCCTTTTATAGACTCACATGCTGCTCATTCTGCTTAGCTTTACATTCTAAGACATTCTAAGGTCAAGCACTTCATCTATTTAGTTTTTTCTTTGTCTGACCCTTACTTGCACGTCATGTTTAATATCTTCAGCCATTAATTGCTGCTATTCTTCACCGTGCCTTCAATATACACAAGAAAATATGATCCCCTCTTATTTCTGTCCGTGTCAGCAGATTTGTGTGCGTGCCCGTGTACGCCATTTTTAGAGCCATCTTTATATTTTGGAGCGCGGCTAGTTGTGGTGAGAGGTGGCGTGGATAAGGAAGGGAATTGTCTTTTTTTTTCTTTTTTTTTTTTACCTGTATAAAAAATAAATGTCATTTTGATTTATAGGTTGACATGTATCCACATACAATACATAGCTGCTCTTGCAGTGAATGGGAACTGGCCAGTGGCCCTGCTTCTCCGGCTGGATTAGCTGGTGTGATCTTGATTTTTGCAGAGCTGCAGTATGCCGGCAAATGAGCCACAAAATGAGAGCAGGTCTACATGACTATTAGAACCAGTGGGGCCAATATTGGCCACCACACACCATCAGCTGTACTTGCGTTTGTTGTACAGTACAGGTCCTTTTTTTTTTCACTGCAGCAAAGCCTGAGATGTCAGTCACACAACGCTGGTTTCACTGTACAATATGCAACGTATGACAAAGCTTTCTGTCCTGGCCTGTATACTTGAAATAGACTGAATACTTGTGATGACCTTTTGGAGCTGTAAACAAGTATGAAATGCGGAACCCATTTCAAAGAGCTGGCCCTCACTCTGAAATTCTATACATTACTACCAATTTCTTTCTATATGGTGATTTGTTTTATAGTTTCTCTATCGAAGCTTTTACGTAGAAATCTGAAGAAAGGATGTAAAGACAACACTGACCTCAGTAAAGCTCAGCTCTACAGAGCATTAGTTGACACGTAGACTAGTAGGATAAGATCACAAGGCTTCAATATGTAACATGTAACTTTTCTCACAGTTTGGCTTTTTTCCCTTTGAGAAACCCACTAGTTTGCATGAAACCGAACAATCTTCACTTTCCTAATTATTTGCCATACCTAGAATATGAGCTGGTTGGATCAACAACCGTTCACTAACACTCAAATTATGTTAAATTACAATCTAAAAACCTGTCAAAATCTGGAGGGATAAGTGTGGATTGTTTGTGTTCTCCACAGTTGAATATGAAATGAGCAATATCTTCTATATTTGGACCTGTCTTCATTTTAGTTATTGCTGCCACCAACTATCAGAGACGTTGCCTTTATATTGAGAAGGGGGACATTAGATATTCAAAGTACACTGCTGTTTGCTGACAAGGCAGTGCAACCCTCTCTGCAGGGGCTGAAAGGTGCTCAGCTTTGACAATTACCTGGCTCAAAGCAACTGAGAACAATGACTGAGATGAAGCAGAGCCAGTAACATTCAGCAGGAAACCCACTAAAACAGTGGTGCCAATTCCCTTTACTAAGGAGCTGTCATCTTGCCAAACGATGCGCGTCACTGGGTTTCACTACATTTTTTTCCCTGCTGCTGCTTTACAGAGTTGTTTCCGCATTTGAAAGCCTACTTATTACAATCTTTGAACTCGTGCAGAGTTTTATTTTTTATTTTTTCCCTCTACTAGTAGAGAGGGCTTTTGACAGCTTGCTCCACACTTGGGAAATGTAGTATTTTGTGTAGAGATATTCATGTGAAATACAGTGTCAAGTCAACTTTGGTGTTGCATGGCAGTCATGGGAAATGTGGGCTGTGGAAAATCCTTGTTTAGGCTGATGACTGAGTTATGACTGACATCGTAAAGCAGACCTTATTCAACTAAACCTGAGTTGAACAGTAAGCAGCTGAATGCAGTCCTGACCTCACCAGCTGTGTTTAAAGCTGTGTTTGACAACGTGGATCCTTTTTTTAGTGAAAATATTAATCTGTGAATGTTGCATTTTATGATGATGCTTTATATTCTAGAAGCACTGACATGACATAAATCATGGCCACCAGTAACTGATATATAGCTTGTAATGATTGGCAGTCATCCATGTGTCTTCTAATCTTGATGGAAGAGACACTGTTATTGCAGTAGTCTATGTACGACTCTGACAGCTCCACTCTTTATTTCATATGTCTGGTGGAGTAGAAGTAGGTACTGTACAGTAATGTTAACCTGTACTTTAATAAAATCAATTCCTATCTGCTTATACAGTATAACATCCACTCCTTCAGCTCAGCCAAACATGTTTTTCTGTGATATTTGTGCTTTTAATTTATTTTATTTTATTTATTTATTTTTCTTAATTAATCTTTACTCTAATGGAAAAGTTACTAGGCAACAAGTTGGTGAAAGAGTGCCTGGACCATACTGTAATTGACACTGTTTCCCCTGGTCAGGGTGCTGGTTAGCATGGAACATCCACTAATGTTGAAGATTGAATACGTGCTTGATGTTGTATTATTTGTAGGGCATCAGTGTCCTGTATTATTCCAGCAGTGGGAGTATATTGAATGTGTGGAGTGTGTGAGCCACTTCATTCATATTCCGTGTCCTTTGCCTTTGTAATTTTCACTATTAAATGGGTAAATTAGCACAGAACACTACTTATAGATCCAATAAACATCTAGTACAAATTGGTCACATAACATAAGATGGCTTTGAGTCCCCAGTGTGCCACACATGCTCTAGTAAATTAAAACAAAGGAATAAAAACAAATCATGGTGGTGAATGACACCCCCTCCCCCATCTTTTTTAACATTAAACCTATCTGCACACAACAGATACTTATAAAGCCATTGCTCTTTCACGTGCTTTAGTATGTGATTGCAGCACCGAGTTTCTCATAATGGAGCCACATTAGCCGGTGGCACAGCCAGCCATTATCTATCTGATGGGCAGGCTGGTTAGCTGGCTGGTTGACAGCTGGGTGGAGGTGTATTAACAAGGCCACTCTATTTTTCTGTCTTTCTGATGCTGCCACGTCGCCTCTGCATGGACAGTAATTTATTATTTATAGGCTGGCTTTGGAGGTGTTCAAGGCAGACTCAAATGCATCCCTCAGTGTGTGGGCTGAGGCTGTTATAGTGAAGCACATATACTGTACATGTGCAAAACACACATTAACATGTAAACATATGCAGTCACATGTCATGGCTTCTACATGTCCCACTCAGGCATGCTGCGCAACACACAGACATCAGCACATTTGACAGGCTGCTGACATGACTTTAGCAAAGATTAACCAGGATTAGTTTGGATCCTATGCAAAACTGAATAAATAATTGAAATATAGCTGCTTAAGGCCAGCTTAGTCATGATTTAAAGGGGGTATGCAAAAGTTTATGAGGAGCAGGTGGACATCCTTTTTCTTTACTTTATAGGACAAAAACAATCTCTTTGCTTCGCTAGAATTTAGTGATATTTATGATTATAGTCGGTGTTTTGGATGGAGAACAAATATTGCACGTTGCAGATAGACTTATTTCATAACGAGGCCTTGGTCATATTTTAGTTTCGACTAGTTACAGTGTGTGCATTATTTTGAGATCCTCACTAAATTAATCTGCCTTATCCTGGAGGCAGGAGGAGGCAGATTATACCTGAATCAATGATTAATAAAGTAAGTAGTGAAAAATGTATTAGATTATGAATATAATGGCTATAAATGCGTCAAATAATTAGAATATCTTATCATGACCTATTGAGTCATGAGATATAATGTATGACTAAATTACCACTATATATACATTATGACTTTAAACCAACTGGAAATGGACAGCATATAGTCAAAGTGCAGAACACATCCGGATTTCAAATCAATGACAAAGGGGGTGTAAAAGAGCAAAACAGCCATGTAAATATGAGATAAATGGGAATGTTTGTTGGCCTCAGCACTGAGATGGAGATGCTGTCACTGTGGGGAAGTTGATAAGTTGCTGTCTGTCAGACTTGGCTCCCCCCCAGACACCGCACCGCATGTTATGTTTTACACGTCATATCCACAAATACACACAGAGCCACCAAGACCCCTAGTCTATAGAGAGTGTTGAAATATTCCTCGCGGAATACATGGATATGTGTAATGCAAACCGAAAACCAATCCTCCGCCTACTTAAATACTAATGATGACACTCACTTACATTAACTTCCTAAAGGTTTTCCACACACTTTCCATCAGCACAAAGTCATGCAGCCTTACCCATTCATTTATGGAAGCATGTGTAGAGGCCAACATTATGAATTATGATATTATGCATGTGAATTATTATGAATTTAATCATTTATATATATATTTTTGGCAACAGGACATTTACCTTACAACTACAGTGTCTGCAAATTAAGTGAGCTCTAAGATGAGACTTGAAATCAATTCTTTTAGCTCTGCTCAGCTCTTCCTCTCCCTGCTCTGATGTACAGATTTTATATATCGAGTAAATATAAAGTTAATGTCAATTACTATGTGTCTGGATTGGATATCATGCATAGCCATAATTATATTTCAGTTTCAAGTCAATCTGTTGTAGCAACGTTGTTGTTTTTAAGAAAAAGAAAAAGAAATACTTCAGTTCATCATTTATCTTATCCTCTCTGGCTGACTGTCGGCCATCTTGGTTAAAAGTAAATTCAGTTACAGTTACAGCAGTTCACCTATGGACTGATGCTCTGGTGTTCACTACACTGGCCAGAATGCATTTACACCTTTAAAACCCATGCATATGCACGACAAGGATTTCTTTCCAGAGTTTAATTTTAAGATAGGACTAACATAGAGTCTTAGCCTGAACCGAACAAATACAAGTCCTCACCACAGAAAACAAATGATTTTGGTTAGGGGGGCATTTTGTCGCTCAAAGGAAGACTTATACCTACAGTGCAACTGTGTGAACAGACTTGTGTCCCCACAACATGAGTAATACAAGTCCTCACACACACACCATAAGAGAACCCAGTTCCCCAGAGTTGCTCACTGGCCTGTGGTTGATGTGACACATCCTCAGCCCGTGCAGTGATGCCCAGAGATGAGCCACAACAGTGGGATTGACACACACCTTGCACACACACAGACACACATTAAACATGGATCCGGTGACCTATGCTTGCAGACTTCAACCATGCTTGCTGGCCCTTGGATGATGAGTGGCGGGCAGCTCTCCTCTCACTGCCTGTCTTGTCTTGTCCTCTCCATCCTCCGTCCCCTCCATTCCTCGAACTGCAGGAATCCCAATTTGTTTCCACCCTGTTGCAGGGAAAAAGAGTAAGGGTTTTACTTATTTTCAGCACAACCATTACTTGCTCAGGTACTTGAGTTGTTGCCTTTTCAAAACACATTTTCGGGTGCGTTCTTTGTGGTGTCTGGAGTACTTGCAAGTAAAAAAAGACAATGTAATTTCTGGAAGAAGGAATAAAACGGTCTCTCTTTCAGGCTTCTGCAGACGTCCACAACACTCATGTTTTTTGGCCCGTAGAGCGTAAGCATTCGAGGAATTTTCTTCTACAAGTGGATTATTTGTACCCTTCTGGTTAATGCTGCTATACATGAAGGCCTGTTTGTCAGTACTTCCTCCACTAAGTATAATTTATCCTATAAACCCTTCAAGTGATAAATGAATATAAACAACTCTTTTAAAACTGCATTATGTGATTTGTACTTATTATAAAGATGTTGTGACGTGTTGACAACCTATTGCTTACTGACACAGAGCAAGTATATCATCAACTTTGAGCCCCACGTTTTTGTCCACCTAAAGAATGTTACACATTTTTAGCTCTCTTTGTCATCACCTCGTCATGTGCTACATATCTGGCTGTTTGTTGCTGGGCAGAAAGCAAACAGTGGGTTTATCAGAGAGTTTTCAAAGAAATCAGTTGCCTATTGTTGCTGGAAACAAGATTGATGAAAGTGGAGATTGTGGGATGAAAGACCAAAACAGCTAAAAAGATCAGTAGAGCTTTTGTGGCTTAGTCCACACACAGTTTTCTGATACCCTGTTAATATAAGAATATTGATATAGGCAGCTTAAAGCAAGATTGAAATTTTTGATATTACAAAATAATTTGTTGCATTAGAGCTCTCTGGACTTTTCAGACTTAAAAACATTCCTATGTTCATTCAACTCTGTCAGATGGTTAACATGCATGTTTGATACCAGTTGAATTCTAAAAGCACTGATTTAATGACATTTGATTTATGTCACAGCTTTCTTTAAGCAATATTCAGCATTGTAATTACCTTCATTGTGGGTGAGGATTTATTTATTTATGCAAATAGGCTTCCATTTTATGAACATGAAATAATGACATGACACCTGCCTAGAAAGAAACAGTAGTAGATTTCCACTCTGATGCAAGACATTTGGCATAGATATGATTAGAGTATTGAACTGAACCTGCTTGTAGTGTCACTACAATACAGCTGTTAAAGAGAAAAGAGTGCAGCTGTACGATTGGCATTGAGGGGATGTCCTGCACTCCATCACTGTTTTACGTAGTGTTTTGTATTTTTATTTTAATTATTGGCTTGGTTAGTGATTGGACATTCATGGGTTTAAGTGTCAAATGACTGTGAGTCACACTGGGCGTAATTTGAATCTTAGCCGAGGGCTATGTGCGGTAAAAGGGCTTATTGACTTATCAATGTCCCAAAGTTTATGAAATCATTAAACTAATTAGTGACTATATTCCAGTTCACTGGAGGCTGTAGACTACTAATTCACTACCTTCGCTTTGAGATCAAGGTAATGGCCGCATGTATTATGTTAACAGTTAGTAGAATGACACAGGGGTGTCCAGATTGTTGTTGTTGTCAGTCTAGAATGAAATAGAATATTTGTTTTTCTTTCAGTTTTACTTTCAGAAAGTGTTGCATATGGAGGACAACTGAAAGTAGTAGTGACTGACGTTGCCTGTTTTACATTTGATAACTATTAAGGCCTTTGGTACTTCCTTAACAGACATATCCTTGTTCCATCGTTTGTTTGAAAAATGACTCTATTATGAAGAAGTCAAGCCGCCAAAGTAGCCTTTGGTAGAATAAAACCACTGATTTATCATCATCTAATTATAGTATTGAGCAGGTGCACCACACTCAATACAGAAGATTACACTCATCTATACTTGATAAGGAACCCAGTCTGCATGTTACATGATGTAGAAACCCTGCACCTTTCTCCAGTGCAATAAATCTAAAATCATGTCAATTGAACAAAGTCTTTACTGGCCAATACTCCACTTTTATTGAAGGGTCATTACTGCGCTAATGTCAAACAGATACCTGCATCAAACCTTTCATGACATTATTGAGTTTTTACATTGACCCTCATCAGCTAAGTCTCACTTATTCCATAATAGTTTGCATAATTCAATGTGTGATGCCGGCAGCCTGTTCAATACACTTAATCCATGCATTCACAACCTGAACAAGATTTCTGAGCTTCAAAGTGTTTTCAAGAGAATTTTCAAACTGGAGAGAGACAGACAACAAAAAACAGTAGGTTTACGTCATTATCGGTAAGATAAAGAACAGGGTTGTTCAACAACATGTCGCAGTCCTCCTTAAAGGTGTGACACACCACGCCGACAGTTGGCCAATGGCCAACGTTACTTATTAGCAGACACACTGTAGCCAATTGTGATGAGCGTGAGTGGTGTGAAAATGGAAAGCTAACACTGTTTTGTTTACAGCTTGTACTTAGGTGGTCCCAAGTATTCAGCTTTTTCTTTCTCTCACACAAGCGCAGAACTTTCATGCTACATGCTCGTTGGCTGCCGTCTTTGTGACGTGTTCAAGTCCCACTTTTCGGCCCAGACAAAGGCCGATTTGAGACGATGCAGCAGTTGATGATGGCTTGGTGTGTCACAGCTCTAAACACGATTATTTCCACCGCTCTCATTCATTGAACCTTTGGCATGCACAGCATATACCTCTGAGGCCTGAACACATAAGCACAGTGTGTACACATTACACAACACACTTGTTAATATTTATTCAGTGAACCTTTTTGGCACGCATGTCCACACAGCCAAAGCCGAAATGTAAACATCACAGGCAAACATGAGCAAAATCCTAACCACTGACACAAAACCGGTACTCTGTACATATTGATATGAATTTTGTACATGATGTCCCTATTTATAACATTATGTTTACACTTGCAGATATAAATATTTAAATGTATGAAAAGCTATCTGCGTTTTCACATAACCAGCATTACTTTCTTTCTCGGTTTCTCTGTCATCTCTCACAGTAAGTCGAGTGTGTGTGTGTGTGTGTGTGTGTGTGTGTGTGTGTGTCATGGTTTGTGCTTGATTGTCTCTCACTTTTATTTCTTAATATAGAATTTGTATCATTAAGGATTGGTTATTGTTCATTATATGTGCTTTACAAAAATGCAGAAACACACAAACGCGCATATACACACACACCATATACTCTCCTGTGAGTCACAACTGCTGAGGCAGAGGAGGCATGTTGCATCTCCCTTTATCTCTATTTTTGTCATAACACACACTTATGCTCTTTTTTTTTTTTTTTTTTTGGAAACTCTTCTGTATTGAATTGCCTTCCCTCCTCCTCACTTCTTCAACACAGTTTCAAAATCTTCCTTCTTGTCATTCCTTCATTTCTACCTTTTAGACTTTTTTCTCTTGCTTGTACTCTCAGCATATCATACTGTGTCCCCCTATGCCTTTGTTTGCATCAGTGTTTTCTGACCGGGCATGTCTGGAAGCATCTCTGCTTCCCCCTCAGTAGGCTTCTCATTGGGAGAAGCCTGGCAGACCCTGTCACAAAAATACTTAAGCTGTGTGTGTATCTTTAGACCATTAGTTACACTTCACATGATTATGTTTCTTTTAGCTGTAAATCCCATATTCCTGAATGAAGGCTCATACTAAAGCTTTACTAATATAGCAAAGTGAGGTGGTGTGAAATTTAACATACTGCAATAATTCCATCACAACAACAACAACAACATGTCATAGTCATCACTCTGACTCTGATTTTCTCGTATTAAAAATCACTGTAATGTTTTATTTTTCCATATTTTCCACAGAACATCCTGTAAACATTTCTCATGCTTTTTAAAACGTTAGCTGGCCTTTAGCTGTTAATAGCCAGGATTTTCCAGTAACCGAGGAAACCCACTGTTTGCCAAAGCTTTACATGCTCACTTAATTTCTGCAAACTAGACCTTTGAAATAAAGAGATTCAATTTGGTCAAATTAAAAGTGATCTTTTATTTGCCTCTCTGATGTTTATCACTATTTTTCTATGACTATGACTTCATTTCCTAGAGGTTTCTGTAGCATTCTACACATTTCATAGGTCCCTTATGGATTTTATGAAAGAATTTGTAGAGATTAATTTCTCAATACGAGCTAATGTTTAGAAAATTGTGAGGAAAGCCATCTGGAAAATAGAGGACTATAAAACAAACCATTTTCTAAAATCACGGGTTTTAACATGCCTCCTGCAGATTTTTCCACATTTCAGGCCTACCAGGAAAGGGTTAAGTTCTTGGAGGCGTTGTCTGCATTGTTAGTGATGTTAGAAGTCCTAAATTAAAAGTAAGCAGATTATCGACATTGGATGCGAAACATATCTCTGAGAAGTAAAACAACAAAAAAGCGGTGAGTACGAATGAAATTTGTAAAATGCAACATAACAGCTAAACATGGAGCAAGTTGTGACTTTACACAGAGATCAGACATCAACATTTAAACAGGAAATTAGATGTTAAGGCAAAAAGCCTGTTTCAAATAAAAGGATGACTTGCATGTGAAGTACTGTTAGAGAACGCACTGAAGTTTACATAATGTGTGTGCATGTAGATTTAGTCTACGTCAGCTGAACACCTGCCTCACTCTGCAGGGTCTCTGTAACCACCCTATAGTCACTCATGCCTCTTCTCTCTCCCCATCTATATGCCTCTTTCTCTTTCTCCTCCCTGCCTTACAGCCTGTTGATGGACTTGGAACAAGGTCATAGCACCCATCTTGTCCAAGAGGCTGCTTTTGAAGCAGACTGGGACACATACATGCACACAGTTACTAACACAAGCCATTTGTCTCCCTCCTCCTCGGTCTGTGCTGTGATGAAGTGGCTGGCATGTGACACTCTCTTTCTCTTCTAGTGTCTTTTCATTAATGAAGTTGGCTAATACAGAGGCATGAGTAGTAGACTAGAGAGGAGGAGTCCTGGGATGCTTCTCAGCCAGTATGGAGGTGTAACTATTTGTTCTAGAAGTTAATCAACACATCTTGGTGCTGGAGCAAGGTTTACAGAGGACAAAGAATAAAGACACCACGCATAAAATATAAAATACTACGGGTATCATTTTTTATATTTTGTATAGCAGTAGCATTTCAAAGGAGTCCATCTCTTTTGTTGTGATGGCATATTTGCTATTTTGGTCTCATTTGATCAGCGTGCTGTGGATCTGTGGAAGTGCTTGTTAATGCCGGGATTCGAAAAATGTTCTTCTCCTTTTTCGGCTTCACTAGCATCAGAAAAGTTTTTCAGAACACCTTGAACACTCGAAGCGGTGGTAGACCGTGCCGCTGCCAAATTATCCACCAATAATTAATTCTAGGAAGAGTGTCACACTAAAAAGCAGGGGGCCATTTGATATTCATGAGGTGTCAGCCTGTTTCAAATGTCCCCTCCGCTGTTAGCAGTTGTGTTCAATCCCAGGCCTCCCACGGATCTTAACTCGAGTATCATCACTCATTTCTGGTCTGTGGTCAGAGAATGCAAGAGTTCAGGCCATTTGTGCATCAAGGTGAGGAACTGCAATATGGCAGCTGTTTGTTTTTCCAGGGCCAGTCCTGACTGACCATTAACGCCCTGTGATACTTAACCTCTCACTGGCCATTAAGAATCATGTGCCCAAATTAGGCTCCAGAGAAGGTTTGTCTGCCATCACCTTACTCGTCAAGTTTCTACCCCGTAAGTGTTAAAAGATATTATATTAAAAGAAACATAGAAGGAATAAAGTGAAACCCACATTCTCTAAAAGGTATTTTGTTTCTTTGGGGTTTTTCTTTGCACATTTTAAAGAGTGTCAGAGGCAGATGTACAGAGGAAAAAAGAAAAACCACAAGTTGTTTTTTATGTTTTTATAAAGAATTACAAATAAAAGTCTAAGAGCCTCATCAGCTAAGAACAAATCAGCAATTCTGCATTACAGGAATCCTGCAAGCCCACCTTGAAGCTAAAACTGTGAAAATACAATCAAATACTGTATTTGCATATGTTTCCTTAAAAATATGCAGACATATAAACATTCTATAAGATTGTTGCAATCATTGCTAATTTGTTGTAAGCATCATTTCCACGGTATCATTTGACATCCTCATGTGAATCATTTTCTCGGTTTGTGAAATATAAAAGCAGCTAGTAGGCTGGTGCAAATATGGCTAAATATGGTTATGTTTTCACTAAGTTACCGTGACTGACATGGTCTGGGAGCATTGGAGAGGTGTATATGGAGGGATTAAAACATGAAAGGTCAGGCAATGCTCAACAGGTTATTTGTGTGGAAAAAAAATAGAGATGTAGGTATAAACAACTGTAAGGTTATAATAAAGTTCTGATTTAACTTTAAACACCTCTCACAACTTTTCCGTCGCTACAAAGCTAAACGGTGGTGTTGTTTACATATGTAATTGTCTGACTGCCTGCTGTTCTTTTCCTGGTGCACTTTGTTGTAGCAACATTGCTGTTTTGCCATATTTGTGCAATTAATTAAATGACTGTAGTCATAACTAATAGAAATATTGTTGCACCATATCTTCTTGTAATAAAAGTTGTGCTTTAACAAGACCTTTAAGTGAAAGTAAATTCCATTGTGGAAAATAATCTTCAGATTCAGACCAATAAATGCTCCTGTAAGCTCCTGATCAACTTCTCACTCACACTGATAGGGTAGTAGCTCTTCTGCTCCATTTTATTTGTTTACAAAAATTATTGCTTTGGAAATGGATAGAATAATATAACCAAAATACTGTACTCAAGTGAGTTTGGACAACAATAATAACAATGAAAAAAGCCTATTTGTAGGCACAAAAGCTCAGCAATATATTTTGTATTGATGGATCGTGGAAGCCTGCTAACAGAAAAATCCTATTTTGGCTCCCACTGCACAATAAGTAAGACATTGTGCTTTATCATTTTCTTTCCTCCGGATAAGATCTGTTGAAGCTGGCAGAGAGTATTATTTATGAATAAGACCACATCCCTCCATCACAAATTTACACACAATAATGCTCAAATATTGTTTGTTTGGTGACTGTCTGTGGAGGCAGCAGTAGCATCAAATTAAATATTGAAGCTTGCCCTTTCTTTGATAATCCGTCAGAAATGAAAAACTGTGAATAAAGACTTTTGTCACTGCTAAAATGCAGCATGTTGTTCTTTTTGAGGAAAGCTGCACCTGTAATTAGATGACCCCTTTTTTGGGCCCTGGAGCCTGAATGAATTGAGTAAGATTTTTAATCTTTGTGCTTTAGAGATGCTGAAATGTAGGACAGACGGAGGACCAAAAAACAAACACAAATCATCGAAAAAACAAATGAAACAAATCTCCCACTGCAGATTTTAAACTACTTTAGTACCAAACAGAAACGAAGTCAGTTTCCCAAATGTATCATTTTTGTTGTGTGCTTGTGTGCATGTGCAAACGTGTCCTCCTCTGCAGTGTGCAAATGCTTTTGACAGCAAAGACCGTTTGGGAATGCTGAGCAACGATGCTTGTTACCCACCATTCTCTCCCTGCAATCATGAAATGATTGCCAGTGATAGAAAACAAATCACACACATGCAGTAGACTGTGTGTAATATGTATCTGTGTGTGTATACGTGTATAGGTCCGGATGAGATAAGTCTTGTAAATAAGACCGAGCGACATCCGATTAGGGCAGCACAGTGCTGGAGTGGTTAGCCCTGCCGCCTCACAGGTAAAAGGTTGCGGGTTTGCGTCGCCTTTCTATGTGAAGTTTGAACGTTCTCACTGTGTGTGTGTGTGTGTGTGTGAGATTCCTCCTGGTACTCTGGTTTCTTCACACAGTACAATAACATGCATGTTAGGTTAATCAGCATCTCTAAATTGCCTATAGTTGTGGAGGGTTTTCTGTCTCTGTATGTCTCTCTGTTGGTCCTTATATGGACTGGCGACCTGTGGACCCCCGCCTCTCGGCCTGTGTCAGCTGGTATAGGCTCCAGTCCCCTCTATTAACCCTCAACAGGATAAGTGGTTACAGATAATGTGCATTCAGTGTATAATAAGTAGTTTCAAATAAAATAAAAAAAAAAACATTTGATGAACAAGAGATCAGTATTATCTTTCTGCATTCTCAATGCTTGTCAACTTGGTACTAATTACACGTAAAATATCACTGAGTAATTACATCTGGTCACTCATTTTTGCTGAATATTGGTTTTAACCTAATCTTCCCACTATTTTGTGTGCAACACTTGTGCTGAGCAAATTGTTTGCTATTTTTGGCATCTTTGTTTGATTAGCATAGACAAGCTTGCAAGCAGAAGCTGTTGCTGATGTCACTGTTGTATTGCACTTTTGTGTGGTTTTTAAGTTTTTAAGTTTTTTTTTTTTTTAGACACAAACTGCACATAGATGTAACATAACAAAACAAGTACAGTTTGCTTTGTACCTTGTAGTTCCCACAGGACTGTAAATAATGCTGAATGCGCACTGCTTTGGGTTGTCTGTAGTTTGATGCACAGCTTGACGTATCCAGGAGAGAGTGCAGAGACTTTGACAGGCATATTTCATTTCATGCTGTACTGACCCAGTAAATCCAGTTTATTGAGTTTTCCCCACCTACATACAATATATCCCTTAAATGGGATGGAACTGTAGCAACCATATGCAAACACAATACAAAAATAAATGTATGATTAATAACATTCTAACATTAACACTGGTGATCTTAAGAATATCATGGGGCACAAGGGTGTGCGTGACAACGCTGAGCAGTCTGCAGCTGCATGGCCCCATGCACAGCAAAATGTGGTACACGGTGTGCGGAGGTGGTACACAAGAAGGAAACTCTGTATTCAATTGGTATTGGTAAGTATTGGCCTAAACAATTCTCCACTACAAGTACCACTTAAAATCCTTTACTCAAGTAAAAGCACCAATTAATTTCCCTCATTTTCAAAGTAAACGTACACCACTGAGGCATCGATGCACTTTAAACAAAAATGTATAGTAATTAATACAAAATAAATGAATAAATAAGGGCCATCATTCACTGTTGGTTAAGGTGGATGTGACTTAATCCCCTTTATGTGCTGACTGGTGATTAGTCCAAAATAATACATCAGCCAGTTTTACAAACAACACGTACTGTGGTATTAATGCTGATTGGTGTATGTGTTTGTTACATGTGCAAGGCAAATTCTCCAGGGAGCATTGAAAGGTTAATTCTGCTACAAATCCATGTTGAATACACAACAAGCATATCCCTCTCTGCAGCTAACAAGACCCTTCAGCCCTTGACCTGTGAAACTATAGAGAACTATAGAGTCTATGGCTCAGCAGCAGTCAAACGCAGTGACAGTTTTCCCAGCGCAGCTGACAGTGTCACAGCTTTGTGTGCCTGCTGGTGAGGGCAGACTGGCACAGTTAGTGGCACCATAAATGTCATTCCATCTTTGATGGGCCCTCCTGTGGATTAGCGCCAATATGTAGCATACCTCCCTCTAGCCAACTAGCCACCAACCAACCATCTATTCATGCATCCATTTATTCATTCATTCAACCATCTATCCATGTTTCTCTTTGTCCCTCGCTTTCTCCTCCCCTGTTCCTTTCTTCTTAGTCATTACATCCATTCCCCTTCTCTCGCTCCTCAGCAGCAGGTCTAATGTCCTCTGTACCATTATTTATATACAGTAGACCTGTAATGTTTATAATCTACATTTCTTGCAATTTTCAAACATAGCTAATGGACCAGTGCACATTTTCTGTGCAGTGTGTATATTTTAGAATTTGTACACATTTAAGGATCTAGTAATTTCACGAACATTTTCAAGACCAGACTTATAATACTATGATATACTTGGTCCGGATCTCATATGTTCTGATTTTCACTATGTTAACACTATATCCATAAGATGTTATACACCAAACCATTTTTGTTTTGGTGAGTAAATGTACATTCACTGTATTGTTCTATCAACGGACCGTTTTGTTTTCATTGCAATGGCAGGAAATAAAATAATGCCCTGTAGAGTACAATAAAACAATAAACTGGGAAAAATCTGTAATGTTGTCCTGTATATCAGCCCCACTGTTTGTGTTATGTGTGAAAACATCCATGGTGATGATGTACAGTTTCATAATGCCCCTAACAACTGACAGACTATTTACAAAAGTATTATTTTTGGAATATGATACACTAACTGTGTCTGGCGAGCAGGATTTACCCCTGCACTCACTGTCAACACTAAAAACTTCAGAAAGTTATAGTCAGCGAGGAGATTTGAATAGGGCAGGCCTCCTAACACGAATGTTGACATGAATGTATCCTTGTTTCGTGCCATCCAATACTGAAAGAAAGCATATGAGGGTAGCGGTGAGAGGGAAGAAGATTACTAAAGCACACTGGAAGAGACCCACCGCTAGCACAAGATCAATGCCTTCCAACACTTTAACACAGAAGCTACTCTGACGCAAATGCAAAGTAAGCACTCTGAGAGTCTGAGGCCAGTTGAATAGCTGAACAGTTGTGCCTGGAAAGATGTGGGCAGTGTTTAACAAGTGTTACATCAGGCTGGATGGTGGCAAATGACAGTTGTGTTTATGGTAAAAGAGCTGTAATATATAATGTCTATCAGATCTGGCCAATAAAAAGTCAAGTGCTTTTGGTTAAAAAGGACATGTTTGATAAATATGTTGTGTGTGAGGTGACTGTTGGACTTTTTTGCCAGATACAATCGGTTGCAGTTGCAAGTTGCATTGCTTACAAAACATATTTGCATTTGCAATGTAGTTGTAGATTACTTGTAGGAGAAATATCAGTGTTGTATACATGAATTAGTCCACACATGTGCACTAAAACATACATTGGCGCTATAAAGCTCCAGAAACTGAAACTGTGTCTGTGACTGGGAAATGGGCCATGTCTGTGTTCTTCCACAATGTCAATCTTTCTCGTGTCACCTGCTCTGAATCACTCCCGCCCAGACAGTTGGCCTTTAGTCTGTTTTGACCTACAGTCTGACTGAGCTGGAGAGGACTTGATCTATGTGGGAGTGTAATGAAAAGGTCTGCTTTTAAACAGGAAGGTTGTTAATTGATTAAACTGACTTGTAAGTGATTAAGTGGTAGCCATGACAAGAGTGGGGCACATTCTTTAAATGCAAAACAGTGGTGCTGGGTTACTTCTTTGCCTGTTTACTTTAGTCAAGGAGAAACACTGTAGGATCTTCCTTTTTTTTTTTTGACCCTGTAGGATGCTTTTAGTAGAAAAGGTTGAAGTATGCTGTGCTTTAGGTATATACTGGAAGATTTTGGTAAATATTTTTTTTTACAAAAGAATATCTGGCCATTGGCTGCCGTCAGTTCAGCTGGGATTCTTTTGGCATTGTGCTTGTCTTTTCCTCAGGTCTTCTGAATTCCCCTCTGTATTTTTCTTGACTTGAAGCCTTTTCAGTGGAGGTCATTCAATAGTGGTTCAAAAAAGTTTTGTTTCTTTTTTTTTTCTTTTTTCAGTTTGCATGCAGTTTAGACATTGTGCGTGAGACACTGGTTCAGGGCTAAGTGACCAGTGGAGGAATCCAGTAATGCACTGGGATGCGTCTACATTTACTTTACCGAGTTGAGAGACGAAAGATAAGATTTGGGTTTGTGAAACCTGTTGCTCTTAGGTTTGTTTTCTGAAAACACTTTTTGTCAGGGAAAAGCTTTGGTATTTGAAGTGTTGCTGCATCCTGCAGCAGAAGCATGTTGTGCTATAAAATGCGTGGATTAGGATGTACCAGAGGGTTGTTCTGTGTGATAAGCAGTTCCATTCTTCTGTATATTTATATATGTATATTATGTATGTTTGTTTAAAACTAAGGCTAAAGCAAAGGATCTAGAGGTCCAAATCTCTGGTAAAACCCACTTTTGACTCCTCTCATAATCTTGTCCAGGCCTGTTTAGATTTTCAATGAGTATAATCATCATTTCCTTCTCATAAGGATCGCTTAGGGTTCCAGTTTTAGTCTTTGCTCACTGCAGAGGTTCTAAAGTTCAGCTTTACACTTGGAATTAAAAACTGAGGCTTTGAGGGTTGGTCCACATTTAAAAATAAGGGAGCGTTACTACGATTGTATAGTTTTATATTGGTCGTTCACAAACATACATGTATGAAACATTTCTATTGAACTTTTTTCTAGTTGTAGTTGTGTAAGTGAGCATGTTTCACCTTCTCAGCAGTGTTATATCTAAAATGAGAGGGGATCTCATGAGACTGGCCAACACAGCTGGATTAAGACCAAAGGTGGAAAACAATGCTATCTAGTGTGTCTTTTTTCCAGCAGAGGCAGAGATATCACTTATCTCACAGCCATCTCATGATTCGTTGTCTCGCATATCTTTCAGAGCTTACAAAGAAAACAACAATGACCTTTCTGCCATTGCACACGTCTAAACACTGTGCCAGTAAAAGATAATTCCAGGTTTAACGCTCAAGGAATTTTCACAAAGAATTGACCTGTTTCAAACGAATAACCAGCCTGATGTCCCTGTGCCTACTGCTGTTATGTGCTACGTTGTGTCTTGGGGAACTGTCAAGATAACATGCAGATTTCTTGCCCTGGCAAGTCAACGCATTATAATTAACTCAGAATCTCCAGCAAACCTTAATGCAGACAGTCATCAGTTTTGTTCAGTGCTACTGAACCTCAGGCCGTTATGGTTGCCAAAATGAGTTGGTCTTTCATTCGCAAATCAATGGCCATTCAAAAATCAATAGCCTCACTCCTTTGAGGTCTCACTGTCTATAAAATCCTGCACCATTGTATCTGCTGTTGGCTGGCTGTCGAAGCTAGATAAGAGCAAAGGCCTGATTTCTCATCCTCAGTCACCAGCTTCTCTGTGCTCTTTCTCACAACAATTCTTTAGTTTAGTGTCTTGTGTGACTTTTTAAATTATTGTAATGAAGCAGCTTACTTCAACTACTTGCCAAACTGCAATCCTACTCACCCTGGTATAACCAATGTGAGGTTGTGAGGCAGAATGAGATAGTACAGCTTTCTTGAGAATTCCTGTTAAACTGATTTTAAGAATTTGCATATAAAATGAAAAGCAGAAGCAGAGCACATGCAAATTGATCTTTTCAGGCTGTTCTCTAAAAAGGTGCATTTTTTTCTAGTACGTAGGTAAAGTTTCAATGTAGTAATGATATATTACCTTCAGTGTTTACGATATTTGTGGTGAATAAAAATGACAACGAAGAAGGATATGATGAAGTTGAATAATAAGTCAATATGCAGAACACAATCTTCTTTTTGATATAATCTGACTGATTTTTTTTGTTCTTTTTTTGTTGTAAACAGCTGCATTACATGAACAAATTAGTGAATTTAAGTGTGAATGGTTGTCTCTCTGTGGCCCTGAGATACATTTTCCTAAAATAGAAAAAATATAAAGACAGCCTTTTTCCATTTTAAAGACAATATTTGACACCTGAAAAGTTAAACTAAAAAAATGAACAGAGCATTAAGGCTTGAGAACATTTTCATTTTTTTGGCAGAATGAGTTTAAACAAGTGATCAATATTTATTCTCAAAAAATCCAGTTTTTCACCCAACACAACCTCACCTTGTTGTTTTCCAAACTCCGTCCCTCCAAAACATCACCATAGATGAGAGTGCTGCCTTTCTGTCATCCGACCAAAATTCCATTCTTTTTGTGCACCTCAGTGGAGATTGTTTCATTCCACATTTACATGTAGAATTGGCCGGACAAAGCCCCTGATCGTGCTGTGTCATTATCATGTCAGGGCTGCGCCCACTCGTTCACAGCGGCCACCAGCAGTGCCAAGTATTCATCCACAGCCACAGCCACCATTCTTCATTATCCTCACTGAAAAGAACCACCGAGTTCAAAATAGTTTTTGCTGGCTTTTCCTTTCATCACCAAGCCAAGGTTGATTTGCTTTTGTGAAGTTCTGCATAGACACAAAAGAACTGTTAAAGTCTGCTTTGGCTGGTCCAATTGATTGCAACTTTAGGTTGAGATGTTTGGATTCAGACTTTGTTGGCGTGCTCAAGTGGTCCTAATAATAGGCGGTTTGCCGACTGTAACAGCAAAGGTCAGACAACAGTGAGGAATCATAGGCCTTCCATTAGAGGTAAATGCAAGATAATGTACTTCATTGGAAGATCTTTGTAAAGATAGCAGCTCACAATTGTGTGTGTGTGTGTAGGTGGTTATACTGGCAGCTCTGCACTGCGTGATGATGATGTGATGGTCGGATGTGTGGGTGTGAGGAGGTCGTGCTGACTGCTGATTACCCAGATGGCATGCTCGCCATAGGTGTATGCAATTGACAAATGCCACATTTATCATAGCTCTTTTCCTTCAACATGCCCCCCAGTGATGTGATGAGATGATGGTGTTTTGGATGCCATTACAGTTTACTTTATCAAACTGATATGATCATGCTATTAGATTGGTCTTCTGGTGTTATACATTTTCATTAAAAGGATATGAACGAACTGTCTATGTGAAAATAATGTTGTAAGCATGCTCTGTTTGTCTCATTGGCATCTCAGGTCTCTTCCATCATTGTTTACAGCAATCTCTGTTACAATTGTTAAGTATATCTCAGTTTTTCTTAAGAGCAGTAGAAAAGTATAAAACATTCACCGAACAAAATGAGAAGGGTTTCCTTGGCTGGGGAAAATGATTAGTTTTCACAGTACATAATCAATAACTCAAGTTTTTCTCGAGTGGAATGCTTGATTTAATTATGGTGCTGATGAGGTGAGAGGATCACCAAAACATTTAGCAATAGGAGTCGCATGTGACGTGTGGTAAACTGCAGTAGTCGGTTAAAAAAACAGTGGTCCTAGATCTCAGTGTGAGACACTGTTGTCGTATGATTTTGATCTTCAGACACCAAAGACAGAAGTATAAAGCTTTAGAAGATTAAATTACACATTTCTTGTTGTCATACGGTGCAAAGGTTCTTTTAATTCTGCTGGGTTAGTGAGGCGAAGAGCACCTGAAAGCTCATCTTCAGAAACCCATATTCTTATCCCGGATGTCATGAACTACCCCAGTGGATCCACATTTGTTTGAAACTTTATACCTTCCTTGGTAAAAGCTGTTTGGTGGATTTCACAAGGGTATGTGCATGACATCAAAGAGGAGCATGCTGCACATTACTGCTTTGATATTCCGCGTACTAACAGATATTCATCTGAGTATCAGGAAGGTCACACTGCATACTGACAGTTATCCATTAAATGGTGTGAACGTTGAACAATGTGAGTCAACTTTAAATCAGGCCATTAAACAGACCTTCTTCAGGGAAGCCCCAGGAAAGGCTTCTGTCAGTCAAACATATTTAATTGCTTACTTCAACCACGAAATGAATCCAGAACTTCTGTGTACAGCAGGTTAAGGTGGACTTTTGCAGCTCATCAGCCCACAGAAGTAGAAACATTGTGTTTGTTTTTGGGTCAGAGCGTATAGAAAATGAATACTAACCCCTGGCCAGTGTTTTATTTTTATTTTTATTTTTTTTTTGTGACCTTTGTTTGAGGACTGCAGCTATTTTGTACATCGTCATCTAGTCAAAACCTGAGCTTCAGTTGTATGTTTTTCTGGACTTGTACATTTGGCTGTTAGCAAATATAGACACTGCTTCCATTAATTGACATCTCTCTGTTGGCCTCTTTAATATTAGCTGCAAATGGCAGCCCCAATCATATGCATATGCTTTCTTTGTGTGTATCTCTCTTCCACACACACCAACTTTAGATTAACTTGTCAGTGAGAAGACAGAGAACGTAGCCTACTTTTCTCCACAGTACAGCTGGAAGGCTGTCGGTGTATTTACATGCATTCACATAAGCCTCTAGAGGGAGATCCCTTTTGATGTAAGAGTTCCTTTAACAAGCATGGCAACGCATATCAGTGCGTTATCTTTGTATAAAGCCATGTTACGTGAAGGTGTGTGTATGTGCGTGAGTGTATTTAAGTGTATTGTGAGGCTGCATGACAAAATGTGACATGTAACATTCATTTACAATTGATTGCACTCTGCGCATGAAGAGCAGTGCGTTGCATGTCTTTATTTAAGGCTATTAGGACATCATGTGACAAATCCATGCATTGTGTGGTTGCATAATTTATGATACATCTTGACAAAAACATGATTTGCTTCCCGATGCCCCAGGCAGTTCAGCATTGTGGAGGGCCCAGATGGCAGTAAGAGGTGGCAGTTTGAAATTTAAGGTTTTCAGTTTGCAGAAATCTTAACACATGGTGGTAATAAATTGCACTTATCAACCTCAGTGTTTTTCACTCGAAGTTCTTGCTTTGACCATCTGTGATTGCTTTTCTCCAAATGAAAGCAACAAGCCTCCTGGTTTCAAATACAAATGCTCCCTTTGATAATCTTACAGCTGTTGAATATAATTAACTTTTGGTTTTGAATGCATGCCAGGAGTTTGTGTTGATGGATAATTTAGTCTTTGGTGTAAAAACACACTCAACCTGTTTCTCAAATGATATATTGATTTTATGAAGTCTTTGTTGAAATTGTGTTTTCTTGAACAATTTCTTCAGCCTTCAGATAATTTTTCCTTCCAACCAAAATGAGCTTATAAATAAACAGTAGCTACTGTAACTAACAAAGTAGTGTTCTTTATTTAATGTTATCTCCTCTACTTCCAAATCAACTTTTAGTATTATTTCTCATTGGTGATTAGAATAATTCAGCTACAGCCTAATATCACATCTTATACCTGGCCAGTCATCTACTGTATTGTACTACCTGCATTAAGAATGTGATATAATGCAGTAAATAATAAATTGTTCTTACAAAGTAGCACCATATCCCATGTAGTTGGTTTTCCAAAATCACCACTCCCTGGCTTATTCTCAAACTATACTACATTAATTGACATTTTAAAGTAAAACTATATAGTAATACTAAGATGTTTTGAAAGGGGGGAACTTGAAATAAATTGTCTATTCTTCTCTAGTGAATTTCAAAAACAACCACAACAAAAAAGCATTATTCCCAGTCCAGTGGTCCCGTTTGTCTTCTTAACATAAGGTAGCTTCTTTTTTTAAATATCTTTGGTTTTTGTTCCACTTCCTCGACAGATGGTTTGTGGGTTTTTTTCCATGTTGCTCTGCACCCAAGCACCTCTACACACACCATGATCTCTTGCTGTTGATCTCCCCACTCTTCTTTTATTTACTCTAGTGAGTTACGGGGTGCAAACTCTTAATCCCACCTTTTTCATCCTGTAACGTGCTCCCTCCAGCAGCAAGCTAATTTCCACCTTGATAAGCTATCAGGTCAGTAGCTTTTCTGCAGAACACCCTTGTCTACCATATAAAGCCATTACGCAGCAGGCAGTAAAAATCAAATGCACCAGAAGACTTCTTCTAGCATAGCTTGTCCGTTAAATCAATGCTGCCTCAAAATGTTCCCCATCTGTTCCGTCTGCTAATGTATCTTGTTTAATCAGATGAATAGAGAATACTTCACTGTCCCAGAGAATGTGATACAGTGACTGACAGTCAGTGTGTTTGCTCACTTCAGTATTTTTCAGATTCAAAACCATGCTTCATGTTGCATTTATGTTTCTACATTGCTTGTTATAAAACCCTAGAGCAAGCAGGGAAATAAACTGTAGACTTGTGAGTTTTTCATTTTTAAAAGAGGCCTATTGATAGCTACCACTGAGTTTTCAACCCTGACTCCTAAATTATGATTCCATACAGCTCAAACTACAAATGCAAATAGATTTATGTAGCTAACTTATTTGCAACCATATTAGTTTTGGAGGAGGAGCACAAATTGCACATATGTTGATATGGAATATGTCAATAAATGTTCCTAGACAACATATTTTATTCGCCAGACTATCAGACCTTGCAGTACAAACTCCAGTTTGACTGACTGCAGCAATATCAAATCTTTGTATGCTTGTGTTTAAGCTTGGTTTACGGGACTATAGAGTCAAACCTGGATCTGTAGCTTGACACTCCTGCACTTTGTTGTTTTCACCATGACGTGCCAGTTAACACCTTATGTCTAGTGATAAACTATCACAGCTCAGTGTTTCTATATATGCATGTTCCTCTGTCTAAATTGTGTTTTAGTATTCAGGCAGTGCATGCTGCCAGCGAGTCATGACTAATATGAGGTATGAGCCGCCCGGAGTCCAGCTTTAGAGCATGCAGCCTATATTTGCATATTTGTCTGCACCTGGTATGATATCTATCTCAGGATTGTGATGTTTGTTATTGGAGAGTAAACCCTCTGATATTTCAGTGGCCTTTTGAAAATCCTCAGAGTCATGTGGGGGGCATTAGAAGCTTTATAAATGACAGGATGAGGATTCGCCCATTTTGCTTTCTCTCACCTTATGTGTCTTACCCAGTGTTTGCCTGTCTTAAAAGCTATGTGGTCTCTCAACCAGATCCAAGACTGTTTGCAAACCAAGACAAAATATTTCAATCGGGTAGGATACTGAGCTCGCAAAACTCCCAAGATCTCTTCGAGTCGCCCTTTCTATACATACTGTAAATGCAACGATATCATCTTGTTTGCAGAATAAAACTACATTTTGTGTTGTTATGTTGTGCTGGTAAACATCATGCACATCATAATAATTGAAAATAAGTGCATGGAGTTTCTTGCACAAGATACAAATCTCAATAAGTTGTTCCTACATGATCATATATAGGTTGTGGACACTATTGCATATGTGTCCATTGTTTGTGTAAAGAAAAAATATACATATAACTTGTATGTGTGATGTAATAGTTTCAATATACTGTGGCGTTACATTACGGTCTTTTCACCTTAATGCCAGCTTTTTCATATTTCTGAAGGGAAAACAAAAACGGTCTTGCTGGATATGAATTTTTGGCATGCATGGTACTATCACAGCAACCAGAAATTGAGTCCTGCCTTTGAATTTTGTTTTGTTTGTGGAGAAAGGAGAAAAAGCAGACACAGAGCCAGAGAAAGATGTGGCACCAAATACGATTGTTGCCCTCCATCATCAGTGGGACCTGGCTGTTAGATTGGTGTGCCACCCAGGCTCTGCTTAGTGCTCAGTCATCTGCCATATCCAAATAGTGCAACGACACTGCCTCTTTCCACAATCTGCTTTTGATGGATAAACACAATGTCGTCATGTAAACACATCCCTCTACTTCTTTGCATTTCAAAGCCTCTAGCAATACATCTTTCTAGCCTGTTCATGTATAGAGTTCACCTTGATTTGTGGCCATGTTGTTCTCTTTGGTCTGTCATAAGGAAGCAGTTGGAATGACTGATTGGACTTTGAAAGACTAATGTTGATGTCAACATGGCAAAATCAGGGCCATGGCAGAGAAAGTATTAATTCTAACTGGGAAGTGTGTTCACAAAATTCCTATTCTGTGGACAAATGTCTGGAAGATTGTCTCTTCACATTGAGAAATAATGTAATTTTGCAGAGACTAATGAACCTGCACATTTTGCGTGCACTCTGCATACTTTACCATGGTTTTGTCTTAAAATACAGCATTTGGTGCCAGCCAAGGCTTAGAAAGAGAATTCTCCTCTCCAGAGTGATGCCCTGTGAGTAAATGTTTCTTTTTCCCCCCTCCTCCATTAGGGAGCATATCTGAATTGAGATACAGGCCTTGCCATTTGAACATGAATAAGCCAGTTTTACAAACCCGGAGTGGTTTGCCTGGTGGAGAGGTTCTCCACCCACCTTCTTTCTCTGTCTCTCTTGTCATTTATCAAGCAGCACCATAGGGCTGTTTGGCTTAATAAGTCTGTTTGTCTTTGCACTTGCAGGGTTTGCTTCCCCTTAGCAGTCCTCCACAGCAAAAGTGGGGGTCGTAGCTTTAATTAGACCCCTCTAAGGCAAACCTGCATGAGACAGCAATGCTGGGTTTCTGTATTTGATTGGATTTGATTGCATGTTGTGAGCTTTCTCCACCAAGTTTGGAAAGGTAGCATGAGTGTAACTGCTCTTCATATTCTGTGTAATTTACCATGTTATCAATTTTTAGGCAGGGATCTCAGTATATTGCTATGAAGTTGACCTCTCATTATAAAGGATTTGTTTGTTTGCACTAACCCACCAAACCAATCCGGCAGAATGCCACAGCAGACAGCCTCTGGCATTCCAGTGTTAGAGGCAGGATGTTCCGCATATAACATCCATCAGCAATTCAAAGCTTTGCAAACAATGGCAGGTAAATGCTGTCGCACCATTACTTGGACTAAAACAAAGTTACGATGCATTTTGTGCAACACAATAATGATTATGAACACATATTTGGATTTGTGAGGGTAATCTGTCTGTGTAATAAGGTGGTGGATTGTAGTCACCAATATGCACAAGAAGACTTTTCTATTTTACACAGATGTCAAACTGGCACACACCTGGCAGTTTTACTACCTTCACTGCCAACATAATCTATGGTGAGCAATTCCCCAGTGTACTGTGTATGTTTCAGTGATCAAGAGAAACATGACATCAGCTACACACACCTTCAGTATCTCATCAATTGCTTCATTAGCAGCGTGATACTTCTTTTTAACACATTCTTTTTCAGTGTGTGTTTTTTTTTTTTTTTGCATGTTTAAAACATTGACTTTGATTTGAAAATCAGCATTATTATGGGCCCATTATGTTCAGGGTTTTTATTCCTTTCTTCAGCAGCCTCCAGGATGTGAAAGTCCCCCTCAAATTTTGTCTGTAATCTTGCTGTTATTTATCCTGTATTACTGCCTTTGGTGGGATTTGATCAATAGTCTTCTTGTGAAGTGCCTGTGTGTGGATGTAACAGATCCAAGCCTATTTATGTTTACTAAGATAAGTATTGACTCTGGCCATGGGGTGGCTTCACTCTCTCACACAAACTGTTTCTCGTGTTTACTCTTTCTTCCACAAATGTTTCTGTTACAGCTCAAATAGCCCTTTTCTGTGTCATTATTTCAATTCTCCCTTAAGATGCAAGCAACTTTGAGGTTCCACCAGAGTTTGTTTCAGAGAGTGATTGTTTCTTTTTGGTAGGTGAATATGATGGATCCTTGGAAAAAGTGAAAAACACACCACACGTATTGGCTGGCAACATGAATTAGTTTCTGAAGATGGGGTGGAGATATATCTTGTGACTTGAAGAGATGCACAGAAATCCATCATTAGCGAATTGCAGAGTTGGATAAAGAGGAACTTCTACTTAAGAGTGTGGAGAATGTGCATGTGAGAAATCGCTGACTTTGGAACTGCCTCTATTTGGAAATGATGCCTTTTACAGCTAATTTTCGAGTAAGAACACTATTAACAGGTTGTTCAAGACTCATGTACTAATTATAGGATGTTGTTAGTGTGATAGTAGCATTCAGAAGTCTTCTGCAAAATGTTTTAGGCGGGACCCTGCAGCAGCCTTCACCACCAGTTTCAACTTAAAGGTCAAATCTATGTCCTCACACCTGAGGGGATGAAATGCCCTTATCTGTTTTTTATGCTTTTGTTGCTGATAAAACAGGTTTATTTTAACAATAACATGTTTTTTACCTACTACTTCAAATGTAATATTCAATGGGTAACCATACTAAAAATCTGTATAATGAGATGTAGTCTGGAAGGAAGCTGTGCAGAACTATTGTTAATAGTATTACACACAGACAGTGAATGATATCCACATTATATTCACGCATTTGTATATGAAAGCAGCACCTGAGTTTCACGGCTCCAAAATGTACAGTACTCATCATATCACTCAGTGTTACAGACCTGGATATGAGAGCATCTCCCAGCACTCAAAGGTCAAACAGGGCAGCTGAAATGGAAAACTTAAGCTCCACTTGGACTGAATAGCAGAGAATAATTGTTTCTTGGCTGATCAAGTGTAGAACTCTACAAGGGTCCCCGAACCCGAGACGCAGAAAGCAAGCTTAACTGTCATTTAACACTTACCCCTTTCACCTTTATTTAACCAACCAATGTATCTTAGAATTGTAAGATGCCTTCCTTCACAGTAATTGGTTTAATCGAGCACCACTTAAATCATTCACGGTACCTAAGGTACAGTACCTTTGTCCTATCTACTTCAGTTCTTTTATGACCACTCTCTGTAGACAAATCAGTGCATTCATAACTGCTTTCTGCTGCTATCTTCACATCTGCTATATATTTAAATTCTCAATCCTGGTGAAGTTATTTACAACCCTAATTCCAAAGAAGTTGGGACGATGTGTAAACATAAATAAAAACAGAATGCAATTATTTGCAAATCTCATCATCCAATATTTTATTAATAATAGAACATAAACTGAGAAATGTTACCATTTCATTGACAATATTAGCTCATTTTATGTTCCAACTTTTTTGAGATGTGTTGCTGCCATTAAATTCCAAATGAGCTAATGTTGTCCATAAAATGGTTAAATGCCTCAGTTTCAACATCTGTTATGTTGTTTATGTTCTATCGTGAATAAAATATGTTATGATTCACATTCTGTTTTTATTTACGTTTTACACAGCGTCCCATATAGATACATACATTTAAATATATAAATAGATAGATAGGTATAGATATATAAAGCAGAACTGTGCTGTCATTAATTGCATGTAAGACTTTGGACAGAGCTATTGTGAAATTTGAAATATGTCAAGCACAGAGTTGTATGATATTTATTTTTGGCTGGGATTTTCAATTTGTAATTAAATCTTTTCTTTCTGAAAACTATCACTTAAGTCTGACACTTTATTCATTTGTCATTTCAAATGGGTCATCTGACAGTGTGCTAGTGACATTAAAACTAAAGTTTTCCCTGTGTCTTGTCTAAAATGCACATGGCCATCATGAGTGAGCTAGATTACAGGTTTCAGAGAAAGAAATGTTTCTGCCACAAGTCTTGTTTCTTCCATCTAACTGTCTCAGCTGCTGGCACATGTTGGCCTGTGAGACAGGATGTTGTTACTGTCTTTCAAGGACAGTGCTGCATCAGGAGACATCTGTGGCAATGGAAGAAAGTGAGATCGTTGGCAAGTAGGGAGAAGCAATGGATGTCGCATCTCTTTAGCCCATTCAGACTCACATGTTGTGCAAAATAAAGTTTAAAATGTTTAATGTACATTCCCTATGTGATGCACAGTTTGGGCTACAACTGAATGCTCTACATTGTACAATGATGAAATTTAAACAGTGAGTCTGTTTTTTGTTATGGCAATTTTCTGTTCTTAAAACTTTTGTAATTTTTCTGAGGACATGGAAAAGGCTTTGAAATGGCACTGAAATTGTCATGTGACACAGATATCTGCATAATCTCCTTATAAGATAATCTCTTTAAGGACAAGTAATTTTTAATTTATCAAAATTAAAAAACAAAATATATATATTTTTAACAGCAGTACTTTTCTGATGTGCCGCCGTTGTGACATAAAGTCATTCTCCTTTTTTACTGATCCTCCGATCCCTGCTTCACTCTGAAGTTATTCTGATCCTCCATCTTGAAGGACATCCCAAGACTCCTATATCTGTTTTTGAGATCCTTCACGGAAGCATGGGTTTATACAGAAGTACACAAATAACAGAACCAATTTAAGAATCCAGTATATTGTACCTTGGGTTTCACTATCCTCCAAACACCAAGGCACCTATCTGCTCTCAGCAAACAAAAAACAAAACCTCCAAAAAGACAAAGGGGCTTCTCATCTTTTTGCTGAAATCTCAACCAGCGTTATTTTGTGCATGGTGGTACTTTCAGGCTGCCTCTGCCTTGCTGTGTCTGCACACCAAAGCTATCCCAAACAGCCTTGACTGTCATTTCATGCTTTGCCAGTTGAATGAGAGTGATTGGTACAATGTGTTTGCACACCAAACTCGCTGCATTTTCCAAATCTGCCAAACAAATTGAACTGGGGATGTCGCAAATGTATCCATCTGAACAGCCCCCTATTTTAGCCTCAAGCCATGGCTGATTGATAGCTTTGATAGCTGCATAAGCTGCATTGTGATTTTTGGTGTGTGTGTGTGTAAATATGCACTTTCTTCTTTAGCAAGAGATGGGTAGCATTAAAATGGATAAAGCAAATAGTCTGTAAAAATGCAAAATGACAATTGTATTGCCTACTACTCAGGGAATATATGTGAGAGGTGTTGGGCTGAAACCTATACAAAGCCAGGGAAATAGCAGATAA
This sequence comes from Channa argus, assembly GCF_033026475.1. Taxonomy (NCBI): domain Eukaryota; kingdom Metazoa; phylum Chordata; class Actinopteri; order Anabantiformes; family Channidae; genus Channa; species Channa argus. Next base: position 3,570,757 of record NC_090218.1, read on the forward strand.
ATTGTAGCAGATACATTTCTGTGTGGACCTGTGTTACACATATTGTGGGGACATAAATCTGTTTAAACTTTTAGGGACAAAAGTGACCATCTTAACATGAATTGCATTTGGGTATATTCTTCATTTAATGTCTATATATGCAGAGTCTCTGTGTGTGTGTGTGTGTGTGTATTGGAGAGGTTTCAAGGGAGGCTATTGTGATCAGCACAGAGTTAGACAATAAAAGACTGTCAAGCAAAAAGTAGCAGCTTTATGATGTTAAACCAACCTACAGTCTTCAGATGGGCTGAAAAAGCACAAAGGTTGTTCATTATAGCTTTTCTATAAATATTGTAAAAGAATTTTACAGTGACTAACAGGATAATTTGTGCAGAGGGTCTATCTTGAGCTATGGAATTATTATGGGTTTTGCAAGTGGTCATTTTCTAATAGAATGAGCCCTTTCGCTATGAGTTGGACAGCAGTCAATCAGAAATGTTGATTTTGTACAGTTTCCTGCTGTCATGTTGAATTAATATGGATTAGCTGCTCTGTTCATCTGAAAACTGTTGTCAGTCAGTTGGCTCATTCAGTATGGTTACCATTAAAAAAAAGAAAAAAAAGAAAAGAAGGTTTAATAGGCATGTTGTGTGTCCAACATCAGTATACTGAAATTGCTTTGATATGTTCATTCGGCTTTGCAGTTCTGATTTAGTGCTCATGATGCTGTGTGACATGCATGATAATATAATTAATCAATCTGAGATAACTTAGCAAATATGTCAGTATGCCTGCTGTACTGGTTTGGCCAATGAAGGAAATTGTCATTTTGATAATTTTCACATCATGCTGTAAAATGTATATGACTAATACTAGCTGACATCTGCTGTAAGGTTTGTGTGTCACAGTATTTATATGAACATAAAAATATATTCCGTTTTGTCCTTCTGATAACTGTATCATTTCACTGGAGGCCCGCTGTTTTACATCACCTAGGATCACAGTGTCAATTTGGATTTGTAACCTTCTCTGTGTGAGCAATGTCAGTGACTGTGCACTTAGGTAACTAGGTTACAGTCAACCTTCTCGTGCAAGCTGGATGCCATAACAATGAAGGAGATTAGAGAAACCTGATTTCTCCTGGAGAATTATTACTTCATTGCTGTACACATACCATCAGGTTTTGGACGTTGAGCAATGCATTCTCATCTTAAGTCATGTTGCAGTGGCTCAGTTGGTAGAACGGCCGCCTATCGACTATTGGGTCGGAGGTTTGCGTCCCGCTCTTCATGGACACATGACAAAGTGTCTCTGGGCAGGACACTGAACCCCCAACAGTCCATCCCCTTCCCCCGCCATGCAGTGCCAGTCCTAAGCCACTACATGTAAACATGTTCTTACATGAGTAACCTAGTTTCTTCCGGCATAACCTGGTTCTCCGCTAACGTGAGACTCAGAATCGCTCCTTTCTGTTGTAGCTGTGAACCATGTACGTCTAGATTCCACAGACTTATTAGGCTGCAGCCATGAGAAGGAAATTTCCTATCCTGAGCTGTGGACAATGATTTTATACCAGGAGTTTCTTGCTTAATGTAAATGACCTCCTTTTTCTTCTGATACAGTAATACAATATGAAAGGAAGCCGAAGTTATATCAAAGATTTTTCAGCACAGTGTAAACATGAGCCAGTTGCATCATGTCGAAGTGCTTATTTTGTGTCAGTACATTCTGCTATGATGATACAGCCAAATCTAAATTAGATGCATCTTAAAATAGTCTGTAGCCCATAGTTGTGCTGACTGTTCTAAAGTTTCACATCAACTTTTGTTACGTACAACAGTTATTCTGAACTAGGTGTATAAAACATGCCTTAGACTGAGCTGCAGCTGAACTTTAAAGTAATAAATGGCTTGTCCACAGATACCTGATTGTATTAGCCAAGTACTGCAAGTGAGTCACACATATTTTACTTAATGTATCTTTTTGAATTGAGGGCAAATGAAAAGGCCATAATAGTGCAATATTAGTCTTTTGTTTGATATTTGGCTTTTACTTAATAAAAGTCAGCAACCTTTATTCCAGTCTCTGTCATTTCTTCCTTGTAAACACATTCCTGTGTGTACCCACACTCACAGAGGGCCACAATCAATATGCACATACTGGCATTACTGTGCTTTTATTTTTGATAATCAGGTTTAAATGTGTGTGCCACCTTAAGCAATCTTGTCGTGTAATGTTTATTAGATCATCAAATAAACCCAGTCACTCAATGAGGACAATTGGTAAAGTGCAATAAAATAAATTAACAACTTTACTCAAATCAACTGCGAGCTAATTGTGGTGGCCTCAGAAATCCCTCAGAGGTTGTTTCTAATTACAGTGATCTACTCTTCTTCTTTCTCCTTAAACAAAAGAAGCAGGAATCATGTGGTTTTTATCACTTTCTGGAATCTTAATGCTTTTGTAAGTAGGGCTTTAAATCCAAAGCTGTTGGATATTGACTTCCCCCTCTAATCTGTTCTCTAATGAAACCAAGGCTTCTTTCAATAGATTCACCCAAAATATATGGGGTTATGTTTTTTATCTTACTCCCAGCAACACACACAGACACACGCACACACACATCCACCTCATAATGTACAGTATCTAGCAGCATCCATCAGGCTTTCTTGATGCAACTGCCTCTCGGCTGGGAAAATGTGTGACAGGCTCTGAAATGGTTTTGAGTGGTAAATTGAATTAGAGTAGGATGCAGAATATGCCAGAATGGCAGGTGTACAGCAGTCTCTGTGTGGACAACCTCGATTGGCAGCCTCTGTGACAGCCAGTGTTGCTCATTCTGGCTGCTGCTCCACACTAAGTGTCTACAGTCAAAATCTCTGTGACTAGTCTATGAGATCAGCATGACCAAAAAATAAATTACTGGGCAGCCGGATACACAGTTCTAATTCTAATTGACTTTTTCAAAAAGCTATACTGATTACCGGCCCAACATTAACTGTGTAGCTAGCTTTTACTGCTTAAGTGTTAGCAGAAGTCTGTTAATTTCAGATAAAACTAAAGTATCAGGTCAGCTCATCCAATGTGTCCAGTCAACAACTTTGTTGGCAGAGAACCAGCTCCAACTTATTTAATTGGACTTTTTCAATTGTATTACACTGCAAATTAAAAAATTAAGCACTTAAGCACGTAAATCTCATTTTCTGCAACTTTCATTTGAACGGTTTTGTTGTAAAACAATTGTTTTATCATTAGCCTGGTTCCTAACCTCTAAAACTGTTGATGCCATTTAGGCCAATTAAAGTCTACGAAGCAACCGATCAGATATTTGTTGGCAGGATTAAGAGTTGTCTCCCTGTGTCATAGCTGTGATGTGAAGATGGGAAAGAAATCTACAACTTTCTTTCCCATCATCAAGTTTGAATGAACTAAAGCTTTACTAGTTTCATATTCACATTTCAGCTCACAGAAATAATTATTAAACTGAGTTATTCCTCAAAAAATAAACATCTGACTGACATCTATCAGGGTGTGATAACTCCTAAAGAGCCTCAAGGCAACAAAACAACTTCAAAATGGGAAATTTGTAGGAGGATAGCGATACAAAATGGAAACTAATGGAGAAATCTTGTGAAAAGTGACATGTGAAAGTAGGAATGCCAAGTGCATAGTGCAACAGAATGATTTATTTAACTAGAATCCAAATCTGTTTTGTACTGTACTACATAAAAATAAATAAAAACAGTATTTTTTAAAAAGTTATGTGAACACATTTGACAAGGTATTTGAATGGATTTGGGTTAGATGAGCAGATTCAGAATTAGATTCAGATTTGATAAAATGCAGCCCAGTCAATGATGTGGGATTGGCTCTGGCACCCACGCGACCCTTGCAAGGATAAGCGGTGAAGATAATCAATGGATAGATGGATGGATAAAATGCAATCAAGCCCCATTTCTTGTATCAAGACAAGTTAAGGAACATTTTTGTCTTCTTTACAAAAAACTTCCTAAAGTAATTCACTAGACATCGATTGCATCTGGACTTTACCCCCTTAGCAATGACATTCCCCTAAGACCATTTAGGGCATTAAGAACAGAAGCCTATCAACAAAACGGATGTCAGTGTGGACATCAGTTACAACAATGTTTATTTAAGCTGACACCATTTGTGCTTGTGAATATCTTTATCTTGGATGACAAAAGATAGTGAGAAACAATGTGTGAGAGCTTTGTGAAGAAAAAACAGATGTGTGTTGTAAAGGCCAAGTCAGCTGTTTTGTGAAAAAAATCAGTGAGCTGTTATTTGAAATATTTTGTGCTTTATTAGTTTGTATCGATCTAAAGAGTTGATCTGCAGCAATTGTCATTTATCAACTAGTTAACGTGTTTGTTTTGATGGGGATGAAAAGGCTGTTTTAATGGAGATTGTTATTTTCTACATTCATCGTACGGCCCACAATTGTGCAGCTAAAGTCAAAATTGTATCTTCTTTCCTTCCATTACGTGAGTTGTCAGCTTGCAACCTGGATTCACTCCTTTGTCTATAGTATAGACCAGTGGTTCTCAATCCTCCTCTGCGTGTTTTCCTAAAACATAATTCTACATTATCCACTTCTGGTCACCTGGATCAGGCGTGTTCAGTCAGTCAGAAGCTGGAAGATACCACATCACCTTTTCTGTCCCCACTCCGCCCTCACCTGAGATGTTGCAGTATTTGATCTACTGAAAACACCTAATGCAAGTAATTAGCAGCTGAAGAGCAAGCAGAGCAGGGGTCTTTGAGGACACGGTTTTAGAACCACTGCTATAGTGTGGACAATATCTACATGTCACCTAGTGGAGTGGTGTGTCTGGCTGAAAAGGCAACTTCCCCAATTATCAACTTACTTTATATGGCTTTAGTTTCAGATGTAAATGTACATTAATGCTTTTAAACCTCCCTCTGACTTTCCTGTATGAAAATATTTCTCTGCTTCTAGCTGAAAAACTCCTCCAGTCGACATCACCCGAAGGAGATTTTTATCATTAGGAGTTCAGACGATGTCATCTGGACAAGCTCTGGTAAAGCAGGATGACAACATCCATCGTGTTACTCCAAGTGATGTCATCATGATGCATTTTTCAGCAAGGAGTAGAGAAACATTTTAATGTAGGGAAGTCAGAGGGAAATTTAATGGCATTTTTTTTTTTTTTTACTACTCAAACAAGACCCAAATGAAGCAAGTTAAATATCAGTGAAAGGGTCTTTTAATAGTTTTTAGAGCACTATGGCATCATTGAATCCAGGCTGCATGAGTAAAGAAGATTCAGTGGTTGCTTATGGGTCTGTTTGGCGATTGTGGCCAATATAATTAATTTAAAAATGACCAGAGTTATCCTTTAAGTTGGCCTGTAGCCCTAGAGATAATTTAAACAAATGGAAATCAAATCAAAGCATTCATTGGTAGTTTAGAAAAGTCCAGGGTAAAGGAGGAGGCCATATTTCAACTCTGCCAAGTTACCCCATACAATTGGAAACAGGCTGCAGAGCTGAAGTGTATTGATCCCAAATAGTAGAAAAGTCAGAGATGGATCTAGTATAAATAAAGGGTTTGATTTGTATCCAAGTTAAGGTACAAAAGTTTCAAATGCTTTCTTTTGGAGCAAATTTTTTGTGGAAATGTGGGATTTCTCCAAATGTGACTTACCCATAGATTTAGCAGAACACCATTCACTTACTGTACTTTCGGCACTTTGAAAAAGCAACAATAAACTGTCAAATCACCCAAGCTGAGAGGTGCTTGCATGTCTAATATTATTGCCATTCCTAACAACCCAAGACAAATTGGATTTTTGTACCATCATGAGAAGTATGGCTGAAGAATCAAGCATATCCTATCAAGCCATACTCATGGTGCGCTCTGTTGATCTGCTACAGTTTATATCAACGTAGATCCTCGGCTAATTTCTCTCAGACCATCATGTGGCTATGTTGGCTCATCATTGCTGCCCAAGGAGACCCTTACCATATTGTAAGAGGTAGGTTGCTATGTGTTGAGGGAATTCTCACAATCCGCTTACCAGAAGTCTGGACCAGTTAAGTTATCCTCAGCGTAGAGCATATGCTGTCTTTTTTTCTGCAATACTGCAGTGTGAGAGCTACATCTGGCAGTGCAGTCTTCTCAACAGCAATTTGCCTTGCAATATGGTGTTCAAGGGCTGGTTAGGATCTTGTCTTATTATTTTCACTGACATCCTCATTGTTATCTGGCCTCATTTTCATTTGGATGCCAGTTTGGGAAATGTTAAAATGTCAGTCATGTAACAGGATAAAATATAAAAACTTCCTTTTGCTCTCTGTTCTGTTACTTTAGCAAGGGGCTGAAAGTGGAAGCTGAGAAGTGTTTGGCTTTTTTAAATAATTGTTCAAAGCTATATATATGCACTTAATGCCAGGAGGTGCCACAAGGCAAATGTCAATGAGCTAATTAGCCTCACTTGAAGTGGAGATACAGATATCATCCCTCTTCAAAGAGCCACTGGACTCTGAAGACCTAACTATTTAACTGCCCTCTTTCGGCCGTTCTGTCAGTCGGGTGTGAAGAGACATCATAGTGGCCACCAGGGCTTGACCTTAACTTTTTTGGTCTCCAGCCAGTGTGGCTAGTCGTTTTCACTGTCCCTGGTGTGACTGTACACCTCACACAGAGCAGCTGCCTAACGAAGGAAACATAACCTACACTTTGTACTGTCCTTGAATGCACCTCAACTGTGAGACACAGCAGACCTGCAGCTTTTGACAGGAGCAGACAACGCAAGGGGTTTCTTTAATGTGAACCCCACGCACAAAGGAAAATGATCCAGTTACAGTCCAGTGGCAACAAAAAAAGAGGAAATGTCCACTCCAACCTCCATTTCAAGTTGAAGGTACAGAGAAATATCCAACCAGCTGTTAGGTCGCACTCCAAAAACCAAATCAAGGTCCGCAACACCTATCAAACTCATGTCGTACAAGAAGTCGATAACATATTTTTTGTGACAGGCTCATCTCAGACTTTTTATGTACTACCCAAATATGTCCTCTGGTTCACATCTCCATCTTGTTGTCCACAGGGACGTCTTGTTTACAGTGTCATTGGTTGTTGGTCACTATACAGTAGTGTGGAAGCGCAAAGCAATAGGCTTCATGCTGGACCAGTGAACCCATACTGACTGCCTTTGCATGCACTTAAGTATCTAGTATACTTGAAGAAACCTGTTTCTAAGGTAATCGGGTATGCTTGTTTTTAAGAACATGTATGTGGATTTCTCCTCCACATCTGACTTAGTTTGGAAGAATGACGCACAGAATTAACTGTATAGTGACTGAAAACACTGCTTTCTTTTTTCTTACATTTAGATTTAGTCATTTGGCAAACGCTTTAATCCAAGTGACTTACAAGTGAGGTACAAGGCAAGTAAAAATCAAAGTCAAGGAGAAAACATCAAAGCAAAGTGCTATCCGAAGAAGTGTTTCAGTTTCGTGAAATGCAAGTTTTATTTATTTATTTAAAGCGTATCTTTCTTTTGTGTTCATGTCACAGCAGTGATATTGTAGGGGGAGAAAAGGAAAAGAGAGGGAAAAGAAACAAACCTAACAACACAAACTGTCTAAATTACAGTGCATCCAGAAAGTATTCCCAGCAATTAACCTTTTATAAATTTTTTCATATTACAGCCGTATTCCAAAATGGATTAAATTCATTATTTTCTTAAAAATTCTACAAACAATACCCCATAATGACAACGTGAAAGAAGTTTGTTTAAAATCCTAGCAAATGTATTAAAAATAAAAAACAACGAAATCACATTTACATACGTATTCAAAATTAAAAATTGAGCTCTGGTACAGTCTCTTTCCACTGATCATCATTGAGATGTTTCTACAACTTGATTGGAGTCAACCTGTGGAAAGTTCAGTTTATTGAACATGATTTGGAAAAGCATACACCTGTCTATATAAGGTCCTGTTAAGGTCCACAGTTAACAGTGCATCAGAGCACAAACCAACCCATGAGGTCCAAAGGAATTGTCTGTAGACCTCAGACAGGATTGTATTGAGGCACAGATCTGGGGAAGGGTACGGAAAAAATTGTGCAGGTCCCAATGAGAACAGTGGCCTCCATCATCCTTAAATGGAAGAAGTTTGGAACCACCAGGGCTCCTCCTAGAGCGACTCATCCGGCCAAACTGAGCTATGGAGAGCGAAGGGCCATAGTCAGGGAGGTGACCAAGAACCTGATGGTCACTCTTAAAAGAACTATAGTGTTTCTCTCTGGAGAGAGGAGAACCTTCCAGAAGAACAACCATCTCTGCAGCACTCCACCAATCAGGCCTGTGTGGTAGAGTGGCCAGACAGAAACCACTCATGTGTAAAAGGTACATGACAGCCAGCGTGAAGGACTCTCAGACCACGAGAAAGAAAATTCTCTAGTCTGATGAAACAAAGATTGAAGTCTTTGGCCTGAATTGCCAAGTGTCATTTCTGGAGGAAACCAGGCACCGCTCACCACCTGGCCAATACCATCCCTGCAGTAAAGCTTGGTGGTGCCAGCATCTTGCTGTTGGGATGTTTTTCAGTGGCAGGAACTGGGAGACTAGTCAGGATCGAGGGAAAGATGAAAGCGGCAATGTACAGACACATTCTTGATAAAAACCTTTTTCCAGAGCGCTCTGGACCTCAGATGGGGGCAACGGTTCATCTTTTTACAGGAGAACGACCCAAAATTGTCTAATCCAATTTTAGAAACCAGCTTTCCTGTTTACATGACAGTTAAGAAATCAGCTTTCCCAGGAAAGCTTACTGTAGACTAGTTACTTAAGTCCATGTAAATGCACTGTGTGCAGTAAAACCAACTACTGTATAGAGGAACTTTGTGTGGGTGGTCAGCTGTTTGTACTGTTGCCACTGAGAGGGATGCTTTATTTGTGTCTGCCTTCGATGTGTCTGCCTGTGGAGGATGTGCAATGTCTCGTGACCAAGATCTTTAATTAGCTCCCACAAATAGTTGTTCTTCTGCATCCCAATTGTCACTGTTAGCTTCTCAGCCTCAGATGACTCACTGTATGATGTTGAGAGAGCAGGCAATGCAGTATCTGCTGACCTTTTCTCCATGATCAGTGCTTTGTAGCTGAATGTCATAAGCTTCATTTGAACATGATGGGGGGTCCACTTAACAGCACAAGCTGACAATTAAAGATTCAATTTTAGAGCAGCTCTCACTCTTTTTTTTTTTTTTTCCTCAAGATATACACTTTTCACAATGGGGGAGCCAGTGGATTAAAAATGTATGGATCAACGGTGGATAGAATCTGTACCAAGTGTCAGGATAGTGCAATGTATTATCGACTGAGAAACATGGGTCTGGTTTGGAGTGTTGTTATGCTAGCCCCCAACCACCTATGCCAGCCCCCAACCACCCACCCACCCAAAAAATGTGTGGGTGTTTATGTACGTGTTAGTGTGGGTCAATATTCCCTTAAAAATTAAACTCAAAATCACAAGGAAATCACACAGCGAAAAGCAACATTTAGTGTTTAAAGCTAAGCGTTTTGGAAACTTTGTATAACTGCTTTCGTTTTAGCACTCAGAAGCGGTGCTGTCTTGCCTGAATATTTCATTCCTACAGTAGAGAAACAGATGCAAAAAAATACATGTATGCTCAAATTGCTTCATAATTTATTTAGACAGTGAAAATAGCCCACATTTCCCAGAGCTTTTTTTAAATAACTGTTGGTTTTGTTGAGTGCTTACCATTGGTGTTTTCTACAGGGAACCAGGGCAGGATGTAGCCTGGCTGGTTTGGGGGTACAGTAAAAAATGTCAGGCATAAATGCATTTAAACATGCGTGGTTTTATCTGTAATCACATTTGTTGTTTTTAACTCTGTGTTCCACGGCTTAAAAGAAACACTATTTATTTTTATTTTTAGATTGGATCTGGGCATTTTACTGCAAAAATGTAAATTAGCCTGCAATTGAACATTATATCTTCATTCTGTACTTTTTCTCCTGTAACCTTTGACATGCGAAAACAGCGCATAGGTCCAATCTCTGTGGAGAGCCACATCTTCTGAGCCACATTGAGTTAGGGACAAGAATGTAATTGTATGTAAGTTTACGTATTTTGTTTTGTGAAATCAGCTGCTTACAGTTAAAAAGTAACAGATCTAAAAATTAAACACATGGGCTCCACAAGTGCACCTATAGCAGACCTGTTCTACATGGCCTGTGGCCCTAAAACAACAGCACATGGCTCATTTGCATTCAGACAATCATAATTCCCGATTTGACTTTAGCAAGAACTGAATGTGCATAACAGTACTAAACCCAAAGTGTACGATCACTAAAACTGTTGTATTCATATATTTCGAATTATGTCTTTATTTTATATTAATTGACATATCTACAACAACAATGGTCCTTTGCATAGTAATGAACCTAATGGCTACTACATAGGTAATAAATTGAAAGCTGGCGGATTTATCTGATCTCTTCTGGAAATTGCCACATTCAAGGTAACACACACACACATGCCCACACACACTCATTTGTCCTTTGTCAACCAAAGGACAATATAGTAAAATTGTAAGTTATTTATTTATTTTTGTGTTCATGTCCTTTCGGCTTATCCCGTGAGTTCAGGGTCGCCACAGCAGATCATTGTCCGCATGTTGATTTGGCACAGTTTTTATGCCGGATGCCCTTCCTGACGCAACCCTCCCCAATTTCTACCGGGCTTGGACCAGCACTGTGGTTAAATTGTAAATAATAAATGGTAAATATGCCGATGATTATAATAAAAGCCAAGTTGCAAATACATTGATAGTGAACATACAGTAACTATGTTCCCAGAAAACATATATTTTTGTTTGTCCAGTTAAAGTTTTCTTACCTCAATCAACATGGTCTTGGTGCCTAAATTAACTCATGGTTTCATATTGTCACTAATTGCTGCAACCACCTCCTTGAATCTCACTGTCTGTGAACAAATGAAGAGCTTCATTCCAAAATACATTGCATCAGACCCTAATAATCCACTTATTGTGTTACCTACTGAACATAAATGTAATTGCATAGAAGCATCATTTTTAGGAGACAAGGCTGCCAATGATGATTGCAGACCTTGGACATGGAATATCATTTAAACTAGATGAAAGTTTGCTCTGGCAGGAGCCTTAGCTGCCTTAGCTGAACTTAAAGCAGCTCGTCTGCTTCTTTAGGTGGCTTTGCAGTGCTCCCTCCTTCTGCAGTCAAGGGAATTGCTGCCACCTTCAAGTGCAGCAAATACTCAGCCGTAAGTGTGTTAAGCCCAGTGTGCTTTGCTAAGGTTGGAAATGAAGACAGGCTACCGCTATGAAGAATGATGGCTCCTTCAAGAGCCAACTGTCCTATTTTAAGCAGGTGACACTCAGCACAATGTGCTGTCTGACTGCCTCTCCCTGTCTCTGTTGTCTTTTGTTCTTCTTTCTTTTTCCATCTATCGCCATCTCTGGCATGGTGAGGAAAGACCTTTGAGATTGGGGTAAATAAAAGTCACAGGAAGTGAACAGAAATTCAAAGTCTGTGAGAAGATTATGCGTAGTCCCCCTCAAACATCTTCAAGGATTGAAATGTTATTGATGCATGTTAAGTCCTCTGGGGGTTTCACTCAAAGGACATTTGGGGCCTTTCATCCCTGACATGAAGGTGGAGGGAAACATTATTGAAGCTCTGCAATGTGACAGAGGTTTCTCCTTTTTGTGTGAGGCTTGAAAGGAAAGAGTTGGCTTTCTCCATTCTTTGAGAGGGGAACCTCATAATTGGCTGAAATAGCTGCTCTTTTTTTTATCATTGCTTCTTAGGTAATGGGCATTTATGAAGTATTTATGGTCCATCTTTGCCAGTGTCAGCCCCATGCACAGTAGGATACATACTGTATTTTTGGACATAAGAGAAGCCTTTCATCCTACTTTCCCTTTCCCTGCAAAAAAGTGCCTTTCTTGTTTGTCATGTTGAGTCATGGATTGTTGAACTCTTCCATTAGCATGGGATTGACAGTTCATTTTATGTAAACTATACTGACAACTGTTGAGTGAATTAACATAAAATCTGGTGCAGATGCACCAACTTGCCATTTAGTTTTACCAGCAGGTCAACGTTTGCACTTTTCCACTGACACGTCCTTGAATAGTTGACAAATTGCACAGTAATTTGACATTTGTATCAGCAGTTCCTTACACCAGTTTTGGATCATAAGGAATGTTTTGACAATTTTGGGAGGCATTTACATATTAATGGTTCCACATCACATAAGGACTATTATAAAGAGCATTAGGTGCTAGTATGAGTCCAAACTCAAAAATGTGGTTTAGTCTCGTAGAAACAACAAGATAAAATGCACCAGTTGTTAATGAAAAATACATGGCATCTTCAATGTGGAAAGGTTCATAAGTGAATGCTAATGTTTTTAGTAAGCAGGACAGTGTGACAGCAAAGACAATGCACACAATATAAAATGAAATCCCATCTTTGTCAGGGGCTGGTGGGAACAAAATTGTGTACCCTGTGAGCTATGTGCTCGTCTTTGTTCTGGTGCCCATACAGTTCAGGCTTATCTTCCTACTTTCCTTCCTTTTTTAGTATTCTGTTTATCCTACTGTACAGCTATATCCACAGTCTGAGTGACTGAGCTAATTGTTCCTGCTCATGCATTCTCTGCAGATTCAATTATACGCCACTCTGGGCATCCTGAAAAAAAATGAGGGTGGGAAAAGAGAGGAAAGATGTCTGCTGCAAGTATGGGAGAGTGTAAAATGAAAAGGTAAAAAGCGAAGAGCAACTTGAGAAGGTTATAGATAAGCGAGTGGAAAGTTGAGAGAAAGGGTAAAAAAGGAGAAGCAGAAGGGATAAATTAAAGAGTGAAGTAAGAGCAGTCCCATGAGTCATATATTTATGTAAGGGGGGAAATCAGCTCACTGGAGTGTACACTGTAATGGTGCCCCACTGTATAATGATTGGCGCTGACCTCCCAAATAAGAGGATTAGTTTGTGCCTGAGCTGGCCAGAAATAATGGACCTCACCTTAGCTTAGCAGCAGTTTGACACAGCAGAAAATAGGTAGAGAAATAAGAATGCCTCAGCAGCAGGAGGCTTCCCTGAACCTCATTCATCTGCATCACCATTGTGTCAAATTGGACATGCATTCCTGCATATCTGTCGGTTCATAAACAGATGGCATAAGTGGACCCAGGTGGACTCATAAAATACTGTAGTAGACATCATGGAAATAAGGTGCTGCTGACTGTGAAATGTGGCAATAATTTATTTCTTTTCGTCTATAACAAGCAGTGCAGCGAGTTGCTGTTTCTGGTATTTACATGGTAGCTTTTCTACAGGAAATGAGCTCTTGTTATTGTAGCTTTTGGTCAGGCAGTGACAGGGCCAGTCTTCTGCTCGGAAAATATTGTGGCTCAGCAGTGAATGTTGTGGTTAATGTCTGACTGCAGGGCACACTCTCCTTTTGTGTGCTCTGAACCAGCAGGATTAAAGCATCCATCTTGCTCTCCCGCTTCCCCTAATGGTATTAGGAAAAGGGTGGATAGGTTTCAGTATTCTGTTAAGGAATATCTGATATGGGTGCTGCTGATTCAATTAAGTAAAAAGCAAACTGGGGGGAATGAATATTGGTGTAATACCCTATGAGGTACATAGCTCAAAGTGGGGCATTTTAATCTGGAAAACTGCCTTACCACCCTCCACCTACAAAAAACATATATAATACACACATTAGTAAAGCACAGGGTCAGCGTGCAATTTCTGCCTCAGTGCAGATCTCGGCCATTCGGCCATTCAGTGAGGTGAACAACAACTCACAATAGAAACAAAGCATCCTGCCTGTCATGTAGGATGCTGGGATATACAGGCTTTAGCCGCTTGTAATCCTCAACAAGATAAGCAGGCAAAGATAATGGATAGAAGGATAGAAAATTGTTTGCCAGAGTTCAACATAAGACGGTACATACAATAAGTACTTAGTTTACTAGCCAAACAAGGGGGCAGGCAGTAGCATAAGCCAAGTATTAGGCATAAAGCAGTTCAAAATTTTTTTTGCACCAGACTTTTCAATAAAATGAACAATGCATTCGCCCTACAATGTTGTACCATCAGATTATTTTGACCGACAGTAACATATTATAGGTAGACTTAGTAATTATGAGAAAAGCACATGAGAATGTTAGGAAACACAGTGTATAGATTCTGAAATTCTGTGTTGGGAGAAGATCGGGTAGATGGATGAGTCACAAAACTCAGAACACCGATGTTCAAATCCAGTGGGATTTTTTTTTTTATCATGACCATTATAAAATATTACTATGTGTTTATTTTTGTAACTGTACCAACAAGGCTCTGTACTGTTACTATAGTAAAATACTTACTATAACCTTTTAACTAAATCAAACTATATAATTGATCTACATAAACATAAAAAAGGAACCAAGCTAGAATGATTCCACAGTGATAACCAGAAGTTATAAACATATTTATATTTCTCTAAGGAAGAGGCCTGTGTGCCAGCCACCATTATGGTGCTAATTGATGTGTGCTGACACAGGGGAACTGTTTCCCCATATTTCAAGACATATCTGTCACCATTATAGCCCAATTACATTTTTCTATTTTAAAAAAATTATAAATGTATTATTGGAGTTTTGGAGAGAAAGTAGTGAACTTGCTTCAAACCTCCTTTACTTTCAAAGCTAACAGCTTTCATTTAAAATTTATACAACTCCTGAAACATTGAAGTTTCCACATTGTAATCCTGTGCAGTCATAAGTGTTACAGATTTTGTGAATTTTAGCTTAAAGTGAGCAGCCTACAGATGTGTTCAGATCTGTTTAGTGAGTCATGTGACTTACATAATGTACCTTACAGCATAGCCACAAGCCTCTAGGATCTCAAAATAAACAGTAAACTTTTTTGCTTTTTATGGCTTAATTGGTAAAGAAAGCATTGTCAATCTCTCAATGACATTTCCCCATGTGTTAAACAATATTGCAACATTGCAAAATATTTTCACATTTAGCTCTTGTTGATGCAACAGAAAACAAATTGTTTGGTGTAAAGCTGGTGTTTCCCCAATTATTTTTTCTCTAGTGAAAATCATGTTCAAATGTTGGATTTTTGTGGAGGTGAGAGGTCAAGAGTTCCCAGGGTTCAAATTCACTCAGTATAGGAGGGAATTTGATGTGTTATCTGTGGAGTGGTTTGATGAGTCGATTGAGTTGGTCTATACACTTCCCAGGTGTATGGTGGCTTTTGATTTCTGGTTTTCCGACTGATGCTCTGGTTCCAGATTGTGGATTTTACTGGTGAAAAAAGTAATATTTATATGCATTATCTTGGAGAACAAAATTTGTATTAAACAAAACCAAAATATTCTGTATTTACTGCCTACACTTAACATTAGTTACAGTCACAGTGATGTGAAAAATTGGGTTTCTTCTGAACTATAACTTGTTGGCTTGATTTCTAAACAATGCCTCAACAAATTCTCGAACGATAGCCTGTCTTATGGAGGCATATGGGAAATTTGTGAGGCTGTGAACATATTTTTCAGTGTGTTTTTCACATTCACAGTTTGCAGGGTGTGAACAAGCAAACTGTGAATGTGAAGTGAAAGGTGCTATTACCGTTTTTCTTACTTTGTAAGTCTACAAAATAATAGAATGAGCAAAACATTCTTTTCCCACAGAGTGGAAAATGACAGTAGCATTTATGAACTCCACATTCTCCTGTTGCATGAAAAACAAAGCTATTTCTTGGGCTTCTTTGTCACATCCTGTCAAAACAAATAAATGTGAGCAGTTTAAATAGGCTTTTCTTCCAAGCCACAAGCATTACAGATGTCTATGTTTTCCATACCAAAACATGTGACCTTTCTAGTTTAATTAATTGCATCCATAATTTCAGTTCCCATTTGACACCTATGAGGCTCACTGATGAGCTACAACTAAGAAGGCTAAGGAGTCAAAATAGATTGATAGTATTTTGCCCAAATGAGAGGGTTTACCTGGTGTCTTCTGTTCTGTTTCACTGGAATGCCTCCAAATACATTTCTAATGCATTACGTGTAAGACTTTTAAAGCATGTGGGGGGCAGAAAACTCAAATCAGTTTCTTCACTTCTTGCACTTGCACTACAGTTGAGTGGTCAGGTTATCACACTGCCGTTTGGTATCTTCACACCACCACGTCCCAATGCTCTCTGGAGCCATTGGGTTTCCATTACCACAAATCCATTCCACTCATTTAAAATTAATGGCTGTGAACCTTTTCTGACCCCAGAGATAAGCCAGGCCAAGGCTCTCTCTGAGTCTCTCCCTTTCTCTCGCTCTCTCTTTTTTTTTTTTCTTTTAAAGAACACCTTCAGGATTAGGTTTTCCTCTCCTTACCAATCCATCATTGAGTAGATGTATTTTGGGTAAAGTAATATTTTGGTGGTCACTGCACTTCCTCCTTCACTTTCAAATCTTCTACCCAAAACTTCCCCGTACATTACTTTGACCAATACTTGCCTTTTCAGGATTTACCTGTTTTGTTGAGACTGCATCTTCATTAGTGGATGAACAAGTATTTTGGTGTAAAAGTAACATAATATTTTATGTTGGTTGTGACAAATGATACAATAATACAAACTAGCATGATCACCCTGACTCTAAAATTGTAAAGGATACATCATTTTCCCAAAGCAGGTTGATATGTCAGGGCTCCTGTAATGGGTTTGACATTTTGGTAAAACATTAAAAAAAACCTCCATTCTTAGAGAAGTGCCATGCATTATTGCACATTATGTAAAACAATAGAAATGCCTAAAAGTAGCTATTGCCATCGGCAAATCTATCATTACACATTTTGCCATTATTTTTACTTGTTTAAGGATTGTACATTTTTTTGTCAAAAATGACCAAAATTAAGAACAACTGTGCCTGTGCTGCATAAATATTATGTTTGTATATTATGGTCCTTTTGTGGCAGCTAAATTCAAGTTTGTATAATAGCAATTCTGAAAATGAAATCATGCGTTTGAGAACCAGCATTTGTCCTAGTAAGCGTGAACAATCATCCAGATGGTTCTGTAAACACTCAAGAATGTATATCTTAACTAATTAAAAGGAGCCTCAAAAGGACCCTCAAAGCATAATTTGATTTTCCTATAAGTTGAGCTGTATTTCTGTATTTTTCTTATGCACCATGAAAATGCAGACCTGCTTAAAGCCACTGGATGATCAAGGCTTTGAATTTACCCACCACCTATGACTTGGTGAATAGTGAGAATTGGTCGGGATTGGGGGTGTTCGGGACATTACCCTGGGCTCCTTTTTACTGTCCCCCGAGGACACAACCATTGGTGGTGGAGGGACGAAGCTTTCTCAGCCTTATCAGCATGGCAGCACCCAGTGCTCTAATCGCTGGGTCCCAGAGACAGCCGGAGGTAAAGGGAGAGTGGATGAGTGAGCAACATCCAAGGAAGGGGAAAAAAAAGAAGGAAGGAGAGAAGGGAAAAAATGCAATGTTTATACCTCTTAGGTTACATCAAATGACAGCTGCTTTACAGTTCAGTGCATAACTGAGTAGAAATCCTTTTGGTGAGAAGAGAAAAGTACAGATTCTGTCCCATGACACATTGTTGGTGATGAAATATAGACACTTTGCAGTTGCATCAGAAGTGTCTTAGCAACAGCATCAGGTGCCATCTTAAAAGCATCCTGAGGAAGCATATAAAGGAAAAAGATCTCGAAAGAGTGGTGGTCTGATGGTGGATTTGTTACAGTTATCCACTAACTTGACCTATACAGCAACATTGACCTCTTTCCAGTACAATACAAGTTCATACAATTTTAACAAATCCCTACAGATAAGGCAAAAGCTTGTTTTTGCAGAAACTATTGTGGAATGAATTTTCTGTAAAATCTTCAGAGAAAATGCTTGAAATAAATGCAGGAGTGTTGATGAACAGAAGGCAATTTGCAACACACAATGAATTCTGATGGTTTGTTGGTTGCAAAATCTATGCACGTCCTATAGTAACACTGAAAGTCAATCATAACATCTTGGCGTCAGGCATAGTATAGTGCTTGGTATCATTTGTTGTCCTGACCTGTGGCAAGGGTGGCTTACATAAAGTTGTGCAGGTACATAAAGTTGTGGCTTGGATTTCCGTGTTCAAGAAGTTATTTAACTGCATAATATTAGAGAACCATACAAGTAACATACAATTTAAAAATCATTGTAAAACAATAATAGATTAAAACTGAACTTTTATTGCCACAATCCACCACAAGTAGCTTTTGTTCTAGTAATTTAATCCTTACACAGCAATAACATCTATAACGTTAAGAAGTTTAATTAAATATATCCCCATAATGTGTACAGAGAGCCAACGGGAAGTCAGCCTGCTTGGCAAATCTTGGACGCGCAGCTCTTGACCATCTTGGCTAGAGAAGGATTGTGGAGCACATGCTGTATACTCCCAAAAGCACAGAAGCATGAGTATGTGCCTAGAGAGCAAATTTTATAGTAATGAATTGGTTGCTATTTTGCACACATCGTTTCTCCTTAATACAGTCTTCCACTCCAAGTTGGACAGCAACAAAGCTCAGCTTATGTAGCCTTATTACTGCCAGGGATTGAACAGGATTACCTTAGAACCTGTCTTCCTGTAAAATATAAATAGGTGGGTAGGTTTTTACACGCGTGAAAAAATGACCAAAATGAATGTATTTTTATGCAGCAATGTGTCGTGGCTGTAGCAAACACAGTGTTACCAAAACAGAAATAACTTTCTGCTTCATGTGATGTAAGTCGTGATGAATGTCATGTGACCGAACAGTATATTAAGGCGAAACCACGTTTTAATAACCAAAACACGTTTTTTTTTAGTGCATAACTCTAACCTAATGTGACCCTTACACCTTTGTGCCTAATCATACGCAAACAGTTATGTTTTCACAAATGTTTTGGAATATTTGTCACCATTGTAAAAGATGTCATCCACCATTTTGTACACCAAAAGGGTGCAGTTGTACTGTTTCAGGTGCCTGACTCCCTGCATGGGGGCATTGTTTTTTGTTGTAAATATGGCCCCAAATGCAAATTACCAAGCAGAGATTCACAGGAAAGTTAGGGGATTTTCATGACAACTTCTAGAAGGTACAACAGAGATGCGCATAACTTATGATGTGCTTCAGATCACATCAGTGGAAGTGGTAATTTATCCATGCAATATCAAATTAAGTATCTGCAATATGGCTTCACAAAGTAGCTTCGAGGCAAGTATTTAAAACTTGGTTTTAAAGGAGCTTCAAGGTAACTATTTTCAAAATTTAGGTAACAAAGGGGAGTAAGGCTCTCTGGGTAGCGTCATTTTGAACACATTTCAAGGTAATCATCAATGTGAGTAATGTTTAACAACGATTCTTAGGATGAGTGGTAGAAATGTTAAGTCACCAGCCTCAATCTGTTAAATCTAAATGTTAATTTATATAGTCCAACTGGCCAGACCAAGAGACATGTCTGAGTCCATAGAGGGATGATCAAACAGTTCATATAAAGGTATGAAGCAGGTCAATAAGAAACAGGCACCGTTCATGAATGTTGGACAGTCTTGAGACGTGGATGTCACAGGACACGCTGGCACAGTGTGAAAGCAAGCAGCTGGCTGAAGTTGTGAGGCTGATTGCAAGCAATGTGAGGCAGGTGCATGTGGGAGGAGGAGCAGTGCAGGTGAAGGTACAGTAGACACAGGAAGCAGAACAAAGGTTTTGCAGAGGGGGCTGGCTGGATCTGCAACAAAGAGAGTGTATGGAAGGTAAACAATGACTATAAATGAACCGCGAGGGAGGTTCACAAAAGTTCACTTGTCATCATTCAGATAAAGTCTTTTACAACTGCTTCGGAAAATACAAATACCCTAGTCTATTATTTTATTAGTTTTTTAATACAAAACGGAAGTGCTACATAAAGTACTAAAACATTATTATTTTATCAAAAAGCTTTGATGCCACGACAATCCAGGTATGGTTGTAAAACCCAGTGCTCATTGTGATAGAGCACAGCGTGTTCTATTCTCCACACTTGATTTACTGCTATTGCTGGTTTAAAAGAAAGACAATAGGATTGGTGCTATTGATAATTAGTTTTTAATGTGCCACACTCATCATGTCCAATTTCATGCCCCTTAGGCAGCTGATCACAGATTTAATCAACACATTATTGCTTGCTATACTTACACTGACTGCAGGGAGGGCTTCTCTGTGTATGTGTGTATGCTGGTAATAGTGTGAAGGGGACAGTGTTATCATGCATTTGTGAGATTGAGGAGCAAGCAAGAAAAGTTGTCAGCATGTGCATCCATCCCAGCCATGTCCCTCTTTGATAGACATTGAATGTGCGTTCCAGGCCATTAACCAAGAGCTACATTTGAAGATGACATGCTTGGAAGTGTGTGGTCATGCTGTGTCAAAGGAAGCCATTGTTATTACTTTGTTTCTTGCAAAGAGGAGAGTGTTCAGGCCCACCTCTCTGGATGAATACAGATGAAAAAAGGGCTGTTATGTCAGATATTTCAGACCACTCTCATAATACCTGGCACATAAATTCTGGATAGGTTAGGTTTTCATTGCCATGTGAGGTTATAATGACTGAATGAATAAATAAACAAGAATGTGTTTGAGTGGTTAGCATGGCCACCTCACAGCTAGAAGGTTGCAGGTTCGAGGCCCCGGCCCACTGCACTGTGTTTGCTCTGTGCTCGCGTGGGTTTCCTCCTGCAGTTTACCTTGCAGTCCAAAGACATGTATGTTAGCTAATTGGTGAGTCTAAATTGTATGACTGTCTGTGTTGCCTCCCCCCCTCCCCTGAGATTTGTGACCTATCCAGCATGTACCCCACCTCTTGCCTAATGACAGCTGGGAGAGGCTCCAGCGCCCCCGTGACCCTAAACAGGATAAGCATTTACACATTATGAATGGATAGAAATAAGACCGTTGGTTGGTTGCTGCCACTATTACAGTGCTCAGTTCATCAGTGGCGGAAACAAAACAAGCTTTAAATGCGTAGGTAGTAAATATACTGAACTGACACAGGATACAGTTTTGATATTGTTGAGCAATAGTGATGTAACTCACTTGCCTTGTCTTTCATACACTGTGTCTGATTATGGCCCAAAGCAACACATTCTCAAACCACCATAGAGACTTTCATATATTTTGGTGTGGATATTCAAGCTCCTCAGAGAATGACTGCTAATGGTCTTGACCTTACCTGGTCCTTTCACTTAACAAACTGCCAAATGGACAGTGTTCAAAGTCTGCAGAGGTGCATTAGATTATTGTCTTATCTAGTGTGTAAATAATCAGGGTAGAACCTAAATGCAAATGTAAATAAGTTTTGTAGGGAAATGATTGCAACTGGATCATGTTTTGTGTTGTTATAATGTGAATTTGCTTATTAAAAAAGTAAATAGGGAATGACAAATGCAATGATACTGAACAAATCAATAAAATGTTCCCCCAAATATCAGTTTATCAAATTTTCACTATGCTTGGCAATGAATAGAGAAAGATTGTGGAAAGTGGTTACCAAGGGGAGAAAACAGTCGCTTCACACAAAACTATGGGTATTAACCTTTTAACACAGAAAACAAACTGAAGTCTTTATCTAAACTTAGCCAAATTAAGCAAAGTGTTTTTGTTGCACATGGGATCCAGGTGTCAAAATCCTGTCTGGGATGTGACAACACCTTTCCTGACCACCATCTTGCATCGATCTTTCCATTACTAACAGAGAGACATTACTGTAGGTTCAATTCACGAATCAGGGTCCTCAACCAGCCGTAGAATACAGTTAGGACATGCTTTCTGACAACCATTATCATCAAGTGTTTTATTTATTGCATTGTGATGCCAGTCTCACACAAAACTTAGTAATGGGTGGTTGCTTTGTAATGTCTTTCTTTTACAATATGGTTTTGAACAGTTGGACAATTTGAACTTGCCATGCTGTCTTGTTGCTAATAATGAATCTAATCACTTCCATTTATGTGCACGACCGCTGCTGGTCTTATGACAAGAACGTGACCACTACTCAATGTAAAGAGACCATAATGTTGTAGGGCTGGAGTGTCGGTATAGAAAAAGACGAAGCAGCAGAAAACCACACAACTGGAGCCAGAGAAAGCAGTGGCAGTGTTTATCTTGAACTACTTAGCTCCCTGGCTGTGAGTCAAATGTAGAGAGAGACATTGGGAGGTGGTGGAGGCCTTCATTAAATGCAGCTCATGCCCTGGTGAAACCCTGGTTAATGTCCCTATCATCTCTGGAGTGGTCCAGCATCCAGCTCTCTGTCCAAATGACTCATGTTTAATGCATCTCTGCAGTCCTTGTCATTTAACCTCACCTCTGGAGGTTGTGGGTCGGGGCGGGATAGTGAAGGCTCCCACAAGACCCATAAGAGGCAAATCGGCAATGCAGCTATTCTTCACCCGCTCTCCATTTACTTAACATGGAGAGAGCTGCTCCATGTCTAACCTATAGCCGTGTAATCTCCCCAAAGCCAAACCCCCTCACACCATCACACTGCATGAACCTGAACTCGAGGGTGGTCCGGGCCGACTGTTAGGCTCTCTAAAGCACGTCGCTACCCTGCTCCCTGTGTGCTGTAGCTGAATTCTTATGTAGAGGATGGCGGGAGACTTTATGACTTAGCAGTTTACTCTTTTGTTAAGCTGTCCAGTTTATAGCTTTGGTAAAAGCATTTCAAGTAAGACTGATGGCTGTCAAATTCCATCAACCTTTGTCAAACAGAATCTTATGTAAAAAATCAAGGACTTGTGTCTGAGATATGCTAAGATTGTATTCAGATTGCATGCATTTGAATCTCTTATGCTCATTAAACACTAAACTATTTGAAATGAATGCAGTAGCTAGGAAGTGAAAGTAATTTACATTTACAGCATGGTTGGACGACACATCATACAAGCTTGTTTGAAGCAGACTGAGGCCTTTAAGCTTGTAGAGATACATGTCCGGGGATTTAGGCAAAGCAAATGAGCAATGATTCAGCAAGATAAGTCTTTACCACAAATGGAGCTGTGTAACAGGATATAAAAGAGCCGAAATTCTTCTCTTTGTTTCACTTCACTGATCTTCATGCTGCATTTTCCTCTGATTTTCCCTGCTTACATGCAAAGAACTGCCTCCCTCTCACTTACACTTACACACCCACTCAGTCTCTGCTTCTTTTCTTGCTCTGGATAATGGTAATTAGAATAGCACCATGTTTGAAATTTGGCAAAAGTTGAGGAGGAAATAGGTTTTGTAATCAAAAGCTGCCTTGTAGCTGGAATCCTGATGCTTACTTGGCTGAAAGATGTTCTTCAACGATGGGAGCCTAAATGGATGCCAGACTCTACTGTATGCTGCGGGCCAACACCGCACTTTTCTTGCAATGTTGTATTTCATACAACTATCCCAACTGAGACAGATTTGTTTTTTATGAGTTTGCATTTTTTATTTAAGTGTCCATCCCGCTCTGATTTTTAGATGGCCGACAGACAGGCATGTTATTATTTTGCAGTAGACTCAGAGCAACATCACTGTGATCAAGGGATGTCTATGACACTATTGCGCTGCACTACTGGGTATTACTGTGCATCTTGCAGAGGGGGAGATACATATGAACATACAGGCAGGAACTTGTTAGCTTAACTTTGCACAAGGCTAACGGCAAATGGAAACAGCTGCTCCCTTAAAATGTACTTAAAATGTTATACCTCATTTGATTAATCAAAAAAAATTGTTTTTTTCTAATGAGGATTACCTACAGGCCTGTTTCTTGGCTGGGAGCAGAGACTCCATGGAGTCTCTCCTGGTAACCGAGCAACCTGACACTTTTGCCTATGGTGTGGTTTCTTTGTTGATACAGTACATGCATTTATTAACCTAATAAGACTTTGTTCCTGTTGTGAGCCACCACACTAAGCTTTAAAGGTAACATTAATTATATCATTGTTCTGTCTGTTCTGTCTAAAGTTCATTTGTGTGTAGTCTAAAGTTAGCCGAATAAATGAAAAGTGTCAGCAAAGTATCTCTACCTTATTTGCAATTCATAACTTCTAAATCAAAGTATTGTGATCAAAGTTTAATCGTAGCCAAATTAATTACTTAAACACTTAAGCAACCGGCTGTTTCTCTGATCAACTGTAGCCTTTAATAATTTCTTTTAGAGGGGACCGGCATGAATTACTCTTCTTTGCTGTTTCCTGAATGTTATAAGCATGCACTTCTGCACACTGGCAAATGGGGGCTATTAAGTTTAAGTTGGGCTTTGAATGCTAATATCCCTTTCTGTTTGTTTTTTCCCTTTCCTTTTACCCTTTCCACCTGTCGTCCTTCTGCAATGTAGGAGCTACACAATATCCAGGTAAGCCTTCCCCACAGTTCTTTTCTTCTTGCCCATTACATCCTCTGTCATATTCAAGCTTTGCAGCTTTTCTTTCTTTCCAAAGACACACTCTCTCCCTGCATCTGGTGTTTGTATATTACGTAGACACAATCTGCAGACTTTCTCCATCTCAGTTCCTCTTATTCGTTCTTCCATTTAGATTTCTGTGTGCCACACTCTTGCACTCATCACAGTCCATTTCTTCCAAATGTCATTGCTGCTGACAGAAACATCTTCCATTGCTTATCTTGTTCTAAATAGCACTTGCTGTAGCATCCTGGTGGAGACTGCATCTATTGCTAAGACAGAACTCAATGAGCTACAGACATTTGTTCAAAATATCATTTCCTCAATGTGACTAACGATTTTGTACATACAATGTATAGCATCCTTATCAATCCTTTCTGTTATTTATTTTTCTGCTTTTGAAATGTTATGTCATTATGAGTGAATTTTATTTCATAAGCCTGATCCTTTTCAATAAAGGTTGGCTTTCAGATCAATATCTTGATGTTCATAATGTTCATATTCATGTTTCACATACAGTGCCAAGCTGAGATATTGTTAAAATCTTTTTAGGTAAAGACAGGAGATGAAATAGTTACAGTATAGAGATGTGACTGCAGTCAAACATTTGACACCAAGTGGCTTTAGACCTGTTGATCCATGTGTTTGGACTTTCAGCTCTATTGCTCTTCTTGGTTCTCCCAGTGTCAGTGCAGTTAGAGAAACGTGACATTATCTGTCAAACTCAAACTGAGTCAAAAGGCAATTAAAATTCCACCCTATGTATAATTACTTTTATATAGGAACATGAACTCAACCATATGTTGTCAGCCTCCCCTGTCCGTTCTGTCCTATGTACTTTAGAATCATATAATTTATGACAAAACAGATTGATGTTTTCATTTAATACTGTTGTTTGTTTCAGCTGCTTCTACTTGATTGTTTGTTTTATACATTATTAAGCTAATGCCAATAAAACTCTAAATTTGATATTTCTAGTCAAAGGTCTGCTAGAATTTAAGACTTTAAATCATCTGAGTGTTAAATATCAATAAGAGTAGCTTAACAGTAATCACAGAAAAGACAAATGCTAATTGCATAATGACATTTCTTTAAAAAACAGTATCATGAAATGACTTTTATAGGATTTCGGTTTTTAAACTACTTTATTGATTTCCAATGGCAAATTGTTGTTGGACAGCTGCACAAAGATGATTACACTACTCCTGGGGTTTCAGTGTCTTGTCCAAAGACACTTCGACAGGTGGCTAGGAGACAAAGACAACTATCCGCCAACCCTCGGTTTCATGGTTTCATTCCACTGCCTTACCCATCGCTACAGACACCTTGTGCCATATACGTCAACTTTTGCATGACCAGCAAACATCTACCACATACTAAGACAGAAGCAAATCAGAAAACAAGGGGACATCTTACTTGGACATAATAGGAGTTTTCCACCTGGTCATAATGTGATTCCATAGGAAAAAAAACATGCTGTAAATCCTGTCATGTTGCCTGTTTAAATGCTTGCACTCCCTCTCTTGCCTGGCTCTCCTCTGCCAAGCGTTTTAATCCAATTAGCAGTGCCAGTGACAGTTATTTATATGTACATGAATTAGAATTGAACAGCAAGAGATCCTCCCCTGGGGCTGATTGGACAGAGCCCAGTCCTTCACAGGCCAGTTCTCGGT
Organism: Channa argus; assembly: GCF_033026475.1. Classification (NCBI taxonomy): domain Eukaryota; kingdom Metazoa; phylum Chordata; class Actinopteri; order Anabantiformes; family Channidae; genus Channa; species Channa argus. The sequence continues at coordinate 3,596,938 of NC_090218.1, forward strand.
CACAAACCTATGCTGCAGTGACCACCACAAAGTAGTGGTGGTCTCTGCAGCTGACTGCCAGCAAAGCAGCAAATGAAACTCACACCAACATGCACTGCCAATGACAGTCATCATCTCATCTGATTTTGATATGGAAGAAAACCAGTGCACATTTTACTCGGCAGTGAAATTCTTTGACCCTATTATTATCTTTTTTTTTTTCTTTTTTAAAAGCTTTCAGTACTTAAGAAACATTTGACTGACTCAAATTGGGACACTCTAATAAGCTGCCTTCTCAGTGTTCAGGTTCATCCTAGGTCTATGTTTTTGTTGCATTCCATTGCGTTCGACTGAAATGGTGCCAAATGAGTGTGTAAGCTGCCAAATCTGGCTCTCTTACCCTTTTGAACTATTTGCCAATCGTTGCAGTATTTCAGAGAGATAGAAAAAAGTAATGTCACAACATTGGCAGCATATCCCTCTAAAGATTTTAAATACAATATGTTTGGAATTAATTTTTAGAACATTTTAAAAGTTGGATTCATTACCTATGTTTTTTTTTAAGTTTAGTCATGGACATTTTAATGTTTACAGTTGTTCGTCTGCAGAGTTGTTAGTCTGCAAAGTCACTTATAACATTTCATTTGTTAATTATATACTTAAAGTTAATTATAAGGAAATGAAAGAACTCAATAAAAGTTCCAGATGGCTTCTTTTGGCTCAAATAAATAGAAATCAACCCTACGTTTGCATTTTGACTGCTCTGTATCCTCCCTGTGTGCCAAGTGTTTTCTAAGTTTACAATAAATAAAGCTGAAATTAAAAAGTACTAGACACATGGCACAGCAGTCACAAAAACCTTTAAAGAGATACAAAATCATCAAGATAAGATGAAGCCAGTCAGGAATGCAGATGCGGACCTCCAAACCCAGGTCTATAAAGTGAGGTAAAATGGAAGTGTATACACAGTTAAAAGTCAACAATAGTTACACAGTGTCTTAGTGAGGTGAAAGCTTTAAAAGCCCCTCCCCATAGTTACAGTAGTTGTTGCTCTGCTGGTAGGACGAACAACCTTCTGAGCGACATTGTCTCATCTGTTGCTTTGAATATTGATGGTGACAAGCTGTGGGAACACCAGCCAGAGAAAACATGCCGATAGCTTTCAGTTTTATAATGCTGGTTGGAGTGTGTGACTGTTCGGATGATTTACGTTGTTTTTAATCTGCATCAAGCCATTAGGTTAGCCGTTGTGCCCTGAATAGATTATTATCAAGTCGTGATTCAAGAAACTTTTTGCTAAGCATGAAAATTTAGAAACCCAGCAAGGTTGCTATTAGTAGTTCCTAAAATCCACCATTTTGGAAAAAAAAACTGAAAGCAAGCAAAATATTTATTTTTGTCAGAGATTACTTTGCTTCCTTAGTTGACCTGCTACTACAGACAAGAGTTCTCTTTTCCTGCATGGATGACTTGTGTGTTTGTTCTGTGTATCAATCAATAGAATAAAGGATGTGCAAGGATGGAGGTAGGCTGAGGGACGCAGCAGTTAAACACAAGGAGTCTTATCCATGTGTGCACAGAGAGGCTCTTTAAACACACAAACACATGCATTTACGCGTGTGTGGCAGCCATACACACACAGAGTACAGTTCAGATAGATGACTAAATCAATCACATGCATGCAGTGTTTGCTTGTCAGCCTGTATGCTTTTCTTTTATAACACAGGTTCAATTTCCCAAGCTGGAGCTCTATCAGCGTTTTCTCAGAACATGCATTCAGCAAGGTCATCTCTCACTGCACCAAGAAAATTTCCCTACCACAGGATGTGTCTTTGCTATTGCAACGTCAATAGTTCCCAGTCCAATTCATTGCCATCTCCATTTATCAATGCACGAGCAGCTCAGAGGCACGCTGAGGATACAGCTCGTTCAGTTAATAGACCTTGTTTTGTTGTCTCACTTTGATTCCCGTTGAATCAGATTCATTCAGCTAACAACCAGATGGATTTTGAGTTTTATTCAAATTCTCAATTGATGAAATAATTACAAAATGTTGCCTTTAACCTTGAGGCCACACACCAAGGTCAAGGGTTAAATGTTAAGTTTTTCACTCTTTGATTTTACGATGCAAACATGTATTGATTCAAAACATCCAACTGTACCAAGTCACCTACTGCACTGCCTCTTTACTATGACACACAGAACAGTGGGAAGACAATTAATAAAATATATCAGATGAGGAAACTGCAAGCTATAAAAAGTTATGACTGGAATTACAGTTATCAGGGAGCAAAGAGGTTGGACTCTCTCTTCTGTCTGTACAGAGGGTACACAGGTCTGTAAAGAGATTTCATGTGGGCAGTTTGGAATAAATGATTTTTTAAAATTGTTTTGTCAAATGATGAGGCTGACACTATTTAACGTTTTATTCTTCTTACTAATGAATAAAAAAGAAAAAAAACCTTTTATCCGATTATGAGGCAGCAGGTACAAGGTGCTGCGATTGCAGCACCTTGTACCTTTGTCTTGATGATAACAGCTCCCACTCAACATAAATTGGATTTGATATATCACTAAGAACTTTCTGGCCTTTTCTCATCGCTCGGGAGTCACAGTGTTTTGTCGTGTGGTTAATCTGGGATCCTCTTTGTCATATACACAGTCTGATTAAGATTGTCCTTATTAGCAACAGACAGTGAGAAATACTAAGCTCTAATCTCTAGCAGGTCATGACTGACAAATCACTTTTCGCATACGTACTATATATAGTATATACACAGACTTTAGTGAAGTGCTATATTTCTTGCTGTTCTAAAAATCATTCCATTACTTAATTATGCCTTTAATTCATATTAGAATTCAGTAACATTAATCATGACAACATACAGCATAGCTTAAGATGCTAACTCTTACTAATTGCATCACACCCTCCATACTCTGGACCTCCTGCTCTACAGGCAGATTGGTCACACTCTAACAGGGCTTGGCTGTGATGTGATCTCATTTACTCAGAGTGTAATGAAATCTAAGTGGTTGAACTTAAACTGCAAACATATTTTGATCATTAAGGAGAATGGCACAGCTGTTCAACTATGTATTTTTCTAATTAACCTATCATAATGCAGACAAGATATGACAGTGCTTGTATAAAGTAATTATCTTTGACATTTCCAGATAAATTGTTTCTTGTCTTGTTGCTCACTATCACCACCTGATGAGACAAACAAATCATTTAACTTTAATGTAGCCATATGTGAAAAGTGAAAAGTGATTTGGCAGTCATGACCTGCTAGGCATTGTTGAAACTGTAACCACCTTGACAATATAATCCATTCTCATGTAGTACATTATTTACAGTATATAACCAATGGCTCCTAAGCAGCGTTGGTGCTGTCATGTTGCTAAATGGAGTATAGTATGCATGCTTCTAATGCAAGTACAATTTTTTTTACTTGAGGGCTTATCAAACTATGGTTGCATTAAATTAAAGAGAGAGAGATGATAAATTATGCCTAAATCCAATCAGGTTATGGGGTATAGAAACCTAGTTTTATATTATTCAATGTCAGCCTGGTATTTACAATATGGGCTGGTATTAAATATTCATTCTTTGATTAACAAACGTAATAATATGTGATTTCTCAATAGAGGATTGTTCTCCGTCATTCTATGATAATTACATTATTTGTCCTAATGAAATCGTATGAAATTAAAAGAAAAAAAAAAAAGACTGCGCAAACCTAATTTGACAGCTTAGTCATCTTTTAATGTCACCTCTGTGTGAAACCGATTACTAAGAACTTTTGCTCCAAGCACATGTCGAAACATTCTTTTGTTCAAAGAAACATGTTAAAGATGTTTCACTAAGGAATTTCATAGAAACTATGAAAAGTTTCATATGTGAATAAACTAAACAGGCATACATATTTAATTTTATTATTCATTGCTTAATTAGGTCACAGCAGGACACATATGAAAAGAAAGAAAGTGGTTTTGTGAGTGTGAAGTCGCTGTGTCAGTGTTGTGTCATTATGGCCAGTGTTGTTGAGGCTTTTCAGCAAAAGTGTGTTTTCATGAGCTATTTGTTTCATATTGGAAGAAGTGGAACTAGAGCACGAAACAAAGAGAACGAAAACAAGAGAAATCAACCAAGAGAAATCAAGAGAAACATAAGTTCAAAAAAATGTGTTGATGTGTAGAAAAGAGTGACAAACAAAACTTGCAGTCAGTATTGACGGTTTCTTACAGCTGCCTGTCAGGACCTATAGACAAAATCAGAAAATCCAACAGACCTCATCACTTTGTCTCACCAGCATTTGCACATAGCCTGGACTAAACTTTGATTTTCAGAATCTATATTGTTTCTCATCAACTCATTTATTATTCACACTACATCCTAAACATCAGATTGTTAAAGACATTTTACTATTTCATTGAAAATATTAGCTCCTTTAAAGTTTGATGGCAGCAACACATCTTTAAAAAGTTAGAACAGGGGCAACAAAAGGCTGGAAAAGTAATTGCTGGAAATCAAAAACAAATGGAGGAGGATTTGACAATTAATTAGGTTAATTGGAAACAGGTCAGTAACATGACTGAGTATAAAAGGAGACTTTCAGTGAGGCAGAGCCTCTAGAATGTAAAGATGGGCAGAGTTTCACCCACCTGTGATAAACAGCGTTTTCAAATTGTGGAACAGAAAAATGTTCCTCAACGTAAAATTGTGAAAAGCTTGATTCTCGCACCATCTACAGTACATAATATCATCAAAAGATTCAGAGAGTCAGAAGGAATCTCTGTGCGCAAAGGACAAGACCTAAGGTCAAAACTAGATGTCTCTTTCAGGGCTTTGTAGGAGAAGAGTCCAGGTGTTGGACTGACTTGCCTGCAGTTCAGACCTTTGACCAATAGAAAACATTTGGTGCATCATAAAACAAAAAATCTGGCAACAAAGGCCCAGGACTGTTGAGGGGCTAGATTCCTTCATCAGACAAGAATGGGACAACATTCCTCTCCTAAAACTTTAGAGACTGGTCTCCTTACTTCCCAGATGTTTACAGACAGTTGTTAAAAGAAGAGGGGATGCTACACAATGGTGAACATCATCCTGTTCCAACTTTTTTGGGATGTGTTGGTGCAATCAAATACAAAATGAGCTAATATTTTCTATAAAATGTAAACATTTCCCATTTTTAACATCTGATATGTTGTTTATGTCCTATTATGAATAAAATATGGGTTGATGAGATTTATAAATCAATGCATTCTATGTTTATTTAGGTTTTACACACTTTCCCAGCTTTTTTGGGATTGTATTATACCTCACTATTTAAAATGGATTCACTGAAAAAGAGGCTCATATTGACCGTACTAACATTTGTATGCTCAGGAACAAATAGACTGCCACAGCGCTTTTCTTCACTTGGCAAATGCAGTTTATTGCAATTTGCGTGTTGAAAAAATTGCAGCAGCAGTCATCATTATTCAATTACTCAATGAATTAACTGAATATGCGGTTAGCATTAGCAGCATCTAAAGCACATCTATCAGCTGGCGGCACACCTCACTGTGTTATAATAAAAGTATTGCACGTACAAGAGCAGAAATGTAGCGTGCAACAAAAATTCCAAGACACAGGACTTTGTATGTTACTCATGAACTGCAAAAGAGAGTGGAGTGAGGGTGAAAAATGGCCACAGACTGTAGGCTTGTCCCATCCTCATCGTCTTCTCTGTGATACACACTCTATTGCCGTGTCCGACATCATGGGCACTCTGTTAAGTGTGATCCACGCTGGGATAGAGTGTACTTGAAAACAACTGTTGTCCCTAACACTTCTGATATCAGTATGTCTGCTGTAAGCTTCAGATCAGTGCTAAAGTGTGCTTTCACACAAGTCTCCAATAAGGTGCACATTTAATGTGCACCTTATTGGAGACTTATTATTGTGACTCCACAACTCGTGGAGTCACAACTTACCCTCCAAACAGCCAATAATGAACAGTGTGGTTAATAGTTTAATCATGTGAATATTATTATGCTGAGCTATGTGTTTACGTATAACTCATATAACCATTTAAGAAGCTGGAATCAGTAACTGCTATACATTTTAACATAATCATTTTAAAAGGAATTCAATTACAGTACATGTCTTGTTTAATTTCATTTAAAAAAATATTGCACATATTTGTGTGTTTGTATTTAATAATAAGGACACTTTAGTGATACTTATTTGACAAATTGATTGCATTGCTGTCCATTTTTTTAACTTATCGCTCATCGAGGCCCCTGAAAAGCAAATCCACTTCACCAAGGGAGTGTCAGGAGATGAAGGTTCCACGTTCCTGCTTTCTCACTCTACTCTGCAGCTGCTATATGAGTTGCTAAACGTTTAAAATGGTTGAGTCAGGTACAGTTCAAGCTGTTTTCCACAGTCAGAATATTCTCCAATAAACATTGTGTGCAGTTATCAAAGAAGAAAATGCATGAGATGCCACTGAAAATATCTTGGATGCCTACATGTGTTCATGCCAGTTCAGTATTTTGGTAAAAAACCTTTTTACTTTAAACAAGAGTTTAGTTTGGTTCCTGAAAAAATATACACTAGTACATCTTCTGAATTGAATTTATAGTTTGAAATTATAATAAATAGACATACTGGAAGCATATTGAAGTGCATGAAGTGTTTGTCAATACTGACTATATGAGACTACAGGATGGGAGATTGTAAAACAGGTACATTTCAATTTTCACTAATTTAATGCTATTATTTCTTTGAAAGTATGATATTTGAATGAAATAAAATACAGAACATGTTGCCGTAGAGACAGAGTTCATGACACTTTTATGATTACACAATTTCCATTTTTAATTGGGCTTCACCAAAGGTGTGGACTCATTTGAGAGTTTATCATTTGCCAGAAAAGAAGGAGGTTGGTGTGATTTGTACAACCTGCCGTTTTGAAACGATGTGAGCCAATACAATAAAATATTGTTATAATCAATATTAATGTTTCTCAACCATTGCGGTATTAATTTTATTTGATTTTTTTAAAGAACTGCCTAATTCAAACAGTTGTACAACAACTGTATAGCTGTATAACAAAATCAAGAATAGAACTCGACCCTAAAATTCTTCTTCTTCTAAATTTTACTATTTTGTCTATAGAATAAAACAAATATGTTTGCATAAGTTGCTATGTTCCCAAACCTCAACAATAACTTTTAGAAGTGCAAAAGTGCATAATAAAACACATAACAAAAGATGTAGGATCTAAATTGAAAAAACCTGTTGTGAGTTGTCCCTTGAACATGCCACAGTCATGGTTTAATTCATTAGGGAAAAGCTGAAGACACACTGATGCTTAAAGGTGACACTAATGAATCTTCATACAACAGAGGACGGAAAGATGCCGCAGTGCCCTCTACCTCTCTTCCTCCTCTCTAATTCTTTCTCTCCTTCAGTGCCTGTTCGACACCGGTAAAGGCTCTCAGCTTACTTTTGTTTATCTGGCAGGGGATGTAGATGCATCTCCTCCTCCCCCTTCCCAGTCGTTCCCCCACTCTGTCTTTCTTCCCTGAAAGATATTTCCAAATGAGTGAGCCCAGACCACAGCTGCTTCTCTGACGCATTAATCACTTGGCTGCCACCCCTTCCACTCCTACATGCACATGCACACAGTGCTCACACACACACCCACACACGTGCTGATGGATAACCTGGTTTGACTCACACAAATGAAGGCATGTAGTGTCACCATGTAATATATACACGTGTCAACGCACATGACTTGAGACCAAAGATAGAAATCATGCTGGATGATACACAGATGCAAAACACATCCTCCCACCACTCAAGTGGTCTTGACTCTTTGTACTACACCAAGTTCCTTTCTCTCCATTCAGCCATGGCTCCCACATGACCCTCCATTTTCTTCATCATTAGCAACACCAACCGGCAGCCGTGTTCCATCCATCCCTCCCTCCTACCCTTCCTGCCTCCCTCGATGCACTTCTGTTTACTTCTCAATTTTTTCATTTGAATCCAGCACAATACCTCCCCTCTGTCTCCTCTGAGAAAAGAGGGGCATGAAAGGCAGGAGGAAAGCAAACTAGAGAAGGGAGCGGAGAAGGGAGGAGAGCGTGTTTTTAGATGTTAATTTGTGGGGAATCATATGAAGTGACGCACACGATTTATGTAACGTCCCTGCATAATATGAGTAGACGATTTTACACATCCTGACAGTAAAGCCTATTTTGATGACTCATTATTCATGCAATCATCAATAGACCTACACTGAAGGACTATAGTATATTATACCACTTTTATTATTTAAAATTATGTAATGTGATATGTAGGAGTAGTGAACCCACAACCACTCTGCAGCTCCTCCCTTCTTTTCAGTGCTTTTAGCCTGTTTTAACTTACTTTGTTTTTCTGGCATTGGAAACCTTTCTCCTATTAGTCCAATTTTCAGCCACAACAACTTGCTGTTGTCAATGGAAAAGCTTTTATGTGAATTATTCCAACAAGCATACTAGTGTAGTGACTAGTAGTGACTAGACCTACAGAGCGGACAATCGCTCAAGTCGTTTGACCCAGATGGAATAGAGCTGCGGCTGCAGAGCTAATAGTATTAGTAATAACAACCTAAAGTTGCTATAGATTATATTACACCAACCTTACCATCTGTCCATCCATCATCTGCAACCACTTATTCTGTTCAGGGTTGTGGGGAGCTGGAGCCCACCCCAGCTCTCATTGGGCGACACTGAACAGGCTGCCAGTCTCTCTCAAGACAAACACACACAGACAACCATTTACACTCACACCTAATGGCAACAGTTCAACCTAATGTGCCTGTCTTTGGGCTGTACAAACATCTGAGATTTTTTGAGATCACAAACTGAAGAATTGAGTTTGACAGGTGTAAAACGTGGTATTCTACTAGGATTACACTGTTATTGCCTTATGTAGTCTATGTGTTCAGCTTTTTACAGCCTTTGCATCTTCATAAATGATTACATCATAATTCACAGATTCTAATTTACCTTACAGTAATACTGGACTAAACTAACATGCATGTTTTGATTCAAGGCATTGCAGTTTCCATTAGCAACTGAGATTATTTGCATTGTGCACTAATGCCTGCAGAAAACATAAATAAAACGTACGGTAGCTTTTAAATGGTTACAAATTCTGTTGGACAAAATTGGTCAGAATAGTAACATACAGAACAGAGTCACTGGACATATTTTGCGAATTATGTTGTGTATATTATTATAGACACAATATATCATCACATGTAAAGCAGTAAAAGTTGCCATTTAAAAATTGTTACTGTCTGTGTGGAATTTTCTTTGCATTCATTTAACTTTGCAAAGAGATAAGGGCATTTTGTGCAGCATTCAGCAGCAGTGGCAGCACAAAAGCCACTTACTGTACATGCTCACTGCAAGCATGTAACACCCTATAAAGCTCTTCACACCCTGTACTTACATAATGTGTCACAAATCCACTGTTCCGCCAAGCATCAGTGGGAGAGGTACAGAGTGTGTGTTGGGATGGGGTTATTGCAATATAGCTGTGCCAAATGTGTAGCATAATGGCTGGTGCTTTATTTTTTACACAATCATACAATAATATTTAATTTGTACTCACAATAATTGCAGGGCTCTATGTGTGACATTGTTGGCCAGTTAGCCCACCACGTTTGTCTAGGTCCACGAGGGTTCTTTGCCACTGGCTCTTATTTCAGATCTGTTTAAGTCGGCTGAAGCTCAGTAAAAGGTAGGTGATGCAAACCAACAATGAACCGCAACACTGAAGTAAATCTACTACAGAATAACTTCAGGTGATACATTTACATTTACATTTAGTCATTTAGCAGACGCTTTTATCCAAAGCGACTTACAAGGGAGGTACAAGGCAGCAAAAATCTAAGTCAATGAGAAAACATCAAAGCAAAGTCCTATCAGAAAAGTGTTCACAGTTCACCAGATGCAAGTGCGAGAAAGAGCAGAAAGGAAGTTTTTTTTTTTTTTTTAATATAGATTTAAGTGCATAGAAAGATGCAGAAGAGTTCTGTTTTCAACAGTTTTTTGAATATTGGGAGAGAGTCTGGCGAGCGTGCAGAATTTGGTAGATAATTTGGTAGGTAATAAGAGATTTGGTTGATAATAATCGTCTAGTGCACATTAGGACTAAGAATTAGAATAAGATTAGGACTGTTCTATGGTCAATAAATGCAGAAAACCAGGCATCAACCAGGGATCATATAAAACACATGATGGTTAGTAATGATATTGCTAATATAAAAAAAAAAAAACACTGTCATTGTTTAAACCACAGAGTGTAACATTTTTACTACTTCTTTTAACTTAATACACCGGCTTCTTCCATCATAACATTTTACGGCACCATGTTAGAAGGTGCTAGCTGTGTACTCTTCTTATTGTTACTACCTGATCCACAATGGCGGGCATTCTAAGTGTGGCTCAGCACGGCAAAAGTGATAAAGAAAAGGTGATGTCAGAAGCAGGGAGGATTGAAAAAGGGAGAGAAATCGAACAAGAATCCAGACAACCGTTAATTTTGGATTGAACATCTAGCTAAACTTCACACAATTAGCAAAGGTGGCAAACTTTCTCTTACAAATGAGAATATTGTAAGTGCATTTATATTGGTTGCTATATAGCTGTGCTGTTTAGTTTGCCACCCAACTTTCACTTTTTATGAACCTAATCCAAGTTTGGACAGAAAGCGTGACTGGTATTTATTACAATGATCTAAAAGTTAACTACACTCGACAGCTTTATTTTGTTTTACAAAGAGCAAAATTACTAAAATATTGTGCCACCATTCACCCCGATTACCGATGTATCCTTATTGGGGCTTTAACATGCAATACGTTTATAACGCAATCGGGCAAAAAGTTGTTTGCCTATGTTCTCCCTCCAAGTTCACTTTATGTCATCAGATGAATATACTGCTTCCACAATTATTAAAAAGAGATTAAAAAATGAGGCAACAGAAGGAACTAACTAAAACTCCAAATGTCATGTCAAAGTATCCAGTCACCTATAAAATGGCCCCAAACAATTGCACTCAAGATTACTGTATGAATTACTGTATGAATGAATATGAAAAACGCAGCTATTTCTTGTCAGTTAATGAGTAACTAAACTTAACTAAACTGTCTTATGATGTACTGGATTGTGCCACCTACTAAAGCTTTATAAAAAACATTGTTTGGTAACAATCATATACACAAAAGATATATTAAACATCAATAAATGAACAATACAAATGTGTGATCACCACTGTAGCTACAGAAGGAATGTCTACAACTTCAGCAGGCAAAGACTGTAAAAGGTACAGGCCTGTCGTTCAATTTTGTGCATTATATTTATCTCTGCAAATATGGGTGTTATATACCATAAGCTGCAATGACCTTTCTTTAATAGCAACATACAAAAACTTGATATAGAAGGTTATTTTTAAATGATTTATCCCCAAAACTTTTTATCGCAGTTTAGATAATGACTGTAAATCTGTGGCTTGGTAGTTGCTGTAGAGTAGGACATTAACAAGAAACTGAAGGCGGCAGTTTGCTGGAGACAAAGTTATGGACTTATTGTGGCGTCTGATCAGTAAACCAAGCAATAGGATCATCTCCCATAAATTCTATATATCATATCTCTGAGCCTCTTTGAACAGTGTTAGCCAACACACAGATTAACTGAACTGCCTCCTTCAAATCCCCACCAAGAGGGATTCTACTGTTTGAAGTGGTCAGGCCATACAAGGCTCTTGACCTTTTATCGGCTGCCTCTAGCAGTCAGTCGGCTGTGCTAACACAGCATTCACACAGCGAGCAGCTTGGTTGAAGGGTTGTTCAGTTCTCGCAGATTGTGGTTGAAATGATAAATGCTCCAAAAGCAAGTGGCTAGTTGTTTTAAGCAGCAAATGCACTTTGAAAATCAAAGCCATATATTTCTGCTGCTTAGCTAATACTTTTTATCTGTCTTTGTCATTGTTCTTGATTTTGATACAGTACATTAAGTAATAAATATAGTTTATTATGACTTTGATTTGTTCTTGTGCTCCTGCTGCTTTGACAAGTCGTCAATTGTGTTTTGCTGGCAGTGAACCCATATAGTAGAATACTTATATTTGTTTAACCTAAGAGATAACTTGAAAGATGATCAGGGACCTTAAAGACACTTTTTGTGGCAGTGTAAGGCTCACTAAGCATTACAGTGCTAAGATCACGACAGGATCCTGTAAAAGATAAAAGTTGTATCAGACAGTATCTTAACCATTGAGACCTCAATGACATATGTCGTCCAGCAAATTAAAGGTAATATATTTAATACTAATATTAATTTAATTTCAGCTGATGCACATTAGTAGCCTAGCTGCTATGGATGTGGTCTATCTGTATAGACTAACCAATGCAGCTTCCAAATTCCTATGTTTCGTCTGACATTATCTTACTTTTTTCTTTTTTCTGTCATAATTTTGTTGTATTACAGCCAAACTAGGCCTTGATTACCATAAATACATGCATAACAACATTATAACAAGCATGTTATAGGACGTTGTGAGCATTGACAAAGGTCTGGGCAATAAATGTACAGTACACTTGAGATTTTCCTCCAAATAAATTAAACTAACCAGTTGTTTTGTTCAAAAACATGTGCTCATCTGACTTGTCAGTTTGTATTCTTCTGCATCATCATTGGGTGTGTGACCTGTACATTTTACTGTAGAAAATAATACCTTTATTTATTTGTTCTGAAATATTACTATAGAAATCGACTCCTTGTAGCGTGGCAACATCATCATAATCTGGTATAAAAATATATATTAACGCTCAACTGACACATACATGGACACAGTGCACAAAACCCTTTTTTTGGAGCAACACCAACAAAAACCAGAAAAGGCTTGTATGCTGTTCAATAGGCATTCAATAAGATAATCGTGTTCCCCGAAATGTGAAAGAGAAATTAAAATCTCTCCATTGGCTCAGCAGAGAGCAATGTGGCACACAAAGGGCAAATATAGAAATTAAGAAAAAGCATCATAATATGCAAGATTACAATGTATTGCATCATACAGTATTTCCTATTATGACAGTATGAATAAATGCATGTTTAACAGTATATCTAATACAAAATACAATACAAGTGCTATTACTACCAACAACACCACAGGGTGATCTGGAATGGAAAAAAAAGATGCATAGCAATACGGATGCCTGGGTTAATATTTAATATCTTCAGCAAACTGTTTATCCTTCAATCTTGTGTGTTGTGTACAAATCATCAAACAATTTCTTATCTAATGAACCAAAAAGCCCATAATGAGCAATGCCGTTTTCAGTCAGTGTTAGTGTGTTTGATTTCTATGTGACCTAACTTAATATTCATACTTTTCTTACCGCATTAAATGGAGGCAGATGTTAGCACAGGCAAATGGAACGTGGCATTTTTCTTCCATCTCAGTCTTAGTGAATCTGGGCCTCGGGCTAGCTTTGTAAGGTGCAGTCTGAAGTGTCATTGTCTGACAACTTTAATCTTTGATTGGCTGCTTTAACTTTTTGACGTGGGTGGCTGAGGGCTGAAAACTTGTGCCACCTCAGTGCCATAGGCTAAATATGTTTCTGGTCATTGAAAAAGCAAAAAAGTGTCAAATGTGCATGGCACTTGATAAAGCCTTTGAACACAAATGTACTTGAATGAATCACTGTATGACATTTAATGCCTACACTGTACATTGCACAGTATGTTCTTAAAAAAACTACATTTAAAATCACAAATCATATGCCACATGCTGCAATAAATACATATAGGAAAATCCATTTTTACCTTTGACTATTCTTTAAAATAAAAGCAGGAGTAAAAGTAACCTTATACAATTGAATGTATTTGATAGGCTTTTATGACACAACAGCTCAATGTGAAGTTTTAGTTGTACACATATAAAGGTAGCATAAAGCCCAGAAAGTAAAAACAGCACAGGAGAAACCATTTTATGGGGTCATTTCCTATGCTTTTTTAGAGACATTTAAAATACTTAGACACCGTCATTTTTTCCACAACATCCCTGGGTCATAGTCGTAATAATGTAACTGACAAATGGTAACGCTGACTATTCATATGTCTCGATTAGGCTGATTTTTAGGCTGTTATAAAATAAAAACTAAAACCATTAGCTTCCAACTGTTGCAATCGTTTATTGTGTGTTTTGGAAAGTAGTCAGCAGAAATTTAAAGCCAAACACCTTTGCGATCATCAGAATATCCTATGATCAAATGAAATTGTACTGGGGCTGTTATGGCTATGAAGCCAGAGAATATCATGCCAATAAATCAGTGATGTATTTCTCTTCCTGACCATACTCTGGAGGATTGCCTGGTCCAGATTGATGCAGATTGATGCTACCATCCCTACTTTCCCTGTAGTATTGCTCATATTGCTTGAAAGATTGGAAATATGTGCAGTTCAAAGCTTTGCCGAATACTAACAGCATTGAGAGACTAAAATGTAGTACATATGTTTTCCATGGGGCCTTTGGCTGGCTGATATTGATGTCTATGTATGATATTCAGAATTTCTTAAATGTTTTTGCATGCAGATATTCACTTCTTCTGTTCATTGGATAAATGGATAATGATTGCACCTTTGTGTTTGTATGTGAATCGCATTTGTGATGAAAACAGGCACATTAAGTGATGGATATAAGCATATGGAGGAAATTTATTAAGTGCATCTCCAACTAGAAATTATATGTTCCTCCCACCATCTCTGTTGATATACCATTATCATAATGTCTATTTCAGTTATTAGAGGTTACTTACTATTGTTTTCACACTGCAGTGCAAGGCTGTCAGCATGTATCTAACTAAAATCTAGAGGCTAGAAGTCAAAAATAAAATGGAAAAAGAATAAAAGTTGGCTAAAAGACATGTTCAAAAATATCTATCTAAAAACAAATTGTGGAGAAAGTGGAGTAAACTCATTCCATAAACGAAGTTGCAAGATGACACCTTGCACAATGATATTTACACTATGTTGTAGTGAAAACAGGTGACAGGTGATTGCTTCTGACGTGGGACGAGGATTATCCATAGAAATTGGTGTAGACACATAACTGCCCATTCAAGGCAGGATTATTGTGCAAATTTGCCCCTTTGTCATCTTGTACAAAAGGTACAATTCTGTCAATGGGGTGGTCATTATTGACTCCTTTATACTCCCACAAGAAGTAGTGATAATGGCACAACTGTTCTGCTATACTGGCGGTATACGTATAAATCGATATGCAGCTTCAGGGTTTGGCACAAAGGAGCGTGACATTTTGAATTTTATTGTGAGATCATCCACCCCAGTTGTTTTTCTTGGAGAATAAATAGCATTTATGACATGAAGACTCAAGCAAAGTTGTTTTGCGTTATGTACAACATGTAAATGATTGTTGCCACATTCAGATTTGTTTAAGCAGCGTGTTTGAGTGATACTTCTGCCCCTTTTCAAACTGCACATCATAACCATCCTCAAATAGTTTCAGCCAGTGTCTACACACACATTGCTTTCAGGAAATTGAATCTGTGATAATATAATAACCATAACCATAATCGTTTATGGTAATCTACCATGAGTTTGTATCATGTTGTAAAAGTGCAAAATTAGTTGAAACACATCATTACTGTGTTTCTCATTTCAATGTGTCTTTAATTTCTGACACGTGTTAAATGTCAATAATCACATTTTGAATACTAGGATGCCAGTAGCTGTTTAAAAAGTGGGGGAGCCTTTCAGATTTGAGTTTAAATAACAAAAGAAGACATTAAAAAAATATCAGTGCAACATCAAAATGCCATTATGTCTTTCTAAAAGGGCTATGGAGGTACAACTGTTCTGATCTGCATGTACAATACGCTGTGGATGTCACGACCAAAGGAGGGGGGGGGGAAATGGCTCCCAATCTCAACAAGATTGGCAGGAGAGGAATTTTCCAACATGGCAGTGACCCCAAAAACACTACAAACACAAGAGGAAAAAAGTTATGAAGCTATGACCTGGCCAAGTATGCCCCCTGCCTTGAATCTAATAGAAAACCTTTGCTGTATTTTAAAAGTGAATGACAGAACTCCTCCAGGAAACTGAAAAGAATGGTAGAACATCTCCTGATACATTTGTACAAGACTGCGATCCATTTATGATGGGGAGTACTGCTATCTACAATTAAAAGCAAACATACAAATATACAGTGCCTTGCAAAAGTATTCATACCCGTTGAAAATGTCCATTTTGTGACGTTCTAAGCACAAATGTAAATATATTTCTTTGGGATTTTATGTGATAGACCAAAACAAATTGTTGCATTATTGTGAAGTGAAAGAGGAATGATAAATGGTTTTCAAACTAAAATACATTTACATTTTCAAGGGGTATGAATGCTTTTGCAAGGCACTGTATATAATAAGTCACTGATGAATGTTGTGCTGAACAATTTTTAAGTTAGGTCTTAATTTGGATATTTCAATGAAGTTTATTTGGTCAGTTTGTTTTTCAAATGAATTGTCTTCACTTTTTCAGGGCTTAGGCTAAAAACAAATAAAACTGTGTTAAATGAACATGATTTGTAATTACCTATAATTTTAGATGTCAAATTACTCTTCTAGTAAACTTGGAAGCTCGAGTTTATCTGCTCTTCTACAAAGTGGCCTCTAGATCCCAAAGACACTCATGACAAAAATAGTTGCCCACCAAGATGTCAGAAGTGCTTTTCTGTAGCAGCTCTGACAGTGGCCACAGCACATGGCTGTTGTTGGCCATTAATTATTGTAAAGCCCACCCCTGCCTTCCCGCACCATTTTCCAGCATGTCAGCATTGTTTATTTAGCACAACAGAAACAATTAGACAGTTGACAAGGCAGCCGGTTTGAAGTTGTTCCTACTACCTCCACTGGCTAAAAACACAACTTAGCAGCACCCTGCTGGCACCTTGTAACCTTCAGCGGATGCCTGGAAATGCATTTTGTAGTATGTTAGCGTATTATAATAACCAGATGCCCAACCCGCCGCCCACCTCTGCACACCTTTGAAAAATGAGGCTCGGTCTTGAATATTAAAGACGGTTGCTCATTTATTTAGGGCTGTGTTTGGTCCACCAAGAGATGCTGATTTGAATCTTGTTTGTTAAGCTGTCCATCCTTATCTGTCAACATCAGAGGATGCAATTTCTCCCTTCCCACCTCATCCTCCTTGTCTCCTAAATGGCAGAGATATTTAGAGGTGCTTGACAACTGAGGCATGCAAATTAGCAGTTGATGTTTCAGTTGCTTTTGCTTCTCATCCCCACCCCCAACTGCGTTGAGAAGATGCATTTGTGATGCTATTTTTGTGAATGTGTAGGAAAGTCTTAGGGGAGTTACTGTACAGTGACTTTATTCATAGGTTTTCTCTTATTTTAATTAACCTCTTTTTAAGAACTGGTGCATTCTAGTCTAGCAAATCCACACATGCATGTTCTCTGTGTACTGTAAGCAGAGCACATTATAAAAGCAATTTCCAGTTACTCCCAACACCAGTTGTAGGTTGTAGCATCATATTGAACCACCTGTGTTTAAGGTTTCATAATGTATTAGGTGTTAAACTGATTCAGTGTGTTCGTTTCTCAAGTTCAATTAGTCAAATGCAGCACTGCGTAGCAGGAATTGTATACTGTAAGTCAACTATTCCATCTGCTGAGAGCATCAAAAGTAGGGCTATGTACACAATACCAGTCTCATGTTACAAAATATCAGTATAAAAATGATCTGAGTTGACACGTTTGAGGTGACATGTGAAATGTAAATGGTACATGGTGTAGTGAGGAATAGTGTGTGTCTAGGACAGTGCATATCAGGATTTCTTTTGCCTCCCCTTTCCAAGTTTGACAACATCTATGTTGCTGACATACTCAATCCCAGACGTCCACCTCTGGCCCTTGCTATCTGATCACCGCTGGACATCTAGGACATCAGGTCATGAAAAACCACAAGCTAACACTGGCTGGTGTGAATGATTCAGCATGTGACCAGACAAGTATCTCTGCTATCTCAGTGTGACTACAATCATCTGGATCTGAGATGTATCATATATGGCAGTCTAATCCCCTGGCATTAGAGGTTTTTTGCAATGCGGGTCAGTCATGCAGGTTTGCTTTTTCAGGGTGATTAGGTGTTTCTTATGGGCCACTGTCCCAGTCTGAGATCATTTCTGATGTGGGTCACTGATGTGTCCTTTTGATAAAATGAAATGTATTTGACCATTTATATAGTTAAAGGATTTCTCAAATTGCTGATTTGCATTTTATTCCCCCTCTGTTTGTCCACGTAGCCTTGAGAATGTTAAGTATGCCTTTTGTGTATATCGACAAAAAAGTGTTGCGCTGGGGACACTGACATAACTTTCAGACACTACTGGCAGGCTGCCATTCCTTGGTTTTGTAACAATCATTTAAAAATAAACCAAAAACACTGACTGCTTACCATCAGCCGCAACAAAAGATGCAACCCCAAGCAAAGTCTAAGATGTTATTACTGTAGTTTTTCAAATCAAAGTAGCACAGAGCTAGAAAGAATCAATTTTTCATTCTTCAGGCAGAGATAGGCTATTGTTTGTGAAACAAGGAAGTACAGCAATCTAAGTGGCGGCTTATGACCGATGATGGCTGTGACCAATTTTTCTGAGCCCACAGGAGCAGTTTCCGTGGCCATTCACTTTATTTATGCCCGTGGACACACGATAAGGGGCTTTGGACCTCCTCCAGCCGAAACCTTATATTAAACCAGAACACTATGTTGAAAAAACAGTTTACACTGTGGGTAAAAGAACACAATTTTAAAGGCACAGAGCTTAAAAAATTCAATAGGTTTCACTCCTTATCGTGTTTTCTAAAGTTCTATAGTGCATACCATTAGGAGAGGCAAATTGGAAAAGGGGGCCGCTTGTTTCTGTAATTAAATAAACCAAACAATTTAAAAAAACTGAAATATGTCTTCTGGAAACACTGGCAAAGGTTAAGCTACTGTTCTTCCAGTGCCTGTAAGAACAAGGATCATTACTGTCCTCTAAGGTGCCCTTCAATAGCGCAAGCGCAATAAAGTGCCCTTTAAGGTGCCCTCACAGTACAGCAAAGGTGAGGAAGTCGCCATAAAGTGTGCCCCCACAGTAGAGCAAATGCAAGGAAAGGCCCTCTAAGGTGCCCTTACAGTAGAGCAAATGTGATAAAGTGCCCGACTGAGCGTCTGTATTTGTAGGCTGCAGTAAGTGATTCCCTTTTTTGGCTGTTTTAATTGAGTTTATCATTATTCCCTACTTCATGGTAACCTACAGACCAATGCTATAGTTATGAACCACATTTATTCCTCCTCATGCTTTCTTTTTGTAAAGGTAAATGTATGTATGAGGTGTGAGATCCACCACTGTCTAGAACACATTGTACCAAAGTCAAGAGTTAAATAGTGTACAGTAAATAAAAACCATTGCTACAGATTGAGAATGTCAACTATTTTTTTTTATTTATGTATTTATTTAAATCTCAAGATAGTCTAAAACACTTATTTATTCAGCATAATTCTCATAGTAATAAAATATTTCTCTAAATTCTCGAAAGAGAAAGGTGGGCCTCACTGAAAAACGTTTGAAGTGCCACTGCTGTTGTTCTTCAAGTCTGAGTAAAGCATAAGAAAAGTTTTTCCACACATTTCTACAGAAAAAATAAAAATAAAACAAATGCATCATTAATTTGTCTCCATTTAAGAGGCATGAAAAATTAATCAAAAGTTCAAAGTGGTGTTGAAACAAGAATGTCTGAGAGAACCAATCCAGATTAAAATACTGTTGTGTTTTGACTTTTCCTTTATTTTCAACTTCAATCACTGTGTATTGAAGCACATATTCCATTGTTACTGAGCTGGTCCTAACCCTGCTTTTTCATTTATTCCATTGTGACAGTAATTCCTGTAGCCATGTCTTCATGGTTTCGGTTAACACACCTAAAAGTGTCTGTAATTATGTGCTATTTAAGATGTGGTGTGTGGCATTTTATTTTATACCCTAAAAAAGATCATCATCATTATTCCAGGTTTCCTGGGGTAGGGAGAGGCTTCTATCTCTGCTTTGGATTCTTCTTACTTTATGCATATGTCAACACATTAGTTTTAATGTATGTGTCCTTGTCTTTGTCCTTTATAGTGGTGAGTCAGAACCTGGTCACAGACAATGTGTCCGTGGTGGAGGGCGAGATGGCCATCATCAGTTGTCGGGTGAAGAACAATGACGACTCCGTTATCCAGCTGCTGAACCCCAACAGACAGACGATTTACTTCAGAGACGTGAGACGTAAGTGTTACACAACATTATTAGTTACATTATAGTGGGATGTACTGTCATCTTTAATTAAGGAGTGTTGCTGTTTACTGCTGTGTTTTAATAAAGTAAAGTAAATGCGCACATTTTGATTGAAGAAAAATACTGTTGACGTGCTGACAGTTAACGACAGAGTAATTTTATTACATGTTTTATTCATAACAGTCACTAAAACTAAACTAGCTTTTGCAATTCATCACCAAACATTTCTGCTGACCTCATGTCTGACGTTGAGAAGGACTGTACATCACCACTACTTTAGGAAAACTTTATGCATGGTCGATTATGTATTGTTTGGCTTAGTCTACAGAAAATATATGGCTGACTAGAGATGGCAGGCTGTGACAGACACTGCTGCTCTGAGAGAGCGATAACTTCCGTGTCTTAATGTGATTGACATCAGATGCGTTTAATTATAGTTCAAAGGAGTTTGATGTGATCAGATGACATGGAAATCAATCTCAGTGATGCATTTATTTATGTCAGTTTCACCGGTTCATTTAGCAAGCAGCTGTAAAATTAGACATTTGAAATATCATTTACATATGGTGCAATTGATTTAAACTGGAATTGGTAGGAAAAGCAAAGACAAATATAATAAAACGTCTACAATTCAAGTTTTTCAACATAATTAATATTCTCTTACATTACTTTCAGTTTGGCCCACACCTCTGCGGCAGTATTAATACAGAAGGAAGTGAATATAATCTACCAAATATGCTGAGTTTCTGGAATGCCCACTTTATTAAAATCCCCTCATATTCATAGACCTTTTTTGTCCTCACCTCTTATATGTGTATAAATATATAGTGTACCAGGCGTGGACCTATTCACAGTTTCCGGTGCTGGGTGTTGTTCACCTTCCAGGTCACATCTTGCAGGGTTTAAGAGCACAGAAGATTGGAAATTGGATTCATTATGATTTTGCAATACAGGGTTGTAGATATTTAAAGCTGATAACTTCTGAAACTCGTAAGGATTTGTTTTATGCTGAACTCATCAGCACTAACAGTGTAACAGTGCAAGGAAACTGCAAGTATTTATGGAATCTATAAACAGAATGATCCAGCAGTAATATCCACAGGCTAACAAGTACTTGTTCCGTTGCGTATGTGAGCGTAGTACGTAGTGTGTTCTGTGTTCTGTCTTTCCAGGGTTTGACTTTTTCTTAATAATGTTTTCCTCTTTGTTTCTAAAAAGTTGTTCTCAGTATCAAATTATAAGATATTGTAGACGTGTGTAAGTCTATAACAACAGCATTAAATTCAAAGTATTCATCATATGCTTATTGATATGTGTTTAAATATGCGTATAGCTGAATTATGTAATCCAGGAATTTGCGATGCTCCAATCACAACAACAATACATTAAATCAAGCTCCAGTTGATTCTGTACAACCTTGCAATTTAAAACATCATAAAAACATTGCTACATGCTTTACTTATTTTTTTAGAAAAGCTGTTTCAAAATCAGCTATTTTAGACCGCAGCAATCATAAAAAGGTCTGTGAACTCCTGGAGGGACTGAATTGGCCTTTTCTTGTGTTAACGTCAGATTCTTACATTGTGTAACCATCAGCCTTGACATTCTGCATATGACTTCTCTATAGGGTTGCCCTTTATTTTCCTTGATTAGGAAAAGGGAGTTGCTAGTGAACTTAATGCAAGCAGCATTATGTTGTCTCTAAAATATATATTTCAAGCAGTGTAAAAAGACTGTTGAAGATGTTGTTTGTTTGAAGAGGTTATAAAATAAGACTTTACTGCTCCCCAGGGTTAAAATTAGATGTTAACTGTGTGATATCATTTCTAGACTACAGTCAATACATCAAACTCCTTCAGTATTTGAAAATCAAATCAAGGTTGAGGAGTCAAACGGCAAGCCTTACCTCATTACAGATTACCTGAAAAACTAAATCAGGAGCCTCTTCACTGATGTAGAGTGATGCTATTGCAAGTTACTGTTCCTCTTGCTGCTCTCTCACCAACATGAATTCAGCAGGCTGATGTGGGTCAGCTTGGCCCAAGCTTGTGTGAATGTGTGTATCTAACCCTGCTCCCACACACTGGCACCAAACACACGTGTTTTCTCTGTAACATCTGGCTACAAAGCAGTGTGTGTGTTTGAGCTGAGAAAGAAATGCTTAGATTTTATTCTGAATTATAATTCTTAAAGTCTGATATCTTTGTCATTTTACATTAAATTTATCAAATTTTAAACAACCTGAAGTTGCCGTTGTGTATTTAAATTGTTAAAAAAAAAAAAGACATTTTTATTCAGTATCTGAAATAAACATACATCACTCAACCTGATGTCATTTGTGGGAATATTATGAAAATTGCACTTCACTCAACTCATGAGTGTCTCAAGATTTAAAAAAAAATATATAATAGAAACTCATCATATGCATCCAGGTTTTGCTTTTTTACAGAATCTCAAGGCTGTGATTAACAGTGAACATATCATTTAGCGTTTCAGCAAATAAAAAGAACAACGTATAATTCTTGGCAGGCAGTGGAGACCAAAACCAGACTGAAAAGCTGAGTGAATATGGGACAGACACAGAACTTCAAATAATGCCATCATTGCCCATCTTTATGTGGATTTGGAAAGTAATTTGCTTACATATTAGCCATAGGAGCTTTGGAAGACAGAATGTGAAGATTTATGTATCTAAGAGTTTGTTCAGAAGTCTGCAGTGTTTGGGAAATTATGGAGCCGGAAAACCATTTTTGTAGAAAATCAAAAAAGCACATTATAATATTTTACAAAAGAATATAATGTCCTTCATTGTTTAATGAAAAATTAAAATTTAAAATTTTATTTTAAATTTAAAAACTTATGTACAGAGTTTCCTTTAACCTCTACTCTTTATTTGCATTAATTTAGATTAATGTTTAAAAGACACATGTTCAGTGTAATTGGCTGGATTGCGCCCATATGTTTGGAATATCTAAAAGAGTTTCCTGTTACCTTGTGGCTCAGTGGGTAGAAAATTCAGGATTTGAACCAGGAGAATTCTGCCTTCCAGCCCATGCACCAGGTATGTCCTTGTGTGAGACACTCATTGCTAAGCTCCCCAGGTGCTTCCTGTGTCTGCCCACTGCTCCCCCAGGGGGATGGTTTAAATGCAGAGAACAAATTTCACTCTAAGGTGTACAGTAAGTGTATATGTACTCAGTGACAATAAAAGAGCATCTGTGCAGTTATACAGTGTTTATATTTCATGACCTTTTACTTGAGTTAAGACTTTAAACTTGAGAACACACATACAGCATATACAGTATTAGTACTAATAAATAAGATCTTTCCACATTTTGTGAGGTGACTGTCAAGCCCTTCTTCACACTCACCATTTCCTTCTTGGTGATGTTCCCCACTTGTGCTATACAAGGGCACACTCGCCGAAAGCCCTCATGCCTATGCTAAACCAAGCTTGGTATTTATCTGCTGTTGCGCCAAGCTGCGATGAGCTGACTCCCACTTGCTGGCTGTCAAGGGCAAGGTGTCTTCTTTGACGGGGGGTTCCTTGATCTCCTGTGATCCCTTCCAGGCATCTTCGCTGCAGATGCACTGCTTCATTATGACATGGCCTCCACCAGGCAGCCTCCGAACAACATTGCCCCCTTCAAAATATCACATCTGCCATCTCTGTCTGAATCCACACTGGTGGATTATGTTTGTGAGTGTGAGATGGAGAGCAAGAGAGGGTAAAGAGACCGACAGGAAGGAGCACTTAGAAACTGGCTGCATTCGCATGCACAGACTAACTTGGCTTATTGGTCAAACTTATTTTGTCTACCAAAAGCTCAGATGCATGTAAGTGAATTTTTGTTCAAGTTGAAATAATAATTATATTCAGAGGACTGATGTGTTGCATAACAAGATTTTTTCTGCAATAGACTATTCCATAAAATTTAGCAACTTGTTTAAATTGGACCTAAAAAAGGAATTAGCAAAATCAAAGCAGCACAAGCTGAGATATGTATCAAGGTCCAAAAAACATCAACAGCATTTCCTATAATTTAACTAGACAGTGTATTTCCTTATGCCGTTCCTGCTTGATAAACAGCCATATCTTACACATTTCTTAAACCTCACACCGACTAAGATGTGAGGCTTGTTACTTTATAGCTTGGGATCAATCTGATGTTCTCCCTCTGTAAGTACTCCTGTAGTCCCAAATCACTAGCTAGGGAAACCAGAATTTACCAGATTTAATAAAGTAAAAGTACAGTAGCACTGAAAAGCCTCTGAAACATTTGGTTCCCTCAAGTCAGCTGTTTTCAGGCTTATTAAGTAAACTGATATGTGTAGAGATGGTGGGGTGACCCTTGAGGTTATGCTTTGGTGCCGCTTTCTTGACCTGCCTTAAATAAATGGTAGACTCATGTTCACAGATGTTTCCCCCGGAATCAAAGTATATGTTCAAAAGTTCAGATGACGTTACAGCAGTTTACCTCTATGAAACAAATATGTTTGACTGTGTTGTTTAACAATTGATTCCAACCAGTTTATGTACAGATGGCGAGTTTCCGCAGCAAAATGACCTTTTTAATATGTGAAGACTGTTGTGATCAATTCAGAGTCAGAAGTAGTAAACACAGCTGGTAGGTTGTAGCTCAAAGTGCCATATGTTTCAGGATAAACATATTAGATTAATTCACCTTCCCTCAGCTTATTTTTCAACGCCTGATATATCTGTGAGATTTATGCACTTTAGCTTCTGATACAGACTGTATAACAAACTTAGCAATGAGCAATAATAATAATTATTATATTCTCTCATTTTTCTGACCAGATGTCTGTTCGCATATGCAAAACATTTTGGCCTTGCACTATAGCATAGGTAAACTTGATGCGCATGCCTCTGTTAATAGTGCAGCTATTGTGCTGCCGTACCTTCTTATTCTTTTTCAACAAATTTATCATGTACACGAGACCACAGGCATATACTGTACTTATGACATCACTCACTGAAGCAGCAAGTATATTCTTCAAATACACACCTACAAGGTCACGTATAAAAAATAGCTGAGAGTAGCACTTGAAAATTCGCACACAAACATTGCTCTTGTTCTTTTGTGGAGAAGGGGAAAGAGTTTCAGTTTCTTTAGCAGAAGGTTCACTGAAGGGCAGCAAGGTTCAGGGTAAAAGGCTGTATGTGAAAACTGTTAATGAGCCAACAAGAAGTGAGGGGAAAAAACATATACAATAATTTCACATGAAGGACATGTTTGAAAGGAGAAAGGATAATGAAGCTGACCTGATTTTTATTTTAATGAATAGAACTTTTTTGAGAAAATGTCACAGTGCTTAATGCAATTATATTACTTTTATTGAAAAACATATTAAACTTATTTCTTCAGAATTTTGAATTGTGATAGGCCAAAAAATCCAAGGCAAGCAAAAACTAAGCTAAGGTTCAAGGATGGTTTGTTTCACAATCTTTTGTGGGTGGTGCTATATTTTAGCCGCAAGCCAAGTGAAAAACACAAACAAACCTTTACACATAAAATTATACCCATGTGTTCCTGTTTTTGATTGTGACATATTAACGCATCGTCTCACCACTTGGTGATTTAGCAGTAATGTCAAATACAAGCAGCGGTAGGGCGTCCACACTGTGAGGGGGATCGTGGGCGGGTTTACCTGCGCCTTATATTAAATGGGTCACCTGCATATCTTTGGCTAAACAGTTGCTCAAATTTGATAAATGGAGAGGAATAAAAACTATAAATGAAAATAAAATCACAAAAAGAAAAAAAAGTATGTTTGTAAAACATAGGTATGAAGATTAAGTAAGATGTCCTTTTTGTTCCTGCTTTTTATTATATTCATCGTACTTGTTATTTTTGCTTAACTATGCAAGATGTACAGTAAACATTATGGTCACACTCGCAAACCAAAAAGGTGGCTCTCCTCTACTAAACTACTATGTCAGCAGCACTGACCTACTACGGAGAGTCTTCTCAGAATCAGCACAGAAAATCAAAACACAGCTTCCAGCTCACAAAAAGAAAATCAGGGGAAACCTCTAACCACTGTATCAAGCGTTGGTAAACAATCAATGCGGTCATTGAAAACCAGATGGCACCTGCATCTCCCAACGGTTAACACAGGGTGAGGCCACCTCCACGTTACCCATCAACGAGACAAACCTTTTGACTCACTCTGTTTTATTTTTGCTTTCCTTTGTAAAAATGTACACTGTATTGACTCCAAATGTTTGGAGTCACATAGTTTGTCAAAATATTTCATCAATAGTTATCAGATTAATAAGCAGCTTCTCTTGTGTCTGATGTTTACCTTGTTGTAAAGTGGGGCGAAAACTTGACTAGTAGCTATGATGTTTGATTACAACATCATAGATGTAAAAGTGAATTGCATGTGGTACATACTGTAAATGATTGCAGAAATAACAGTATGCGTCCTAAACAATTTTTTTTTTTTTTATTAATCAGAAATTACAATAATAGGCTGTGCACAATGGCACTAGATACATATATATAAAAGGATAGTGGATAACATTATCAGTTGAAACTAATACAGTGCACGTCAGTTCAAAAATGTGAATATAATATTAGTTGGTCTAAGTTTGATCAGCTGTATCAGACACAGAAAAGCCCCCACTAGACTTAACAATTACTAACATGATGATTAATCCTCATGTATTCTGGATTTACATGGTGACTACACTGTGAATTGGAAGCCTGGACTTCACCAAGAGTGGGGAGGAGGTTGGTTGTAAGAATGTAATTACCCCCGCTCCACCATGTCTCACCCACTCTGACACCCAATAATAAAACTTTGATGTGCTCCTCTCAAAAAATAGCGGCAGCCACTAATCACAATTGATTGCAGCCACTTAGGCGAGGCACACTCATCATCTCCTGTTCTCTCTGGATGAGGCTCTTTGCTGAGGCTGGAGTAAAAAACTATTCAAATGAAATGCAGAGAAAGAATGAGGATGAACCAAGAGGGAAAAGAAAAAGCGAGATGATTTAGAATCACGTAGTCGACGGAGGTGAAAACGTCACGTAGAACATGTATTTATGTAGTTCTATTATGCTTATTCTTACCTCAAGTTTCATCCACTCCCATATTACATTTATTGTCAGATACATTCCGATGCAAAGATCACGTCATGGATAACTTTGGAAATAATCAGTTGGCTCATAGCTCTGAAACATAACTGTTTGCAATGCTCTGCACAGCCCTTCACCTATTAGTCACTATCAAAATACAATAAATGAGAATGTTCCAAAATGTGCAAATCAAACAGAAAATCATTGACATGCTCTGATTGGTTAGGAGGATGAACCTTTCTAAAAAGCCTTTAGAAGTGAATATCTCTGCACTGCTGCCAGTGCTGTTCTGTCAGTCTGGCTTGATGGGAGGTGTCAGCAGCATCTCTGTACATGAAGATCAGATTTGCTTGTTAATGTGGAGCTGAAAAATATAAAACTACAGACTGTAGCTTTAAAATGTCCTTAAATGTAACCTGTTGTGGCCATGCCAATGTTGGCCATAGTGCATGGTGATTTCCAGATCTGCTTGTCCACGTGTCAACATATCCTTGCGAAAGATACTGAACCTTAAAATGGGCATCTCATTGGGCAGGGTGATGCTTTGCATGACAACTCTTCAGTTTGTGTGTTTGCGTGTGTGTGTCAGTGCATGCCCATGAGTGGGTGAATAAGAGGCATTTGAAAGAACGTTGTCCTGTTCAGTCTGAAAAGTGCTTTCTCTGTGCAGTCCATTTAGCGTTTTAAATTGTAAGTGCTGCCTGGTAACACGAGACGGGCCTCGGTTCCATGACTACAGGGTCTAATAAAAATATGAAAAACATTAAACAATACTTTCAGATTTTCTCAAGTATATACAATACATACAGTATATAGTGTACATTAAAAAAGTTACTGGTTGACATAATCATGCATTCTCTTCATACAGTACAGTCCATGAATCCTTTGTTCCTTTGTAAAGCGCCTACACAATTACAAAAATATGGGACAAAATCCACGGTGGTCCGTCTGTGCAAAAATGCACACAACTGTCAGGATGAATTCCTCCAACTGTTGTTTAGCAAGAAACTGTTGTTTGTGAAACCACAAAGATGGAATCTCACGATGAAAAGACAATAAGTTTGAATTATAACCGCCTGATTTGGCACAGACAAGTCTGTGGTCGGTCTAATGTTCACTAAGTCACTAATGTTGCACTATTTACTGCTTGTGCACTCAGGGCTGAAACTGAACTTGTTCTCTTCTGGTCTTTTTGCTACTTTTACTTTATATGGAGTGGCAAATGAAGCATATTTAGAGTATTATTATCATAAATGCATAGAGTGCTCCCTGCAGACAGAACAATAGGGTTCATTAAAGTTGACACACTGTTTAATAGCAGTAATCAGCATGACCACTGAGACTACACACAGTACCTTGAATAGGCAGAGCAAAAGTTGTACTTTCACTTTGTCAGCTAACTCACAAAGTCTCCTTGACTGTACTGTACTGTCTTATCACTGCTTTTAAATTAGCTTCATCACCATCAGCTGTAAAAACTGATCAGATAATTTACAGCCTTTCAGAGTTTTGACAGCTTTCTGTTATCCGACGACCTGACTATCAATTACCTTTGTCAGACATCTGCAATGTCCTTCTTTTATCAGATATCACAGAGCAGGAGAACAGGGCAAAAAGAGCATAAAGCTAAAAGTCACCCACTTCTTGGCCCGTAGCACAAAAAGAGAAGTGAAATATGTATTCTAGTGCTCTGTGACATAAAAATAAAAGTACTGTTGGCAGTGTTGCTCGACTCACCTTTTCTTTGCTAGGACTGCTACTTTTTTTTTTTTCCTCTGAAAAGTACCTCTGTGTTCTACCCTGCTGTGTAAACCCGGCCGCTCTCCGATGTCTGTTCTTGTATCTCTTTGAGCTTATTGTTGCCCTAAACTTTGAGCACAGAGAACTATGTCTTTGTACCAATGGCTCTTTTCAACATGTATTAAAAACATTTTTTTTTCATGGTATACTTGCTCATACTGCAATGCCTTATTTTGAAGGGCCATATAAAGAAATTACTAGATTTTTTTGGAGTGCTTTTGTGAAGTAGATTCTATTTAGTTACTGAAATTGTTGACACAGTAAATTTCTAATGAATGTTTATTAGTACTCCAACAATAGGCCAAGAAGAATACTTCTATATGTGTATTTAGTCCAGTTATATTTATGCACTGTGTTGTCTGTGTTGTCTATATCAAATACCAACTCTGGCAATACATTTCCAAAAATGTTGATGTGGTTAAGGGCATTGGCAACAGATTAATTGCTTGTGCAGCTATGGATCCAGCTGCCCATCAGGGATTCTTGTTTATCAAATTGCAGCAATTGGCTTTTTCTTTTTTCTTTTTCCATTTTCTCATTATTTGGTGCCTCGCATTTGGCTCAGTTAGTTTTTGTTCTGTTTCCACAGGTCAACTTTTGTTAAGAGTGGTGCCTATGTGGAAAGGGGTTAGCCCCATAGCGGATGATAGTAAGGAGTTTTGATCTTGTTTTGGGACCAGGAGGAGGGACACCAATCTAGCACCTTAGACCGAAGCCGAGCCAGACCAAAACAAAAGGCGTTCAGGACAGTAGGGCAATGGGACACCTCTTCCTCAATCTCCTCAGTGAGTGCTAATTGGACAAAAATTTGGGTTTTCCGAACTCGGGGCAGGATGGAACAATCGTAACAGAGCATCGGCCTTGGTATTCTTGTGGGCGAGATGGTAGGTAAGGGTGAACTGGAACCGATAAAAAAAAAAAAAATAGGCGCATGGATGAATCTTGCGGTCTTTATCAGATCCTTGAGAAAGTACAGCCCCAACCCCCACGTTTGAAAAATCAACTTCCACTAGGAACTGCCTACTGACAGCTTCAGACGACCAACAGAACAGTCTTTTAGCAGAGGTGAGGTGGTGCAGCGATAGTACTATACCTTATACCCTCTAATGAATCTCCTGTAAAAATTTGGCAAACCCCAAGAAACGCTGCAGCTGCTTCTGCCATTCGCGGTTCGACCAGTCCCTCACTGCGCTCATCTTACTGGGGACCATCTCCATCTCTCCCTGGGTAGATGAGGAACAACAGGAAGGATACCAAGGGGGACTGGAAGACACATTTTTCAGCTTTGACAAAAAGATGGTTCTGATGAAGCCTGCTAAGGTCCTTCCTAGTGTGTGTTACATGTGCAGTCTCAGAGTTCGAGAGAATTAGAATGTCATCTAAGTAGACGAAAACAAATTTGTTCAACATATTTCCCAAAACATCATTGGTCAAGTTCTGTTAAACGGCAGGTGCATTAGTCAAATCAAAGAGCATAACCAAATACTCAAATTGATCGACTAGGGTGTTGAACGCTGTCTTCCATACATCCCCCTCCTGAATACGGACAAGGTGGTAGGTGTTTCTAAGATCTAACTTAGATGACACTGTTGGTGGAGCTTAAACACGGAGGAATTGTGTGGAAGGGCTAACAGTTGCAAATGGTGATCTGGTTTAGCCCGCAATAGTCGATGCATGGTTGGAGCTCCCAGTCATTTTTACCTACAAAAAGAAACCTGTGGCTGAGGGAGATTAGGAAGGACGAATGAGACCAGCCGCAAGTGACTCATCGATGTATTTCTTAATGGCCCCTCGCTTAGGAGTGGAAAGTGAATAAAGTCTGCCTCATCCTTTTGGGAGGTGAGGATGTAGGGAAGTCGCCTTGTCTTCGCTCAAAACTAGTTATACGTCGTGGTAAACCTCGGGCATGTTAGTGAGATCTATTTTATCAGAAGGGGGCTCCAGAGATGAAAAACTAGATGACATAATAGCTTGTCTGAGACAGAGGCTGGAGCAGGAAACTCCCCAATTTATTCTTTTGCCTTTAAGCCAATCAGTATGGGGGTCATGACAAGACACGTGGAGCAGTGAATGAGTGGTTACTGAGGGGACTGGATGATATGAAAAGATTCACAGTGATTTTTGATTTGCAGTGATATAGAAGTTGTCTGCAGGGCCCTAGGGTTTACCAGGTATCCGTCTAAAGCTCGAATGCAAATGGGTCTAGAGCGGGGAACTAAGGAAAGAAGGAGAGAGTCGATGCAACAAAGATGATCTAGAGGCTTGTGCAAAAGTCCTTTTCTTAAATAGTAATCCCACAATTCGGTAACAGTCACTTACTGATAGGAGCGGCGAATCAGAGCCGGAGCTCCAGAAAACAATTGCCGGGAGTGGGAGAGCAGAAAAACACCGTAGCTCGGGTGCTGAGGCCGCACGTGATTAACAGAGGAGTTGAGGAAAAGGCTGGGATCTTAGGAAACATGGGAACACAGAGCAGACAGAAGGCAAGAACAGGCTAGTCACATAACTCAAGAAAAACCCGGAAGACTTTCTGGCACAGAGGAGCAGGTGAACGAGGTATTACGAGGGGAGGCAACAGGTAAAACCAGTGAGGCTAATTGATGGAGTTGAAGGGAGAGAGGTAGGAGCAGTAACCAGGACAACGCAGATCAAAGCATAGTTGTTGGTTGTGCTGCCTCGCGCTTTAAACTTACCCATCACCTTTGGAAACATTTGAAAGAAGAAAAGGTGATATATGGAGCACAACAGGAAGCTCTCAGGTCGCAGGTGAAATGATGTAGGTTGTTAATTTTTCCCAAATCTGGTTCAGATCCTTTCTAATACAGTTCATAGCAAACTCAAACTTCTACTTACTTATCACAGTAATAGACAAAAACACTATGGCTATTAAGATATTTACATCCGATTAACTAGATGCTCACATTTCTGTTAGCACCCTTATAGATGCCATTTAGAATACCACAGAGCCTGTAATATTTATAGCAAAAAAGATGCCAAGATATGCTCTAAAGAGAGGACTTTCTAGCGAAGCTTTGCCTTGTAAACAAGTCAAACACTTTCTTCAGTGCATTTCTATACTGCACCATTGAATTAAACGTTGAAATCTCGGAACGTTTAATTCAATTAAATCATTAGAAGTGGAAGATGACCTCCCATTTTAATGAGGCCTAACAAGGCTTTTGAATGAGAAGCACAAATTACAGGCGTATAATTCATGTGCCACAACAAGGCCTTTATTGTGTATAGGATGAAAAACGTAGCTGCATAATAATCTAAGGTATCCATTGTTTTGAGTGTAGTGAGCAGGCCATCCTGGCAGGATAATCAGAGGTGAAGAGAAGCGGGAAGGTGGTAGTGTTACAGAGCACCAAACAGTATGACCGGCATATTGTTTTCTGTTTGCCCAAAAAACATCAAGATTGGGTTTTTGGACGCAGATATTTTTTCTTAATGTGGTGACAAACGCCTCATCTCCAGTCAGCCTTATGGTTCCACTTAAAATGTGTCTGATGGTGTTGTTTAATGATGCATAAAATCAATTGTGGTGATTAGTATTCCCGCTCTCTCTCCTCTCCCTTTTTTCCTCTGACTCACTTTTATCATGTCTGTCTCCTAACATTAAAAATAGATACTGTACGTTCATACAGAGCATCATCTTCCTTCTGTTATTCGTTTGTGAAATCCGTGTGAAATCTTATTGTAGCCCGGTGGTTATTCAGTCTATTTATGTTTGTTATGAGGTGCCCTATATCAGACATCTCCATGTCTAATGCTTTAAGCTTTTGGAGTTAAGAAAAAAAAAGTAGAGCCAGAGGATGGGTACACAGATCAATACTAAGAAAGCACAGAGTGCAAAGAGCCTGGAGTTGCTGTCAATCAGAGCAGAATTTATCAGCACATCGAAGGAAGATGGAGACAGGTAGGCTTTCATCTTAACCACATGTTGTCATTCTACATTACAGCTGATAGTGTGCTTATAGGTGGGAAAACAAGGTTAGGAAAGATGAAAGTGTCTACAGAGGCAGGATTTATGGATTTGTCCTCAATTCAGCTGTAGGCCAGCTAAAGGACAGCCAAAGGATGAGGCCTCTATTAATACAAACTATGGCGTTTGCATGTGATCTGCGTTTTTTTTTTTTGTTTGTTTGTTTGTTTAAACCTAAGGGAGTTACAAAAGTGTGAATTGTATTTTGTTCCTTAATTTCTCGCCTCTGTCGTTGCTGCATGCTGTGTTACATCACTGTGCACTGTGATTGATTGTTGACTAATTAGATTGAGGTAGCTTTTTCTGCTCTTTGAAGCATGCTTGTTTTTGTGATGGACTTGAAGTTAAAAGTGAGTAGGAACATATTTGTCTATAAAACCTACAAAAAGTGACATATTTCACACCCACAGAAAGCAGGATTGCAACATCGCATGGCTCTTGGGTTTGGGCTAATTATTCTCTGTAAAACCAACTGGAAATAAAATCCTCTGATGAATTAAAAGGCTGACAAAAGACAACAAAGGATCATTTATTATTCATCCGAAGCAATATAAAAAAAAAATTAATTGCTTCTTGGATGATTCCTGTTTTTGCATTCCTAATTTTTTATTTATTTTAATTTTTGGCAGCATAATGAACAGCACTATGGTAAAATGCAATATAATAATTTCCTTGTGATATGAACGTTTTTTTCTGAACTGGTAGAAAGAAAACACCACTTATCAACAAAAACGATGAATACAATACTTATTGTAGTGAAGCCAACACAATTAGCTCATTACTTTATTAGTTAATGAACTAATTTAAATGTGAATAAGCCCGCTATTATCTTAAATAATGTATCAACAAAACTCCTAACATTTTTTAGTGCAACCTAGTTGATTAGCTGCTGCTTTTTGTCTTTTGTGATAGTAAGGTGTGTTTTTTTATATTTATGGGCTCAAAGTCTGATCCTAGTGTTAGTCTGTCTATATTTTCAATGTTGAAAATGAACATACTCCTATCTTACTATATATGTATTATTACATGTACATGCTACCTTGAGATGAAATAAACATTGTGCATTTGTGTGTTTTTCTCCTTCAGCACTGAAAGACGCTCGCTTTCAGCTGGTGAACTTCTCAGACAACGAGCTGCGGGTGTCACTGTCTAATGTCTCACTGTCAGACGAGGGTCGATATGTTTGCCAGCTCTACACAGACCCCCCGCAGGAAGCCTACGCTGACATCACTGTGCTAAGTACATCAGCAAGACTTATCACACACACACACACACACATACAACGAGACTGGTAGCAGGTAGCTGAAGCATATTAATCAAAATTTAGACAGCCGCTTACTAGAAAAAGTCCTAGAAATGCCAACAGCAGCAGTTTAGAAGAGGGAAATCATTTGGAGTATTTTGTGTGTGACCATTGGCTCCTGTAATAAAGTTTTTGTCTTAAAACAAGAAAATATACAATTTCAGTTTGCAAGTATGACTCACCAAAAAGGTCATACTGACATATTTAAGACACATTCATGACACCTTCATCCTGTGTGTTTTTGGTTTCAATGCAATTTTTTGTTCTTTTGTGTGTGTGGTTCATATAGAATTTATTCAAAAAGATTCTTCCTGTGTGTATGTGATTTCTGTAATATGGATTCAGTGATTGCTGCACAAGTTAAAATCTATAATGATATTGTTTATATTTTCTGTCCTGAACACTGGCACAAATTCCAAACTTTTACTTTAATTTTAAATAGACAGCAGTTGTTTTTTTTATACAAATAAAAATGAGTTATGCAATTGTTATGATATGCTCACCTATATAGGATATCCAATAATAGTGAATTATTAAACACCCACGCCTTAGTAATGTATCTAGGTACAAATGCCTTCATACTATGATGGTTACATTTTGATTTATATCCCACCTTAGCAACGGTAAACCAAGATATTTTCTTTGAAGAATCAACAAAATAAAACAAATATAAGTTTTTATCCATTGGTGTTCGTAAAGACCCTTATCCACTTCCAAAATCATCACTGATTTAGATTGGACACGTCCCTTTCAAATATTCATAAAAACATGTGAACCAAAAGTCCTCAGCTGAGGAGGCAATTTTTAATCATTATCAATTAGGATAAAATGCCTCAATATATCATAAGAAAAGTATGAGCAGAAAACCTTTACAACTGGGATATTGGCTCAAAACCTGTCTCGTAAAAATGATGTTCCTATTTACCTAAACTAGAAATGAACTATGTTCAAATAAAACATATTACTGTATTTAAATAAAGTCTTTCAATAAGAGTTGGTTGTAATGGATGGCAGGCCAACTAAGTGAATCACAAATATTTGCAACTTGTAACTTACAGTTATTAACAACTTATCCTAATTAACTACTAAACCAATTGCAGTTACATTTGGGGGGGCAGTGGTTCAGTTGGTAGTGGCCGACCATCGACCACAGGGTCAGAGGTTTGTGCCCCACTCTTCTCGACCACATGTTGAAGTGTCCCTGGGCAAAACATTGAACCCCCAACAGCCCATTCCAGTTTACATAACTTACGGGATAAGCCGAAAGGACAAGAAATAAATAAATTAGTTATGTTTCTTATAAAAATAGATTTGTAATTGCGTTTTAATCGTACAGGAACAAAGACTTTAGGAGATATATTTGGAGACATATTTTCTTTCAACATCCATAGATTTTATGTTATATGAAATACATTGATTGA
Source organism: Channa argus (assembly GCF_033026475.1). Lineage (NCBI taxonomy): Eukaryota > Metazoa > Chordata > Actinopteri > Anabantiformes > Channidae > Channa > Channa argus. Next base: position 3,632,941 of record NC_090218.1, read on the forward strand.
CTTTTCAACAAAAGGAGTAAGTAAGCAAATTATTCAGTAGTATACTATGGATAATATGTTTGGGTAGAACTAATTATTACTAAAAGCAGTAAGTATAACATTTGCACAGAATGCATCATCATAGTGTTGCTGTTTAATTCCTTAATTCTTAAAATATTTATTTAACTTTAATAAAAGCTTCAGCTTCCTAATTGTCATCTGACCTACTTTGAAAAGCAATAACAAATCACTCTCTTCTGACTTGTTTGGTGTGTTTTCTCTGCATCTTTACATAAGGATGTAGAGGTACTGTGGTATCATTTCCCAGTGTTTACAGATGGTTGGTTTGTCCTGTCGTAGTTCCTCCTGGTAACCCCATCATAGAGGCAAGGGATGAGGTCCTGAGCGAGGGCAACGAGACAGAGATGACCTGCACTGCCATGAGCAGTAAGCCGGCTGCCACCATCAGATGGATGAAGGGAGATAAGGAGGTTCCAGGTAGGTGTGCTCCCCGCACAGAGAGATCCACAATCATTAACGGAGGCTTTTTCGGTCTTGACACTTGCAGGAAATCATTTGTAGCTTTTAAAAAAAAAAATAATCACTCATTTTTTTACTTTTCTGATCTGTTCAAAGAGTGCCTCTCCCTGACACAGAAAAACATTATAATCCCTGAACCATAGTAAAAGGGCTATGATGTATTGCATCTAAAAAGAAAAAAACCCTTCCTGCCTTTGCCATTTCTTTCACTTTGAAAAGAACTCACATTCATTCCACATAAAAGCATATATGCAAACAGAAAAATGAATCCATGTACTGTATGCTTTCAGTTATTCTGATTGTTGATCCTCACCAGATACATCGCTCTGTATGCTCACTAAATGCAGTTTTCTCTTTAGAAGTCATGATAAAGTAAAATGTTAGTCACTTGTTAACTCTTGGGAACTATTTTGAATAGTGATAAGTAAATGAATCAACTGCTCATTTACGGTGAACCACAAACCAGACTACACAGCCTGAAAGAAAACTGTAGACAATGAAATAGAGGGCGTCACAACATACATTTAAAACATTATAACATTTCTGACATGACAAAGAAGAGAAATTGATGAAAATGATAAGTAGAAGATGTTCAAAACAAAAACACTACTAAATCTCCAAATAAGCTAATTGTTTTGAGGGGCAATAATCACAGCAATAAAAAGTGGTTGGGTGCTGTGTAATTACACATTGGAAAAGCACACGCACTTCTAGTGGGCATCAGGGGACACCAGAGTTCAATGTTCTTGCTGAGCATCTGATTTCATAGTGCAGTCTGTATCATCATTTGTGTTGTTCCAGAGGGAAAAACTTGGAAATGGATTAGGCTGCTATGAGTGAAGGCATTTTTCACTACTTTGACGTTTCAATTTAAAATGCATTTCTGCAGGTGAGCACATTCTCACATTATTCTGTTCCACCTTTTGCATGCATCTAAGCATTTGTTGTGGTGAAGCAGTTGTCAATGAACCGGAGTGTTAGCGGTTCGACTCCCAGCTCCTCCTGGCATCCTGTTGAAGTGTCCCCACATAACACACTGAATCTCAAACCCTAATTGCATTAAATGTGGCAGTCTGTCCACAAAAACCTGCCATGGGACTTAATCAAGTACATCAAAAGTTAAAAAACATATAAAAACTCCAGTAAGGCTGGATTCCCACTTACCTTTGACTTACTAGTGTTTGCGTCAAAGATGTTACTTTTTAAATTGAACTACAACTTTGGCTAACTTCCATTAAAGCAATGAGGATGTGCAGTGGTGGCCAGAGTCTTTTGGCGCTGCAACAACTTTCATGCTTTCATCAAAGGTAGCTGAGCTTTAGAAGTCTGAGCAGAGCTCAGGGGTGAACAGGCCTCCTGCCAGGCAACTCCACCTCAGAGCCCAGACAGCAAGCTTTGTAAAGACTTTGAAACAAAGGTCCTAATCAGAAGCTGTGTAGAAGCCCCTGAGCAGCTTCACCTCTACACTAGAGCACATTAAACCTTTAATGGCCAGTTCAAATCTGAGAATGTTCCAATGTGCTAAGGTCAGGGTTTGACTTAAAACATAAAAAAAACAGTTGACATTCAGTAAATTCTTTCTGCGTTTCTGCTGGTCATTTTACGCATATTAGCATGACTTAGGCTGTATGTATTGAATAGCGAATGGTAAAGCTCCCCTGGTGCCTGATTTCACTGATGCTTCTAGGTAAATGTCATAGGCAAATACTGTACAAATTAAATGTAGTTGAGTTGTGCAAATTCTCTGCTGTATGAGTGAGGAGTAATTTTAAACTTTTTTTTAGATTAGAGTTTTTAATTTGCTTGTTTTACGGGGGGAAAAAATTAAACAATGTCTCCACACGACCACACGCCCATGCAGTTTTCTCACATTTGTTGAGAAAGGATTGCCATTTACAGAATAAAGCTCAGCACTCTTTGAAGTCCTACAACTGATAGATCCAATTTATGTTTGTCGTATCACAATACTCAGGAGTATTTAATGGCTCACCTGTCACAACACTACTTTGGGAGCATGTCATTTACTTTCATCCAATTTTTGCCACCAGTGAAAGGTGCTAAAAGCAGGCCCTCATATTTAATTGTATTGTTTGAAATTCCTAGCTTCATTGTAAATGAAGTCTAAGGGACATTATAGTTATTTCAACAATATCAGCATTGTTGACTGTCTCCTTGGTTAGCTCTGACGGTAATGTTAGCTTTTTAGAAAACTGTATCAACACACTTTGTTTAGTTTATACCACGGTAGTTTCGTGAAAAATGAAACCTGGTATTGCTCTGCTGAAGCTGAAAATGTGAAAGACCAGAGAGTGCAAGAACATGAAAGATGGGAGGAAAAAGAATGGCTGAGGGTGCCAGAGTCCTGACACCAGGGCAGAATGACTTAAATTGCCTTCAGCTGTGGCTCCTTGCCCGGCAGACTTATTTCTAATTAAATGTCCCCAGAATTTAACTTAATTACTGTAAGGGATAATCAGGCTCTCTTAAATATCATTTAAAGGTTGCAATTGTCATGCTTGCCAATGTAAATCCAACCATTTCTCCTAATATGCATAGACCCATTATCTCATTATTATCTCCTTCTCTTTCATTTGCTCTTATCCTGTTTTTTTAGTGATTTATTAACATATGCCCCGACACTGATATCTCCAGCTCTTAAGCTTATGCTCTAGTCAAAGTCATGAAAAAGCAAGTGCAAGATCTAGCAGTGCAGGTCATTTCTTTCTGTTCTTTTACAATAAAAAAAGGGAGATAGAGAAAAGAAAGCCCGTACGTAGGGCACTTCATTGACTAACAGGGACCAGAACAGCCATTAGCCTCGAGTCTTACAAGACATCCACAGGGTGATTTCAATTAGCCTGCACTACCCCAGCAGGAAGAGTCTCGAAATGGATAAAGGAATATTGTGGGGAAAGTAAAGAGATAAAATTGGAACGACCTATATTTTATTAAACGAGGCATTACTCTCTTCTTGATCCGGCAGAACGTGGTCAAACGATAACAACGGAGCAAGTGAAAAGTGGAGGAGGAACAGAAGAAGAAGACAAACGGAGTTTGTTTGTTAGGCATTACAAAACATTTAAAGTGCCACTTCAGCTTCCATCTGACCTTCCACTACATTTCGGTGACATTCATCTCCCCTGGCACCACTCCAAAATTAGTCTCTCAGAATGTTCTTAGTGCTAAACACTACATGATGTTTGCAAACAGAGACCAATTACTAATTCATCAGCAATACTCACTCCACTTTCTAAGGGCTTTTCATGCTCTGTTGTGTAAAATCACATGATTTGTCACCTGCTTGCTAGTTTTATAGGAAAACAATCAGGCACAATTAAAACCAGGGCACCAGCAGGATTAGTATTAATCTAATTATTCATTTTTACACAGCACCATATTGGTAAATAAAAGTGTGGCGAAACCACACGTCATCTACGTAGGTGGATAAAGCAGCCAAAGTCAGATCTGCAACAAGCTCCCAAATAGGCTGTTGGTAAGTTATTGCACAGTGACAAAACTACCTTGTTTGCTAATGGACTGCAATTCAGTTAGATATGAAAAATATTTTAATCTAGTGACTAGAACGACAACAATGGCAGGCAATGAGAAATCTGCCACCGTGTCAGAGGCCATTCACATGCAGATAATACATTTCTCATGTGCTTTGTTACGGGAAATATTAGGTTCTACATATAATAGTAATTTCAGCTCACAAAACACATGAAACTAAAGTGGATTACTAAATTTAATCCACTTTTTATTACACCGAAAGTGTGAGTCATCACGGTTATTGTAAACCTGTTCTACCAACTTATTTTCTCAAGGACATACATTTTTTGAACAAAAATGCAGATCTTGCTCATTTATAGATCAACGTTTTCCAAACACAAGCTCTTATTTTGAATGTGTTCATATTATACAGTTGCCTCTATCTATCTATATTTTAGTTACTAGACTTGAACAAGTGCATGGATCAGCATTGCAACAGAAATGCATACTTCACACGGGTCACTCAATGGAAAAAATCCATTTTGTTGAGTTACTGTGCTTGCACATGTGCATTAGTCAACACATAGTGTTTCTGTGATATCCATCTCAGTGGGAGGAATATAGTCTCTTGATGAGCTTGGAGTGCACTGAAATCAGGTGTCATGACTGATGTAATTATGCGTAGACCATTCAGATGTGTCTCTTATCTGCACAGGAAACAGTCCCAAAAACATCTGACAGAAATGGGTGGTAAATGACTTTGGGGGTTTGCTATTTTGCAGTATAACGAGCCGCACAACGGTGAGATTTGTGCTTTATTGGAAGTGCTTTCAAACATCGTGGTCTACTTTTACAAGAGAAAATACTTTAAATGTGAGGCCTCAGTGGCTGGTTTTGCATATGTGCATCCAGTTTGTCTATGTTTTGTTATAATGTGCAGCAAAGCCATGTATAGGCCTTGTCTGACAGCCTGACTGACCGACACCTCCACAGTAAGGAGACAATTCCAAACAGGCCTGTACACAGCATAACTGGCACATGTTTATCTGTAAGGGACAACCTGTACCTTAACTTGTTGAATTGCTTGTCACAGTGAGTCCCAGCAGCAAACATTTTTCAAACAACTCCTTCTTGTGTGTGCAGATTATCACTGCGGTGTCCACCAAGCCTTCTTTGATGAATTCCCTCTTTGAGGGTGGTTGGTTGTGAGATGTCCCTTAACTAGCATTTGACAAGTCGTTTGCTGTGTGGCACTTTGTAAAAACTCATTGCTGTTTTTATAGCTTTGCTAGCAGCATGTTTTGTCTTGGTGTCGACTGAGATTGTAATCTCTAAAAACAGCCTGATGTTCCATGCAAATGGAGCAAACAACTCTACCGGCTACTTTAGTGAAGAAATAGTTGTCCCTACATTGTTAAAGGTCCTGCAATCAGCATCAACCTTTCTCATTTTAATGTTATCAAAAGGTAAACAGAAGAGTTTTCATTTGGATGTGTTTGTTCTGTCTTTTGCCCAGGTCTGCACCAAAATGTTGAGTGTTGCACTCATGGGCCACATCATCTCTACTTCAATACACAAATACCTAAAGCAGCATGTTTGGAGAACATCAGATGTCCTTCTTGTGACTTCTCTGTCTCCTCTGCATTCCCCAAGGAATGGACAGTCAGTTCTAGTTGTATACAGTGCATAGCAGAATTCATTGGCTGCATTTATTCGTTGGTGGAGAGATGGGTTTGTAGCTTCTCTGTCTCTGTGTCTGTGTCTGGAGACATTCATGCAATGCAGGCAAGGAAAAAAAACAAGCAACATGGTAGAACTTGAATTAAGACTTCACCACTGTGTCATGCATCTCAAAAGTCATTTTTGATTTGAGGAGACCCTTTCAGAATGCTGTTTCAGGTGCTTGCAGGCATCTGAAGCCTCTAGTGGTATTTATTCATGACAACCTGTTCCTTTACACCAGGCACATCACACAGGTATTCTTTCCCGGCATCCAAAGAGACAGCTGTCACCACGGTGACGGTATCACCACAGTTGCTGAGCTGCAGTAGATGAGTGGGTAGAATATGCGCTCGGTACATATTTTACAGCTACAGTGCCAACATATGGATGCAACTTTTCGCTTAATGTTCTAGCATTTCTCTTTTCAGATTATTTCACTGCTTTGCTACTTGTATTTGTTTTATTGATGGGGCACAGGCACACCATAACACCATCTAGGACAAAGGGATAAAGATAATCAATCTCTTTCTGAAACATTGCTGTGTAGCACTGTATGCAGCTATCCCTCTTATTTTGTGTAAGTGTGATGAGGTGTCCTCTTCATTTCATTTTAAAAACGCATTGTTAGATATTACAGGGTTACTTTGTAGGCTTCAGACTTGGTGCTGTGTAAAGGATGGCTACACAATAAATCTGGCTTCATAAAGCCTAATGAGGGATTCATAGTCACACTGACAGCAGGCAATTCTAAGCTGATTCACCTTATTTGACACTCTCAAGGACACACTCCTCATTTCCACTCTCCATATTTTGTAAGGTCAGTGGAAGAAAGACGTCTTCCTTGCAGCCTTACCTTTGTCAAGCCTTCATATTTTTAAAGCATGTTTTTTTTTTTTTCAAGTAGCCTTAAGTCAAAAGGTTTGACCATTGTTATCTCAAAAAGCCAAATTTACTGGGCTGACTCTTGTACAATCAAACACAGAGCTTTATATATAGCTATATATAATAATAATAATGATGAAGATGATGATGATGATAATATTATTATTAATAATAATAATAATAATAATAATAATAATAATAATAACTCAACTGCGGAAGAAGTCCAAATATTATCTTTTGGCTATATTTTACTACACGACTTGTGGGAAACATACATGAGCGACAAAATTTGATTAAAGCCAAGAGTCCTTTGGATGATTAAAACAATTTGACAATGGATGATTAAACAATTAAACAATACATCCCCCCAAGATCTCACCACATTCCCAGATAGTAGATATGCTCACACTTGATTGAAAACATTAAAATTTCAGACAAAAATCATTAATTTCCGTGTAAGCCCTCACAGCGATGAGGTTAAAACTTATGGTGTTTAACTTGTTCAGATTTGGAGGACAATTACAAACATTCTGCTAAGAAAATGTAGAAATAATTCTAATAATAATTGTTTGCTGTCTTTTCCTCTGTGTAGCTGCACCGCAAGGTTTGTGACAGTAGGTCGAGGTTTAGTCTTCAGTCAACCGATGTTTTGAGATCTTCACCCTCACTCCTTTCTACATTCTTTATGACAATCAGAAATTAGTAGAGAAGACCTGATCAGTGCTTATGACATATTTAAAAGTATCGGCCAAAATAAAGTGTTTTCTCACCACAGACACTTGCTTCTGCACGGTGGGAGATTTCAAACACTCAGCACAGGATTATTCTCATCTGGGGAACTTTAACTGACATGTAGAACATTGCACTAGAGGACAGACTGATATTGTACCATCATGTCAGTCTCAGAGTCCCATTCTTCCAGTTTTTCTTCTATTTTCATCATTAGTTTATGCAGATAAGCTTAATATGATTTGACTCTGAGTATTTTGATGAGCAATGTGTGTCTGAGATTGTGTGAGATGTCAGACACTTTGAACATTTACAGCAGTATTGGATCGGTATCTGTCGATTGCTAACACCAAAGGTATCAGATCTAAAAAAGCTGGATTAGGACATTCCTATTAATTAGTTGGTTTACTAATTGGTTGCTTAGTGATTTTGCTTTATCTGATCAAGTGTCCACTGTTACTTTCCAAACTACAGTTAGTGATGTTTATATACTGTGTAAGTATATGTAGTGCTTGTTCATATTTTAAATGAATTCCGAAATGTGCCTGTATACGGTATCTAACTTCGATTGTCTCCCTTTTCCACAGGCAAGCCTAAAGTTGAGCTGAGCTATGACAAGATGTATACAGTAACCAGCCGGCTGACATTCACAGTGAGTAAGGAGGATGACGGTTTACCTGTGGTTTGCATTGTAGACCACCCAGCAGTCAAGGACTTCCAAGCACAGAAATACCTGGAGGTTCAGTGTAAGTACATCTGAAATAAATTATTAATCTTCCTAGATATTTAAACAGAAAAGTTTTATTCTTTTTCTTTTTTAATCTCATCAGCTTAACTCAGTCAATTGGACTGGAATAGAGAAGAGTAGTTCACCCCACTAATGAAATGGCATAAATCTGCTACTAAAGCTACATTAGGGTATGACATGTATTTCAGTGTCATTGATGGAAGATCATCTCTATGCACAGGTTATGATGAATAAAAAGGGGAAATTAGACTGCAGTAGAATGTGATTGTTCCATCCACTAATTAAATTACATAAATTTCTCACATTTTCCTTCACATTTTATAAATTTAACTCTAGACAATAGAGCTTGATACATGATGATTGGAAAGTGGAAAGAAATAAAGCAGCATATTGATGAACATTTTCTAGATAGATATACAAATGTTTTGTTGCTGCTCTGTCAGGAAAAGTAATGTTTTGCCTTCTTAAAACCTCTGTTACTACAAACTAAAAGGGTTACATGTGCAGTTGATGTTATGTTACAAAATCTTCTGTTTTTATTTTAGCATCCACATATTCACAGTCTTGCCTGAGTGTCATTTGGGACCATGAATATGTTAAAACAGTGCCGAGCAGTTTGAGTATAAAAGTTTTAAAAAGTGTCTTGTGCCTAGAGCACAGAGGCAGAGGTTCTTTGTGAAACCTTGCACTTATATGAGGCCAGTTTTGTCTCCCAGACTCACTGTGTGTGTACACACCAAAGTCAACGCTCCTGTTATCAATGAAAAGACTAGCAACAAAGATTTATAACTCCCACAGCTCTGATTATTTGTAGCACGCAAAATGTCCTGGCAACATAAACTACAATGTTTCAATCACAATTGGCAATAATTTGGTAATAATTTAGTTTATAAGTAGTGAATGAACAGTAAAAAATAATTACTGCTTGTAGAGTAAAAGATAATGTGAAAGCACAGAAACACAGGGAAATAGAATCCCAAATAAGACACAAAAAATGAACTAAAGCCAAAAATATTTTATAATTTTTCAAAAAGTTTTTTGGAAGCTAGTGGGTAAATTAACCCTAAAAGAAAAATACTGCATAGTAGATTTTTACTTTATTTTGCTGCTTGTAAATTTATTTTGAAAGTGAAAACAAACTTTCTAACAAACTCTAGCAATAGCTCATAATAAAAAGTATAAGCCATTTTAAGAAAACTCAATAGCTAAAATCTGTCATTCACACACCCGGTGGTGTGAAGTGCCCTCTTTACCAACAAAACCAGCTTCAAGTCCTCTTACGTAAATCTCTAAAAGCTTCTCACTTCTGGATTTAAGCAGTTTATCTACTTCTTCTTGACAGATCCTCTCATGCTCCGTAAGATTGGATGTGAGCTGATATATTATGGACTTCGCACAGATGTACTCCAGGGTTTAAGTCTGGGCTTTAGTTAGACAACTCAAAAGAGTCAGAGATATCTTGTGTGTGTACTGGCTGTGTACTGGCTGTATACTTCTGGTCATGGTCAGGTGAAGACGGCTGACCTTGTCTGTTTCCTGGGTTTGCCTGAAACAGGGACAACGTCTGAACTTCTGTCACGGTGGATAAATGAGGAGACCTGAAACTGAAAAGATCAAATGGCCAGCAACACCTGCTGATTCTCGAAAAACTTTATTATTAGACCAACATGTTTTGGCTTGTGGCCTTGGTCAGTTTGGCTGGACAGCAATTCTGGTGGTTTCCTTCTTGGGAACACTCAAAGCTTTAGAAATGGTTTTGTACCATTGCCCTATTCTATGTCTCGTGGGCCTGGTGTCTCAGTGGTAGAGCATTGGTTTGGGATAAAGAAGGTTCGCATCCCACCCCATCATGTGTGGCCCCACCCAGCCATGTGCAGAACACGTTCTGCTGTGGTGACTCCTGAAGAGACAAGCTAAAAGCCATTGGTCTTTGCCCTATTATATGTCTCACTAAAAACAATAAGGGGGTGTCTATACACAGAGTCCCTTGAATTTCATGGCTTAGCTTGTTTTCTGATACGCAGTGTGAAGGCCTTAAAGAAACACGTCTGTATCTTTATAAACTACACAGTCAGTTTATGTACAATAGGTGGACTCTAGTCAACTTCTAGACACATCTCAAGAAAAATGAAGGCAGACTGTATAAATCTATCACAGTTTAGACTGCCACAGCAAAGGATGTAAATACTTCTGTAAAAGACAAGTCAGTTTTTGTATTTAAAAAAAAAAAGGCACTGTGTGCCTGCTTATTTCTGCATACGCACTGTTTAAACAAATGACCCCCAAAAGGTTTCCAAACATAACTGAACTAATTAACATTCCCCTGAAACCAAGAAGAAGCAACAGACTTCAGCTTGGAGGTTAGAGGTCATGTTTATTGCTATAACTGTGTTTTACTGCAGTATGTCTTGTTAGCCTTCACAAATCCTTGCAGCATTTGTATTTCTGCCACAATATCTGTGGTGTTACTAATGCCAGTAATGATCAATTACATGTGACACATTCGAGAGTTAGCCTGAGTCTTATTGGGAGTTTGAGGGGGGTGATATCAGTTTGGACTATGTTTAGCGGGGAATGTGGCTGAGGTGCAGGGTACTGTAGGGTACTGTACTGTTGAAGAGTGGGTGAGCTGTATGTAATGTCCAGGACTAAGCTAAAGTACTTGCTTGATGGTCCTACAGTGTAGAGCTATCGGTTTGTGATTCGGTTCTCATTGTTTGTGTTGAATAAAAACAATGGAACATGTGGGTGTGGAAGGTTTGGAGCTGTGTAAAGGCATCTTTGATGGAGTTGACAGCTGAACAACAACAGTATGAGCAACAAGTAATAACCAGTAATGCATTGTTTGTACTGCTTGGTAATGACAGAACTACCATGGCCATTTGATACGTACTGTAATTACAATACTAGTCCTTTGTAGTAATTTGGACTTTTAGATATGGATGCAAAGTGATTTATTCTATGTATTGTATGCTTCTCTAACCTCTGTCTTTGGCCTTTGGCGTGTCCTTGCATTCTATTAAAAAAGAAAAACTCTTCTGTAGCTATCTGACCTTTCTCTGGGAGAGCGAGAACAGGAGATCAGCTCATCTACAGAGGCAGCATGGCATTTTGTTGGCCTCTGATAACAGGGAGCTCACATGGACCACCCGGCTCAATGCTTCATACTGCTGCATGCAGGGGCTGCTGCTGTCATGCTCTGTGCATACTGTAATGAGCAACCAACAGGCACAGCCCTCCCTGCAGTCCACCTTCTCTTTGATCTCTCAGCTATGCAGTTAAATATTACATTTGGAGTGTGTTGACTGAGAATTATTACTGACTGTAGGAAAAATAACTAGAAATGCGGTAGATGAAGATTTCAAAGTTTTGTTCTTTGTTCTTAGCTTCATTTTACTGGACATAATATCAGTACACCAGTATTGATTGACCATTCATACTACAATTCTGTGCATCTTCTAAATTCAACAAACTATTCAGACAAAAATCTAATCGTATCAAGGTAAAGCAGTGCTATAGCATTATTTGGAACATCTTAATAATATTAACATTTTAGAATTGTAAACTCTTAAATATTTTAAATAAAAAAAGTAATATTTCTCTGATGCCTCACTAGTACTGAGACCTAATAATTTGACAGCTGCTCCATTTGGAGTATATTTACTGTATGCTAAGTACCGTACAGTTACAAACAAATTCTATCTCAAACCAAAGTGCCACTCACTTTATTATTATAATATTTCTTTATGTTGGACATAAAGTAATAAACTAAAGGTCCTATACATCCCGACTGAACATGGGCTCTATTTCTCTTATAATTGGTGCCAAATCAAGTGATGAGTTATCTGAACCTTTCCTAGAATCCAGCTGCATTTATGTTTCTATCTTGGAAATTGAAAATTACAGTAATTGTGAAAAATATAAAGCCTACCTTTTTTTTTAGGTTTGCAGTGACATATAAAAGTTTATTTACTAATTACTGAGATAGACGCAGTGTTTTACACTGGATCACTGACTGTGTGGGCAATGTTTAAGTGCACTGAATTGTGCAGTAATAAATGGCTAAAAGAGGCCACTGTCAGGGGACAGCATAATTAAATAAACTTGTAATATTTATGTATTTATAAGCAAAGCAATATGTTTTTTGTTGTAGTTGTTGTTGCCTGGTTATTTACCCTTAAAGTTAGCTGGCTGCAGAGAGATGGATGGTGCCGGCTTGAATGCTTACGAGATGGGGCTCTCAGTAAAGCAAATAGTTCAGTTAGCATAATGACATTGGCCCTCTCACATACAGTCACAGTTTTTACATTCACTGGAGGGAGTATCCGGATCTGAAAATGCAGGGTGTGTTTTATGCTTTAAGCAGACAAGAAATATCCCCCGTAACTATCTGAGGCTATCAAACAACCTACAGATGCCTGGTGTCCTTCATGTTTATGGCTGTGAGATGACAAGGTCAGATGACGTTGTGAGCAAAGAAAAGTTACAGGATGCCATGTAGTGCCTGAAGTGGAAACAAAACCAAAGGATTGCTGTCTAAACCTATGCATGCCCACTGAGCAGAAGACTTGGCTTTTTGCCGATTTACTGTCCATCACCAAGACTGAGAACCAGCAACTGACAGGGTGTGATTTAGACAGATGGATGGCTAGACACGTGTTGTTTGTTGCCAAGAAGGTCAGACAGCAGAGTGGAACTTTACTGCTAGCTTTGAAGTCATAACAAAGGCTTTATTCCTCTGTCTGCAGGCTGATTAAAATACAGGCACCAAATTGGGCATTTAGGTTATAAAACTGGGAAAAGACCAACATTTTCAGACAGACTGTAATTTCACCATTGTGACAAAGTGTGGTCAGATTAATTAAGCTATTGATGTGTTGCCAAAAGTACAAGGCAGCATTTCGCATTGCAATTAAACAAGCTTTAATCAATCTTTTTAATACATACTCATTAGTATATTTGTTTAACATTAACAAAACGTAAACCTCATTCATTGTGAAAGTGGAGTTACAAAAGTCCATTTTCTTTAATAGAAATTAAAGAGATGAGCACCTTTTTTCTCAGAAACCTTATTTATTCTGTAGATTTATTTATTAGAATTTTTTAAGTACAGTAGTTCATCAGGAAAACAAGAAATCCAGGTAGAGGTGAGGGTGGTGCACACCTACATGTGAATTCCCCTGATGAATACAAGTGCTCATTCTCTTCCATTTCCATCACAGTTTATCAACATCAGCACAGAAGTGTCAAGAAGGGCTTTGCCCATTTTGAAACTGGTCATTTGAGCACTAAGAGAGGGATGCCCTAGGACAATCGCCTCGAATAATGGTTTTCCAAAAGGTCAAGAGAGGTTGCTCTTAGTGCACCACGACAATGCTCCTGCACATCAAGTCAGCAGGAATGTCTTCTTTGTTTGTGCTTCTGGGATCAAACCCTCGGATGCCCCACCCTACTTGCCTGACAGGATAATTATAGATTCATTAAAAAATAAATAAAAAGTCTAAACATTGTGCAACCGTGCTTTGAAGTTCATGGTGTTTATCTCTTTCGTTTCTAATAATGGACATATGGACCTTTGAGACACCTTATTTCTTTTTATTTTCAATGTGTCCCTGTTTGTTTTTAAGGCAAACACATTTTTTTTTTTTTTTGAGTCAGACAGGGACTTTTGTTGCATTTGTTCAGTCTTAGTCAATTCAGTACATAGCAAAACTGAATTCAATCACTAACCCAGATGATAGAGAGAATAAACTATTAGATTTTTGTCCAGAATAAAGGATTGTCTCCCACACCAAGATGAAAAAACGCTGTGATAACACCATCAGTGGAATGGGAACAATAGAAACTTCATAGTTGCAAAGAATAACATAGTGTCGACTGTCAAAGCACTCAACTGATTGTCAAAACAGCATTCTCACATTTTCCTTGCAGCTGCCTGAGCTTCTCAGCACTGTCTTCTATTTTCCGTTTGTTGTGTAGCAACTCTATCACATAATACCTTTGGACATATCAGGGTACCCTGTGGTCTGCCACTTACACCTGTAAATCCCCAACGTATTAGCGTGTGTTTTGTTGCTAGGTTGATTCACAATTCCATCAATAATATGCCTAAGGTAGACCCAGTCCTGCTGAAGAGTGATTTGATGTAATGGTATAGTATATTTAAGTTAAGGCAGTAAATGGATGGCAAATGTAAATAATGGAAACTGTGTATATATTTAAATTGTACACTAAACTTCAAGTCAAATCCGGCCCGACCAAGTTTGAGTGGCGTGGAGCTCAGTCATAATTATGTTATTAACTACAGATGGAAAAACAGAAAAATGTCATGGCCAAATCATCTTACATGGTAAATAAATGGTATTGAGTTCATCTGTTGAATTTAGCTGAGTAAACTGTGAGGAGATATTTATGCTACAAACAAGCTGCAAGTGTTGATCTATCAGAAAGAATACAGATGCAGAGAGTGGATGTTGAGTGGAAAGAAATCATTTCTTTTCTGTTATGTTGTTCAACCACTTAGTTTTCTCTCTGTCTCTCTCTCTCTCTCTCTCACCCTTTCAGACAAACCAGAGGTAAAGATCGTGGTGGAATTTCCTCAGGGTCTGACCAGAGAAGGAGAGAACCTGGAACTGACGTGTCAGGCCAAAGGCAAACCCCAGTATGTAGCGCGTGCGCGCGCACACACACACACACACACACACACACACACACGCTTTAACCAATTAAAAATAGCCATAGGAAGGCAAACTAAACTTACCTGCTCAAAGATGCATATTTATGTACTCCTCTTAATACCTTGCCTGTATTCTTTGGTGTGTTCATGTGTCTCACTGCAGTAATGCAGTGTTATAGTGATAGTTATAGATATTTATCTGTAACTATACTGTATCATTGTTTACCTTTTTAAGAAGAGGTGAATGTCAGACTGTTGTAGTAGAGAGTAGCTTTGATTTACATCAAAAGAGAATGTAAACTTGTACTACTCCCACCCCAACACATAAACGAGATAAAAGAGAGAAATCCTTTGACCTCTTAACACACTGTACTGCCTACAGGATGCTAGCACTATGTCTAACTTTTAAACCTGTTAGTCTAAAAAACCTATACAAATATGAACAAAAAATACACAGTATGTATCGATAGATCTGACCTCCATCAGCCCATCACGTTGGTCTCCTACATACAGTAACACTAAAGTGCTTTAAAGTAACTGAAGTATTTCAAATGTTATACCTTTTTTTTTTTCGTCATTCCAATGTGGTTAGGACCATCCTCCTCTGAACAAATCTGTATTTATCCTTAGTATGCTGTGTGCAGTTAAATGTAGCAGGACATGCACAGACTTGGACACTGGAGAAAAAAAAAAACAACCACTTCACAAACACAAGACACAGCACAACAGAGCCGGCTCCTCGGGGCGAGATGCAGCAGTTCATCTGCATCTAAAAAACAAGGGGACGGTCCACTGAAGACTGCAGTGTTCATTCTGCTCAGAGAAGACTGATAGTTTGAAAGAAGAATAAAAGAGGTCTTTGACATCACACTGGAATGATTCTTTGTTAGTGGGGGTGGCTATACAACCCCACTTGCAACACCACACATTTGAGAAAAGAAGTTTTAATTCTTCTCAATCTACAGGGGCACATTTTGATATCACCAATAATCCCTTTGAGGATCCTTCAGGATTGTTTCATTTGTCCTCTTTGGTTTTCAGTTGATTGTGTGCTCCTTACAATCAAATCCATATAATAGTAGTCTTTATTTTTTAGCAATTACCTCACCTAATTTATGGGTTGAGAAGCTCAATTTCCTGAGAAAAATGACATCTTCTTCCCTGATGCCAGTTGATTTGATCCCCCACAGCCCTCGTAGTCATCGCCTAAAAAAATGACAAAGGGTCAATGTCTTGTAGGCTCACTAGCTGCAAAATGATAGATTGGGGTTGGGGTTAAGGTTTGATTGCCAAGAGACCTGCTCTCTTGTAGAATTAGTAAAATAAAATAAAATAAAATAAATAAAAATGGCTCTAGGGATGTGAAACTTCTGCACCAAAGCTGACTGATTGAACTGAGAGTTACCTACAGGATGAGGTGGTTCTCACCAGTGGCTCTGCACATAGTCTTCTGGCTCCTAATTAGAAGATGGAGTTCAGCAAATGGAAGAAGGTTGCCTTAATATAAGTACAGTAGATGTTGTAGAGAGGAAAGCTGTGACTGCAGCTGTGGCTAATATCACTAAAAAACCTCAGGCCAGACCGTTCTAAATGGCCAATACTGGATACATAATCAGTTAATTGACTGACTATTTCTTTTTCAGAGCTTTCAAGGGGAAATTTGAAGCTGGCCTGTAATTATGAAATGCATGAGAATAACAGTGTGATATTTCGAGCAGGTGTTTAATTACCACTGCTTTAAAGGCGGAGGGCACAGCGAGGAGAGGGGCATTAATAAATGTGAGTAGAGTGGGTCCTAATATCTGACAGGTACAATTTTAGCATGAATAAGCATGAATATGGTGGGATTTTTTTGTGATAAGTGCTGGATTTATGAAGGTATCTAAGAAAACAGTGTGAAACTGAGTCACTATGTTGATGGACTTGAGGCACAGATGAAGTCAACTTCGTGATTAAAGTTAAGATTGTTTGTGTTACACAAAGCTGAGGACAAGAACAGGGTCCAAGTCATTAGAAAGCTGTTGTTTGTTGCTCATTAGACTATCATTTTGCATGTAACATCAGTAAACCCAGTTGGTAGTTTATTTAGATGACAGGTCTTTGTGTTAGGAGATGTAATGTAGTGCAAATGAAGTAATTAGGGTGAGCAGGGGTGAAAGAACGGAGACATCTTTGGCAGGAGACCTGCCAAACTATCCAAACATCAATACAGTTAGTGCCAATACAGTATCAATCATATTAGTTTGTTGACAAGACAGTTCAAATTTGAACAAAACAAAATATTTACCAGTTTATTTTAGATCAGAAACAATAATGTGTCCGACTCGGTGAAAATATAAGAAATCACAATCTAATGACTATGTGAATTGTACTTTTGTCTCTGCAAACATATGGAACAGTGTTATTTGTCTGAGTACTTTTGTGCCCCTACAGTGCACCCGCCCTCGCATCTGCCCAGGCAGTCAGCTCGGAACCTTTGCCACGGAATCACAAGCATTACGTTAATGTTTGTTTCTGAACTGCACTTAGGGAGAGTGTATAGATTTGCAAAACTCAGCCAAAGCAGGTATTTAAAGTGGCCTCATACTTGATCTAAACTCAAATCGAATCAAAAAACTAAAATTTGAAAAGCAAGGACGGGACAAATCCAACTGTTATACCTTTGTAAGACATATTCTAATTGTGATAGTATAAAACGGTGTATAATTCTCTAAAGGGGAGAAGTACATGAACATGCAAACACCGTACCAAACACCATGTAGTCCTGACTGCCTCTCCTCGAAAGCCCCCCGACAGTTTTCATACTTGGCTTGGAGACAAGCTCACTACCCGTATTCATTTTATAAAGATGAAAACACAATCAATACAGTGAGCCGGGAATTGGAAGTCATTTTCATTAGAGCTGCTGAGAGTTCTGCAGTCATTACCAGCAGATAGCACAGGGGGCCCCGACTGCAGGCAGCCATTTGTATTCTAGACGACTGCCCTTCCTCTCTCCTTGCAGCCTCATGTTACCTCTTTCGTCTATCTCTGTCTATCTTACTTCTTCAGATTCACTTTTCCATTCACACAACATCCCATCCACCTATAGACATTATTTTTTTCCACGTCATGTCTCTCACAACGTTATAGTAAAAGATTATATGCTATATATTTATGAATAATTTAAATTTCATTTAATCTGAACACACCACTCTCTCTTCCAAGACACCACCACAGCCATTAAAGACACTTGTGGTTTGTTTGTTTTGGCTTTTGTGCTCTAACTTCTATTTCATTTTTTCTTTCCCTGGATTTCTGCCTCATCTTTTTTTCTTCTCCTATTTGCCTTCTCCCTCCACACCAAATGTTTTCAAATGGAGGGAAACAAGTTAAAACACCACAGCAAAATGCAACAAGAGAGACCATCAGCACATGCTCAGGGGAAATAACAATAGCTGGCAGTGGCCATAGGAAGTAGCAGCAGCAAAATAGAGGTGTTTTGTCTTTTTCTTTTCTCTTCACCCTCAGTGACTCTGGGCGCTCTGAGCTCATTGTCATAAAAATGGAATCTGTCACCCTGCTATAAACCTCAGTCAAGGTACAAAAGAAACCAAAGACGAATGTTTGGTAGGTGCCCTCCTACACAGCAACACTCATAAGTATACGACCGTGGAAAGCCTGCAATTTGGAGACAAAACTTCTACACAGTTATTGTTGCTCTTTACAAAAGAATAACCGTCATTTCATTACTGTATGTCTTTTTTGGGGGGGGATTCATAGCTCCCCTTAATTAGCATTTCTCTAGTAAACATCTCATAGAAAGGTTATAAAATATGATGAGAATTGCTTGAATTGAAGGCAGACTATAATCTTTAACAAATATGGGAAATATTCAAGTCTGTACTTGCAATGATCCCACATATATATTTGTACTGTATTTAATATTCATTGCACGGTCTGAGAAATGTGTTTAGATATGAGACACATGGAGAAACAACTCTTTCTGGGGGTTTAAAGAAGCCCTGACATCTCAAGATTGGAACTGCATTAACATAAAAGGAGAACTCAAAATTGGATAACCAAAATGCAGACAAGAGAAAGATATTGGGAATTTGGTATTTTTGGACATTAAGAGTAGGTTTCTGTTTGGTGGCTCCGGCTCAAGGCAGGTAGCATAGAAGGGTCACAAACAAGCTGTCGTTTGCAAAATAAAGTATACTGATATTAGCAGAAAAACAGAGAAACGACACACAGTGGTATAAGAACTGGTGCTCTGACTGGATTCACTGTGAGAACTGTGGTGGCCCCTGAGAGGCCAGAGATCAGCCCGCTATGGACATTATTTCTACGTCCTTAAACTTTCTTAAAATAAATTGATAATCTTGAAATTTGCAAAAAAGACTCTCATGCATCCTGGATGGTCTCTGTTTGTTTTGGTTACTTTATGAGCATTCCCCTTGGACCCTTCCTGGATTATCAGTGTCATACACAACATAAAAATGGAACAGTCAGGAACTTTATTACATTTTAAACATAAAATTATTATTGTTAATAAAAGTTTAGTGTTTTTGCTCAGTCTGTTGAACTGATGACTAAACATATTCAGTGTCTGTTGTTTCTTAACATATTTATATTATAAATAGTACATTTCCCATTCAATAATGTTCTACAGCTACATTTAAGACAAATCCCTTTGCACAAAGTTGCAAACACAATCTTATCACATGTTGTATTACCTACCAAGACAATCTTCATCAATGTATTATCCTTAATATCTTAATTAACAAACAAAAGAAACAACACTGCATATACAGGACTTTACAGGGGATGGAACTGGATTCACAGGCCCCATGCGTTAGCCTTGAGTCCTCTGTGTTTTAGTTAACAGGAAGTTACCTCATCACATTATGTAAACAGATTAAACAATGAATTGTAACAAAATATTGTAGCTTATATTTATTACTCTAACATTTAAACATTTACTCTAACAAGTAATGTTTACTAATGAACTTTTTTTTTTTTTACTTTAGCTAAATAAATGTGTTAAAGGCAACACAAAAAGCATCACATCACCTTTCTTTTTTTTTTCTAATATTTCTTTGACATCTGACAGAAGCTTGGGTGTTTTCATTTCAGGCCACAGCGGGTGAACTGGGTGAAGGTGGATGACGATGTGCCATCCCACGCCGTCATCACCGGCGGTGATCTTTACATCGAAAACCTCAACAAGTCCTACAATGGAACCTACCGCTGTGTAGCATCCAACTCAGTAGGGGAGTCTTACGACGACTACATCCTCTACGTCTATGGTATGTTGGTCTGACACTGACCTTTTACTACCCAATTATCCATTTCCTTCCTTTCTCCAGATGTTATATTATACACTTTGTTGGGACTTTATAACTTACGCCAAAATACATTTTCTGCAGTCTAATACAACAGTCTCTCCCTACATGAAGATGATAATGTTCAGTTTTTGTTCAGGCTGTTGTAGCGAGGTCATTTGGAGGCTGTACTTTGTAAAGCTAATGAACTGTGTTTAATATAAACAGCAGTTAACAGGTGTTCCTGTCACATGGTTTGGCTTGAAGTGTACTGGGCAAAATAATGCAAACACCTGTCAGTGTAACACAATTAAATGGGCCTTAGTACTGATGCTCACTGTTGGCATGTACAGTATACAGCTCACAGTGTGCATTAAGAGAGACATTACTACAGTGGAAGAAATGTGTCAATAAACTGTATTGTACAATGAAAATCCTTCCAACTAAATTATATTATTACCCAAACTGGGCAATATCACATCTTTTCCCCGATGCCTATAGCAACACACCCACACCATGCAGCTTCCTGTGATTATTTTTTATATTCATTACCATAGAAGGCAGTAACATGTCCTCAGTATTATTTCTCTTGCATTTTATTTTTGGCTTTTTTAATGACCTAAGGAGTGGGTTCTGCATTTACATACACATTTTATATGGTAGATTTTAAAGATTTGCATTTCTTGCAGCTCAATATCTCTGTGGAAAAAAATTCCAACACAAGAATATGTATATTTTTTCCGGCCGTAGTATATCCTATTAGAATGAAGAAGGGCTTAAACTATGTTTTAACTGTAAAATTGACAGATTAAATTTAATGAAATCAAACTAAAAAGTTGAAGGAAAAAAAACAACAAATTGAAAATATCGCATACTATTTCGTGGCAGCTTGTCAAACATTTCTTGGGGGATTAGAACAATTTGTGTTTATGACTAGCATTTTTAAAATGCTGGCTATGGCTCTGAGCCTAATAATCTAAAATCCCTGTCAGCATCCCCATGAGCATAGCCAGGATTAAAACTCCTTTTGCTGTTTCCAGAAAGTCAAAGTCGTTGACGATGAGGCACCAAGTGAAATTCAGCAAATGCATACAGTATGTGGTTAGTTAGACTTGACTCCATCGACTCCACTGACTCCGCTCCATCAAATTGTCCTAACATCTGCCTGAATAACATTTTGTCAGTGAGCAAGGCACTACACTCTATAATGTGCTGATTTCCTCTGCCCTAAATGACTTCACTATCAATTGTGGTAGACACTGCTCACAGAAAATAATTTGGTTGTTATTGTCAGAGAGAATTAGCAGAGTGAAAAGACTACTTTTTACATTAGGGGGAAAGGCATGCTTAATGTTTAATGGACACTAGCTAAATGGATATCTATTTACAGTGCTGCAAGTTGGTGTGCTAATGATGAGGGCAATAAAACACCACAGGTACTGTGGGAGAGCAAACCGCTTTCTGCCACCTGCTATATTAGAGCTGTTAGTTTATACCGACAGCACGTAGTCA
This sequence comes from Channa argus, assembly GCF_033026475.1. Lineage (NCBI taxonomy): Eukaryota > Metazoa > Chordata > Actinopteri > Anabantiformes > Channidae > Channa > Channa argus. The sequence continues at coordinate 3,654,524 of NC_090218.1, forward strand.
GTGTCTTTGTCTAGTTTTGTAAAAAATCAGTTTGAGTCACAAGATGTTTAAGATGCTGACATCGTCAGGGATTAGTCTGCAATTAAGTATTTGGAGTCACTATCAAAAACAAGATTAGCTCTAAGGTAGGAAGTAAAGGACTTAATAAACTACTGTAAATTTGATTTAACCAGTCTACTACTTAATCTGCCAGTTGTTCAGTATCATTAGGTTAAAGTGTTCACAATGTTCACTCCTTTTTATCTTTTCTTAATTTTAATCCATTGTGATCTGTCTATGGTCAGATATTTTGGTTTTCTTTGAGTCTCTGAAGCTGCTGCTTATCACTGCAGCTGTACTTCAACATTCTGTTCATGTCACAATTGTATCACACTGTCAACAGTTTGCTTGGCAAAGTTGAATGTAGTCCAACTTTAGGCTATGTGTAATATGTGTTTAAATCATTAGCATTAGCATATTTGTAGAAGATCTTTAAGTGACTGTCATCGAACAAGTTTGTGTCACCACATAAGAATTACGTTCCTATACAACTAAACTTCAAATTACGTTTGTGTAGCGAACACTTCCGACTTTTTTAAACCCTTAAATATACTAAATAGTAATATAACAACTAATCTAAGACGATACTTTTGACAGGGAGTAACAAGTAAAATAATATAATTTTGAATATTAATGAGTAATATATTACATTGTTTGAGTAACGAGACGAGCATTGGTCATCAAGCCTATTTTAAGCCCTATCCAAAAAGTCCTGACCATAGAAATGATGAAAAAATGTTTACTGGTTTAACTCTACAATGTTTACAGACAAGTGACTGGTTTACCTTTACAGTGACTTTAAGATTAATAATAGTTTAGAATTACAAGCAGAAGGTTAAGGTTAGAACATAAGATGTACATTTGGCGTCAAGTTTTACTTTAAAGTTAAAGCCTAGAAGTTACCATGGTCAGGTAAATCGCAATGCAAATGTGCTGCCAATCAGATCAGTAACAACACACTTAAAGTTGTTGCTCACAATGATTGTGGTTATCCATCACCTGGAACTTTGCATGGAGCATAATTTTTATGTTAATTTTAGAGCTTTTTGTACTTATCTTTACGCAGTCTTAAACAACAAAACCCCATAGTGTGGGCTGCAAGTTGCCTCTCTCTCCTTCACACACACATCCCCCCATGGTGAGAAAAACACAAAGAAAAACACAGTAATGCAACATGTAGGCAACTAAAAGCCTTGAACCAAAAAAAAAAAAAAAAAACAGCTACCATTAAAACCACAGAAGGCCTCCAACCTTTTAGAGCTAGTCTTTTGATGACTTTGATGTGTCTGTGTCCATGGCCCCTACTAATGTGTACTGTAATTCAACAGCAAATAATGCCGAACAGTCGCCTTGCTAATGGGAAGACGTGCCCCAGAACCACCTCCACCACCACACTCATGCTTACACAGACTACCTATTCCTTCCCCGCTAACACCACCATGAATGGACTGGGCCATATACCTAAACAGAAACTCTAAGCAGGGCATGTAAGTAAGCATAAAAAGCAAAAAGCATAAAGTACCTGGAAATAAAATCAGACATGTTTGTGTGCCGACACAAATGGATACAAAGACAATGTGATTTAAAAAAAAAACATCTGGCTTTGGATACAACAAAATGTTAGACCGGTAAAAATACCACATTGGTTAAAACAAACTCCAAAAACCCCAAACTTTTTTTATGTACATTTAGTTTTTTTGTTTATGTGTTTTGTCCAAATCACTTCATAAATAACAGCTACTAAACTGAATTTAAAATTCTATAATAACACATTTACTAGAGAGGGAGAGAGAGAAAGCAATCAGAAGTAACAAGGTAATTGTGCAGTGTGGCTGTGGTGCAGGAGGTAGAGCAGTCATCCACCAATCCCACAGTTGTTGGTTCGAATATGTCAAAGTGTCCTTAAGCAAGACACTGATTCACTCCCAGTGAGTGTTGGCCTGCTGCCTAGCAGCTCTCCCATCGGTGTGTGAGTGTGTGTGTGTGTGTGTGATTGTGAGTGCGAATGGGTAAATGGGAAGTAGTGCAAAGTGCTTTGAGTACCAATACGTAGAAAAGTGCTATGTAAGTGCAGATCATTTACAAATGACAAGCAAATTAGAGACAAGAGATTTTGTAAGATAATTGATTAGTAATTAGTAACCGATTTTTATTTTAAAAGAAAATCTCTAACAAAATCATGGCAAAACAAGAAGAATTTAAATGTCATGGCACCAAAAGCACCTCCTCTTTCCAGCCAACACAGATGTTGTGGAACCATTTGCTGCAGTTCTCAAACTGGCCCCACACCACCAATCTCTCCAAAATCTTCAGAGGGTCACACTGCCACACCTTGACCTGCCCCAACAAAAATACAAATGTTCCAGTTAATCATGATTCTCCTTTGGGCAACTCCTTTGTTCATACTGACAACAGTGCAGCAACTTGAGTGAAACCACGCTAACAGCAGATGGTTCTCAATCTACGTGATACGTTAATACGTTCCTAATTTCATCCAGCGCAAACGTTATTTAACATATTTTAACGATGCACTGTGTGCTCACTTGTTAGAATGTTCATCTTAAAACAATAAACCATATTGCATGTTTTTGTGTTTTTTGGTGAAGTTTCAACAAGCTGCATCGTGATTGGCCATTGGGAAAATATCAAGCTGTAGGGAAAAAAAATAAAAAATAATGCAGAAAATATTTCTGACACGCAAGAAAATCACTCAGGAAATTTACACCCAATGTGTAAACACCTTTATCTGCTACTAACAGTCCGTGAATAACTCTATAGGATAGAATTAATTTTAAAAAATTTAAAAAATCAAACTGTGGTTATATCTAGGTGTATAGTCTCCGAGTTCCTGCCAGTGTGCATCTTTTGTCCCTCGGGCCACAGTGACTTTCCTCCTCATCTGTGGCAGCTGAAACCCAATCTCCTTGCAGTTTTAGGGTTGGCAGGGATTTTCCCTTAACTCGTACTCTTCCAGGGTGGCAGTAAGAATCCTGAAGTAGTCCTCTATGTCCCCTCCTGGCACTGGATACCTTACCATGGTCAGTAATGTCGGTGGCCCACAAAACAAGGCAGTGCTGATTATGCTTCCTGAAGTCAATCCACTGCGTCTGTCCAAACACTGTGTTTGGAGCGTTTGGATGCTGGAGGCTGTAAACACCTGAGGCCTCATCAGTGGAAACCCGTGACTGGCAAAATACAAATGGCACTCCTACAAGGAATTTTCATCTGCAGGGCTGAGAAGTGCCTTCTGACCAGACACACAATCAGAGGACACCCTTCCACTGACTCAGTCTCTCATAGTGGTCTCGGAGAACCCAAACTGCTTGGCTGCATGCCTCACACTGAGCCTGGCTGCTGCCACCGTCTGTAGCATTAGTTCCACTGCCTCCGGGGTCCACTTCGTTGTCTTCCTCTCCCTCTTGGACAGCTGGCAGATGTTAGGAATCTGTAATTAACAATTTAAAAAACTCAAAATTGGTGAAAAGGCACAATGTGTGTCTTTGATATAAACACTAGTTTTTTGTCCTTTTCAGTATCTTCTCCTTACATTTTGAATTTCTCCTCTGTTGTCTATTGTTTCTCTGTAACTTTAGCATTCTCATGGTTTTCGCTCCTCAAAGGTAATTTTATAAAACTGATACAATTAATTTAAAGTGAAATTTGGCACAGGGAAAGTTTTATACACGTAGGTTAATTCTACTCACGGTTGCGATTGCTTAAATCAGTCCCTGCAAAAAGTAAACTGGAAACAGTGAAAGACTGGATGTTTACAGAATTGGTTAATAGCAGCGAATAGCAGTCGGAAACAGGCAAAGAAAGCCATCTATATATCTACAGTATATATATGAATCATACTCTGCATTTAGATTGCATTTATACATTATTTTGAAACTGTGATAAAGCCTTTTTCTGTTTTAGTAACTATTTGCAGTAATTATCATCCCATAATAGTATAGTTATTTGTTTCCCATTTTGGCTCTTCATTTATGATATTTGAAGTCCCAGAACAGCCTAACTAATAATGCCGATATTTAATAATTTTGGTGTTGTATCTTGTTAACATCAAAAACACCATAAATACATGTTTAACAACCTGCTGTCACTTTTTGATGTCTCCACTTGGATAGTTGGCACAAAGAGCATTTGGTTATTATAATAAGTTAGTATTAACATGACCAACCAAATTTAAAGTAACAGACAACAGTGTGTCTGTGTTTTTTTCTTGACCCAGTCCAAATGAAACAAACTACATGATTGAAAAAGCCCTTAGCACAGCTTGCAATGTTCATAGGTGACAATCTGAAGCACTTGTCACTTGGAACCACACAGATTTTGGTTAAGCAACAGAATAGATTGATGTACATAACCTTTCAGTGCCAGTCAGAAGAGTGATTATTTGTATTTAATAAAGTTTTTAAATAAAGTCAAACTGACAAAATGCATAATGGTTTAGATATAATTTTTAATAGCCATTATATCAGCACACGTTTCCAAACGCTACATTAGAGCCACATAACTTAATTATAAACTCTGCTTGGCACTTCCACCCCCAACAGTCCCCCTGCCTGACAGCCAGAAAAAACAAAGCCATGGCCAGCATCTTCTCTAATACATCTGATTCCCGAGTATTGTGACCCTAAGTGATGGAGAGCACTGTGAGCCTGGCTGACACTAACAATGTTAACAGCAGAAAGAATGCAGTCTGTAGTGCTCTAACTCTCACTGCTGCTCTTACTTCACAGGGTAAGAAAATACAACCAACAGTGTTTTACCTCTCGCAGTAGAGTGAGACCTAGCGCCAAGGGGTTTCAAGTTGTTTACAGGCTGCTGCTTACCCAATAACTGAGTTCTGCTCCTGCTTGCACCTCCACCCGCACTGGCATTTATTGCACAGTAGCCGCATGTTTAGTGACCCTGATGCTCTCAGTCATCTTCCTACTTACTTTACACTTCTCCATTAAAACACATGGGAGTTTCTCCACAAGACACTGTTAGCTATTAAGTGGCAGCTGGCATGTCTTCCAGAGGTGCAAAGTGTCCTGAAAACCCCTATTTTTAAGTGCTTGAAATTTGCTGGAATTGCTCTTGAGTGAAAGTGAAGTTGCTGGTGTATAATGTTACGAAGAGGAAAAGTATTCCATCACTTACAAAACAACTTTGCTGGAAGCTTTGGAATCCAATTGGTCTATTACTTTCACATTTTAAACCTTTATTCAAATTCTGTTTATATGGAACGCATTGCATTCACCGATTAAAAGTATTGGAGACCTTGTAATTATGATTATAAGAGAGTCACACTGTGGGCTGCAAATTGAGCCTCGCCTATTTGTTTACATTTTGTAAATCTAAGTGCAGAAAATTAATTATTAACAGTTCTGCTTTGCTTTAGAGAATTGGATGTACTGACACTTGATTACTGTGATACTAAAGACATGTTAAAAATGCTTCAGAACCTGCATAAATGATCCTTATACAGGTTTTGAAGCGTTCTTATAATTAGGACATCCACTGCCACTCACAGCTACACTAGTAATGGGAGAAATCTGCGTTACATTTGCAGAGCAAAATTTAATCTTCTGCATGTTTTTTTATGTAAATTAAGTGTTGGAAGGTTGGAAAAGTTGTTGAAAAAAGGCAGATTTTCCTGTTCAGGGTCATGGGGGGGCTGGAGCAGTTGCACACCCTGGACAGATCTGCAGTCTAACACAGGGTCAAAATGTAGAAATATACAGAGACAGACAACAGTTCAATCTCTCGTTCATAAACAAGCAATGTAAACGCCACACAGAAAAGCCCCACAAGCCTGAATCTGAATCAGGGACCTTGTAACTGCGAGGTGGCAGTGCTAACCCCTCTGCTGCTGATAATCACTCTCTTAATGAGACATCACGAGGTGCATAAAACATCACCACACTCGGGTGTGTCAGTTATTCTGTGGGTTTATTTTTTTATTTTTTCATATTGTTTGCTGTGATTATTGACACTGTGCAAATGCAGCAAATTCTCCTGTCCTGTGCTCACGTGGAGTTCTCTAACACTTTAGGTTTAGCAGGAATGATTCCTGTCAGGCTGTGTCTCCAAGCTTCCTGTCATCATGCTCCATTCGCTCAGACCAGAAACACTGATTCATAAGCCTCATCGGTAAACAAGGCCCGGTGACTCAGCAGGAGGAAAAACACATTCTGCCTGTCACATTTGAAAGTCAATGAGCTCCAGTGTTGTTTGATACATTGCACTGGCTATCCATAAAAAACAGCAATTGTAGTGTACATTTAGACAGTCTCACCAGTCTGTTTTTTTAATCTTGTTTTTATATTAAGTTTTTAATGAGTTGTTGACACTGATGATCCCAAACATCTGCTGGACCCTCACAGTTCATGATGGGATAAAACCAATTAGACAGCACCACCCCTGAGCTGGAGTTTGTTGGCTCACAAGCATGTGTGAAACTCATCAGCACAAGCTTCATCTGCCAGCTGACTTCCCAATGGATCATTTCTCCCTGCCTTTGTCTGCGCGTTGGTCTGTACAGCCTCAGGATTGTCAAGGTTGTCTTTAAAAGAACGCTATTGTTGATAGATTAAAAACATGCCGTACATCGGCGGAGCTTGAATGCAGATCCAGATCACCTGTAGGCCATAATTTGCATTTTAAAATTTGCTTGAGGCAGACTTTTGAAAGGCTACGTTGTCTTCTCAGGCTTGTTTTTTGATTACTTGATTCGCTTTTCTTTAAATGCATCAAACGACCTGTGCAGTAACTAGGAACATCTTCAGCCCTCAGGGAAGACTACTTTTATATGATAAACAACCTCTGAACCCTTAGGGGAAATATTACAAACAGCAGGATATCTTTTATTATCACTTTAAATTGTAACTTCGGGATGGACGCATTTAGATGATGGGCTCATATATTTATTAGTCAACTCTTGTTCTATTGCAGAGTTTGGTTCCATGAATATAGTGCTCGCTGGTTCTGGTAAATTTTGTATTTTAAAATCCCATGAAAGGACCAAAAAGGTTGATGGTTTATCCTTCAATTTTTTTAATACTTACTTTCAATACAACTTTCTTTATGTTTGGCAATGAGATTACCACCCAGTTTTAGGAAACAGTTGTCAAACAAGAGTTAACAGTGCATTTTTGGGGGCTAATGATACTATTTTAATACGCTATTGAGAGTGTATTAAAGAACAAACTGTATGTGGAACTGCCATACAATAAATCAAAGTGGGTGCATTTGTGTTAACCAAGGAAATGTCATGCAGGGCACTGTGGCTCACTGATGGTGATGATTATGTAATATCCATCTATAATCTCAATCACCTTTCCTGTTAAGGGTCATAGTGGGGCTCGAGCCAATCATGGCTGTCGCTGGGTGAACAGTAGAGTTCAATTTTAAAGTTACCATTTAACCAAGTGTACAGGTCCTTGGACTTCGGTAGGAAACAAATGTAACTGCAGGAAATTTACGTAAGCACAAGGAGAACATGTAAACTCCACACAGAAATGCCCTGACCAGCTGAAATTTGAACCGGTGACCTTCTAGCTTTGAGGCAGCAGCACTAATCCCTCTGATTATGTAATATATATTTTTTTTCCCTCCGAAGAAAACACAGCGACATTCAATTCAAAGTTAACGCGAGCAAAATTCTGTGGCAAAGCCTGAAGCACTTGAAAGTACAGTCACATCTCTCATACAATATCTATTTAATAGTCACAAATTAAAATGTTGACTCATAAACGAGAAAACAAAAATCCTGAATCTCACAGTGAGCATGCTGCCTTCTTCTCTTTACTTTGACATCTTCCTGTGTGCCAGAAACCTCTTTGAGAGTAGGTTTTTACAGGTTACAGGTAAATTTTGTCTGCAGGTCTCAATGTAGTGAATTAAAACTTAAGCAAGCAAAGTTACAGCAGCTGAGAAATTTGAAGTTTGATACCGGAAAATTAATAGCTGCCAAAAGTGTGTCACTTGTGCCACCTTCAGAAAAGGAGTGTTACAGCTTCAGTTTTATATCCACTTTGTTATCTCCCCAGTAAAAGTTCATAAACACATGTACCATGACCATGATGACCAACTTTTACCTCCATTTGATTCAAAATTCTTTCACGTAGTGAAGTGGAAAGTTTTTTTTTTCTTCTGATTACAACTTGACCTACGTCGGAGGATATTTGCATAAATTGAGCGCTTTTATCATAGTGTAGATTTGAATCTGTTAAGCTCAGTGGGGGTTGCAGGACTCCAATTTACAATGAATAGCAGCCACCACTGGCCCAATTTTTTTCAATCTGTATTTGTGAACAGTTCATAACATGTTTTATTTTGTTTAGACTCATCTCCCTGCTTATCAACATCAAAGAATTTTTATGTATTTCACCTTTAAATAACCCCAAAAGGTTTTTCCGTCCACCCTTAGGAAATCTGAGCAGCTAGAGAGGTCGCTGAAGCAAGCAGCACAGCCAGTGGCTTTATAACAGAGCAGCCCAGCCACTTCGACAAGGAAAATGTCACTTTTGATATCTCCCTCTGGTCATTGCCAGGGTGGGGAGTCTTACCCGGCTAATGAAGTAAAAAGGGAAAAGCTGTGGGAGGAAAAATGGTCACTGGTCAAAGTCTGTGTACTCAACAACCCTGCTTGATGTTGTTCATTTATTTTTTATGTGTTTATATTTCCCTCCATCTGTTTTTGTGCACTGCACAAAAATGATTGTGTCATTATGTTTGAGTTTAGTATCAAAATTTTCGTTGTGACTACCCTCGCCAATTTTGTACTCTTCTCCTTAGAGATATTAAAAATGCATAAGCACGTTTGTTTGTCAAGATAGCTTGCTAAGTACAACATCAGCACGTGTTACTCTTAAGACGTCTAATCACTAAGAACCATGTGCTCCCTAGTATTGTCAGTATTTTATGTCACAGTGTGTAGCCTATGAATAGACATTAAAGAGGAGAGTTGCCAACAAAATCTATGATCAGCTCAGTTGGTCTGAGACGAGATGATGTGTGGGAGTGTCGTTGTGAGTACAGTATTTAATACACTGCCATCAAGCTAATGCATCAAAATTCAGCAGCAGACCTTTAACTCGCACACATGGTGACACCCAGTGAGCTTTCGGTCATTTATCTAACAGCGATACCATCACTTCACAGTGACTTTACTTTATCTTCATGGCTTTTATACTCATTTGTTTTCCCCCCCTGTGTTTGTCATGTATTTGTCCTCTCACCCAGATGCTCCCACCACCACCCCTAAACCTACCACAGCCACCACCACCACCACCACTATCACCACCATCATCTCCTTCCCCGAAGCCAATCAAGGTACAGTATCACCCTCACGCAACCTTTTTATCTGTGTGTGTGTCTGTGTGTGGCTTTTTTACTATTTTTTACTATTGGAGCAACCCCATCCTTCATGCTATGGGGGTTAGACCACCATGGTTGATTTTATGTCCACATGCTCCTTTAACTTTGGGATCAGGTCTTCTAGTTTTTCCAACCTTTTAAAATGTTAAAATGTATTTTATATCTCAAATAAAAGCTTGAGTTTTAAGTATTACTCCAAAAAAGCTAATATGTGCACATTTTGTTTAGATTATTTAGACACAAACAGGGATCTCGGTGTCAACTGTGAACTTCCACTATCACAAACAGTCCAGTATTTTAAACAATGTCCTTCTGAGAGTGAGGTGTTCGTATTTATTTAAAGTTTTAGATGGTGCCCACTCACACTCTCCTTCTGCTTCAAGTTCAGTGCTTACAGTAACTAAACTCACCCTGCCCTGATTTAGTTTCACGCTTACGTCAAAGACTAGAGATTGATGTGTTTATCTCATTCTCAAAAACTGCATTTCCCCAAACCTTTAAACTATTACTTTCAAAAAACTAAAAGAAACATTATGTAATCACCACCATTGCTAAAATCTCACAGTGTGACTTCTGTTGTTCACAGTATTGTTCTGGTGCAAGTTAAAAAAAGTTTATCTGAGCATATGGATACAGTATGTACACATTAGTCTTTATTGTTTAAACACAGCTATTCTAAAATACACAGATGAAACACAAGTTCTATAAAATGTGGTTAACATGGAAACGTGGTAAAAATAGATTTAGGTGGGATTTATACAACTTTTTTCCATCACAGTCAGGAAAAAATTGTAATTACAGTGTTTCATGATACAAAATTGTATACTGGCATACATTTTAAATGTGTGTGTGTGTGCAGGTGACCTATTTTTTTGGTTGTCACTGCTGGCTTCATTACTTTTCAATCGTGGCTTCAGAACAGGCCTGGTGCAGTAAAAGATGTAGAAGTTGTTTTTCCCCATTAAACTTTAACTACATAAAACAAGAAATACCTTCAGCTGTAAATAGAATTGTGACTGTAGAGTGATGCACCTAAACTGAAATGATGGGAATTGCTGCAATGGCCGTAAATGATGAAACATGCTTAATGGATTCTCAATGAGAGAGGTATAAGTTTCATAATTGTTCTATAACATTTACTCATAATAAACCCATAAATTGCCTGGTATATGAAACATCTCTCGTTCATAAAAGAAGTCAATTATAGATGATGGGAGGAGGGTGGCAGTAGGGTGAACAATATCTGAACACGAACTCTTGAAAATTAGGCCCTTTTGAAACAAGCAAATTTTATCTCGCTCTTTCAGCAACAGAACTTGGGGCTATTGTGAATATAAATCTCCAAAGGTTGCAGATAGAAAACATCACTTTATGCCTTTATGCCAAATGCAATCAAAGCCTCACTGAAAGGCCGCTCAATTGGAACAAATCTCACGAGGCTGGCAGAAATCACAGGCATTGTGCCTGATTATACCATTTGATTGGATTAAAGAGAATACCTATCTATGCAGGCTGATTGATAGCTCCTTTGCCGCAGATCAAGGAGTGTGAAGTCTGCACAGACCCATTCTGATTATAGCTATTCTGACTGAGTCATGCTGAGATCTCTGCTGATTTGCAAAATGATCACACTTATTTCTAATGTGCCCGCTGAGAATAATAGTTGCTTTATATGTAAATAATATTAAATACATACAATATATTTGACTACTTGTACGAAATTAGTGAGGCAGTGTAATGTAATGTGGCAGATACACTGTGGTTGACTTAACTGAGCCAGTTCGCTGACTTTTGACTCTTAAGTACTACACTGTGTTTCTGCTACACTATTTTGCAGTATGCTATATAAATATTTCAATGGGTTCATATCAAAAGTAAAACAAGAAGTAAACACAACATAACTCACCACTAGACACAGTTTTTTCCTCATGAGTGGTCCTGCTTGGAATATTTTCTTCATTATATTTTATATATATCTATGGTGTTATAGAAAATATCAGTTTGATAAAAAAAATATACCTATAACACTCACTCTTAATCTCGCCACCTAATGATGATGTGTCACCTGAATCTGTAAAAAATAACGAGGAATTCAATTTTAAATTTTGAGTTTGATTGCTTACTTGTGTACACACTGGTTTCCTTCTTGAAACTTTCACAAAATGGCATCTGTTATCATTCGCCAGTTTGTTATCATGTGTGAAAAGGGAAAAGTATTATATCTTTGAGCGTCATTAATAATCCACATTTTATGACAGTGAAAAATGCAGACTAAAATACTGACATTAAGTCAAGCATCATTTAAATAATTGAAAATTAAAGAGGATTTCATAAGACATCTAAATTGCCTCATCAATTCCATTAGTAACAATGTGCTTGCTAAAAGGTGGTGAACTGTTGGGAGTAGTTCATTTTAGCCCAAAGTCACTGCAGAAGATGGACCTCTGTCAACCTGTGTAGATGATGAACTAAAACTTCACTGACACGACCCCACATCAAGCAAACACAACAACACAAAATACAGCAAGCAAGCCAGTTATTAACAGACAAAAATGCCAGCTCAGCATTTGTCTTGTGTTTGTTTTTCTTGCTTTCATTAATACGTTAAATCCAGTCTAGCCAACTTATCCCATTTAGGGTGACAGGGGGCTGAGGCCTATCCCAGCTGTCACTGAGATGGGGTGGACAGTCTATCCCAGGGTGAACATAGAGAGGCATACACAGAGAATCAACCGTTCACACTCACATCCTCACAAACAGGCAATTTAGAGTCACCAAAAACCTGACATGTATGTTTTTGAAATGTGGAAGGAAACCAGACTACCTGGAGCACTTGGAGAACGTGCAAACTCCACACTGCTGGAAGGTAGATCCAAACCAAGGATCTATAAACATATACTGTAAACTGCAACACTAGGCGCATTCAGATCTATATAGATATGGAAATTATATACTGTGTTAATGAATTTACCAACCAGTTGCAAAACGTTTTTTCAGTCCTTTTCGATATAGAAGTTGCAGGCTTCACCTGATAAAACAAACCTCACATCTGCAGTGCCACTAATGTTAGGTGGAAACAAGCCACTTACACTTACTGCCAGATGTCCTCTATTTGCTTTCAGCTATCAGGGACATTCTATTATTGCCGTGTATATAGATTCAAGGCAGCAGACCCTCACTGTATCCTGCCAAGCACTTTAGACCGAGAAAAATTACAGTTTGGGCATTTGAATAATTCTTAGAATAAGTCAATTGGATAGTAGCACGTACCAAAGTAGTTTTTCCACCTATCATTCATTCTGAAATCCTTATATTGGCATTTGCTCTAAAATGTTGACTCAAATACACCTAATAAACTTTAAATACTTCTTTCTGAGGACTTGCTTTCTTACAGGAACATACCTGAGTTGACTCATCTCAGTCATCCAGGCAGTACTCAGAATATTACACACCTGCACAAAAATATGCACAAAGATGGATAAACAAAAGGTAAAACCTTCACACAGCTACACCGTTTTACAATAACCACTTGCTAAGTCTGTGGTCATTGCCCAACGAACTTGCCCAGTTTTTTGCCCAATTTAACCCTGTCCCCTGCATCCTCTTCTCTCACACCAACTAACTTCATGTCCTATCTCACTACATCCATAAATCTCCTCTTCCTCTAGACCTCCTGCCTGGCAGCTCCAACCTCAGCATCCTTCTACCGATATATTCACAGTCTGTCCTCTGAACATGTCCAAACCACCTCAATCTGGCCTCTCTGACTTTATCTCCAAAACATCTAACATGAGCTGTCCCTCTGATGTCCTCATTCCTGATCCTGTCCATCCTCGTCACTCCCAAAGAGAACCTCAACATCTTAAGCTGAAGCTCAGCTCTACTCTTCATCAACTCTTCAAAGTTCTCCTTCCATCTTCCCATCACACTCCTTGCACCTGTCAATACATTTCCATCCTTACCTTTAATCACCCTAACGTGCTGAACGTCCTTTTCATCTCTATCTCACTGCCTCACCAACCTACACAAATCCACCTCTCCCTCCTTAGTGTCCAACCTAGCACACCAGTCCTCATATGCTCTTTGTTTGGCCTTTGCCATCTCTACCTTCACCTTATGCTGCATCTCCCTGTACTCCTGTCTACTGTCTTCAGTCCTCTCAGTGTGCCACTTCTTCTTAGCTAACCTCTTTCTCTGAATACACTGCTTCCTTGTTGCATCACCAAGTCTCCTTGTCCACTTTCCTCTTTCCCGATGACAGACCGAGTCCCCTCCTACCTGTCTCTCTGATCACATTAGCTGTAGGGGTCCATCCATCTGTAAGCACTTCCTGACCACCCAGAGTCTGTCTCAGCTCCTCCCTGAAAACTACACAACATTCTTCCTTTTTCAACTTCCACCACTTGGTCCTCTGCTCTGCCTTTGTCCTCTTCTTCTTCCTCACCACCAGAGTCATTTTACACACCACCATTCTGTGTTGTCTGGCTACACTCTCCCCTACCAATACTTTGCAGTCACTGATCTTTTTCAGATTACAACATCTACACAAGATGTGGTCCACCTGAGTGCTTCTACCTCTGCTTGTATATGTCACCCTATCTTCCTTTCGCCAACATGTCCATTAAAATCTGCACCAATCACCACTCTCTCACCTCTGAGGATGCTCTGCATCACTTCATCTAACTCAGTTCAGAATTTCTCCTTCTTATCTTACTCAACTCCTACCTGTGGGGGATAATCACTAACAACATCGCCTTCAACTTCCAGCTTCAGACTCATAACCCTGTTTAATACTCTTTTTACCTCTAGAACATTCCACACAAACTCATGTTTCAGGATAACTCCTATTCTATTTCTCACTGTTAGTCCAACATTCTGAGATTTCCTCTTCTCTTTCTTCGTATGAACACGTTTTCCTCCTCTCCTTATTCGACCAACAGTAGCCCAATTGCCACCGGCATCCTGTAGGTCAACAGCACTGGTGACGGTCATTGTTAACCTGGCACCGACCAATCTAGTATTGAAGTCAGTTTCAGTGTGGAAGTCATGTTTAAGGCATGTGTTTTATGTCGGATGCCCTTCCTGACACAACTCTCTGCATTTATCCAGACTTGGGAATGGCACAAGAAAACCCTGTCTTCTGCCCCCTCATGGTTCCATTTGTCAAACCACCATCCATACAATTAATGTCTAACATGCTGTAACAACCTACCACAGCTGTCAGTGTGGGTTACATCTACTAACCGAACAACAAATCTTATTAACTGATCTACACAAAATAAACTAATTATTAGAGACTCCACCGGATAACTGCAAAGGCTTGTACTGTAGTGGAGCACTGCACCTGAGCAAAATGATTTGATGGGATGAATTTCAAAAGAAATATTATTCAAATTGTTTAAATGGTGGTCAAAATCAATTTGAAAGTCCAAATATATAGTAGGTTAAAAAGCCACTACAATTATTCCTGTTTGTTTTAATAATCATTACACAATGTTGTTCAAAATCTTATTTCCTAGAAAATGGTCAGCTTAAGGAGCAAACTAAATCCCTTAGTGGACATTTATGTCACTTTGTCACATGACATGTGTTTGCCAAACGAGCAGCTATTTTGAAATGTTAGAATTCATATTGTGATGGTCATCTCCAAAAATAGTACGTGACTAGAAAGGCCAGCTTGTCCTGTACACAGCGTAACCGGGTTCATAGACTACATTGTTACTGATATGCAGAAAAGAGACACATGTCCCCCGCAGAGGACAAAAGTGGCTATAATACACTCTGCCATTTTATTTTATCCACCCACGGTGAGCTGCACATATCAGAAACCTACTGCCAAATGAATCTATCAGAGCTGGACTTTTTTTAAATCAATTTCCCATTAGAGGGACAGAATAGAGCACTTAAAAAAATCTATTACAACCCCAACACATGTCTCTTAAGTGCTTGGCAGGGTTGTGAAAGTGACATGGGGAAATGATTAAATTGCCATTTTCACTGCTAAATAAATTTTTAAATGGAGACACTGTGCTGACCAGCCTCTGCAATTAGGACATATTTTTGATTTCAAATTTCAATCACTTGTCATTTATTTATTCACATATTTCTTGAACAGCTTTTGGGAACTTTTTTCCTTTCTTTAGTATCTTCTCATCGTTTCTGTGTGCTTGGAAGTTCATATTCCTTTTTTCTGCCATTTCTATATCAACATGGAAGAAAGATTTCCCTCGAAAAGCAACGTTTTGGGCTGCACTCTGTCCTCAGGGGCAGCAGTCTATTAGCTTTTTAGTGGTTAGTCAGGATCAGCAAGGTCTATTGTGAAATAGAAGTCGACCCCCAAAGTACAAATGGATTGCTGTCTTCGTGGGGACGTAAAATTCATCCTCCCACATATTCTCCGTCATCACATTATCTCTCTCTCCACCATCAGCACAGCATGACTAATGACTCCCTAATTCAACACATCACTGGATGAACAATGACACGTAATCCCTGAATGAAGAAAATAGATAATAAATGTGTACCTTGTTGAAATAAAACAATCAGGCAGCAGGCTTGCATTACTTTTAATTGATGAAACATCATAAATGCTGCTGACAAGCAATTCATTCAGCCCATACTACAGACAGGACAACAAAACAGGCAAGGGAAGGGAAGAGAAACAAATATCCATTACATTTGTCAGGGTCTTAAATTACATAAACACCATCTGGTGAAGTGACTTAAGAAATTTAGATGTGCCTCCACTTCACATTGTCCTGACTAACACATGCAGTGTGCCAGATAATGTGATATTGTTCCCACTTTTGTTGAGCTTGGTTTGTTGTCCATTTGAAAATTGGAGCCAGCCAGCTATAACTAATTCGATTAAGGTCAATAGCAACACAATAACTGCTGCCATGTGACGCACAGCCCTAGGAGAGCACCAATGATATTATAGCAGTCAGCATCATGGAAAACATTTGTCTGGAGCACAACATATCTTAATGAGGAAGTATATTGTTTACTAGAGGTATTACTGAGCCGCACAATGGCCAAAAGGACATGTAACTGATATAGTAGGGTAAGGAGGTCATCAGCTACTGTAGTATCTGAAAAGTACCATTAGTAAAGATTTGCAACCAGTGTAGTCAATATTTAAATTTATTTATTTCTCTGCCAAAATAGAAAATCCTGTATAAGACTCTATTCTTATATTAAAACTTTACCATCCAAGAGACACATCTTTAAAGATAAAACAAAAGCACCCATATCAGGCTGCATGCAATAGGCCCCAAGTGCAAACATGAGATAACATGAGGCAAATGAGTACAAAAAGCTTTAATGATGCCTGAAATACACAAAAAAAAACATAACTGCAGAAGCAGCCAGGTAAGTATTTGCTCAGGAAACGGCTTAATAAAGATAAGTGATAAGACTAAAGGCTTAAACTAAAAGTAAAAATAGTATTAGGCTGCTTTAATGAATACAAGCTTTAAAGTAAAAGAATCCTGTTCCATAACTAGGGGCAGATTACCAAGCAGACAAGGAGCAAACAACAGGTGCGCTCCATTTGGCTGTGCCGCCGTGCCTCCTGTTACGTAGCGTATGATAAATTAAACTGAAACCACACCCACCTGGCACAAGCCAACATTGTGCCAGGCGGTTTTTGGAGGCTAAAAAAAAAAAACAAGTTATCACCACTGCAAAGGGGAAAATCTGGGTAAAGTGTCACGAACAAGAAAACAGCTATGAAACATGGCTTTGTACAAGGAAGCAGAAGCTGAAGCAGTTAGAGGGCAAAACAGGGTCCAGACTAACAGGTTAGTCACCCGCTTGCAACAGAGACGTGTGAAGGTGAGGTTTGTGGAAAAGCATGGCATCACGAGCAGGTAAACAGGCATGAAGCAGGTGAGCAACAGTGCTGAGAGCAGTGGAAGACTAGTGTGCTCTGCCAAGGCAATCTGGCAGAGTGTGTGTGTGTCTATGGCTGGCTTAAATACTGGGTACCTAATTACTAACTAGAGCAGGTGAGCGTGGGCGGGTCTGGTGGCAAGAGAGGAGAAGGAACAAAAGAATAGCAGATGGGAGGTGCGGAGTGAGAATGGGGGTGTGTGAGCGTATGTGTGAGGGAGCGGTGGCAGAGAGGGCAAACTGAAGGCTGAACTGTGAAAGGGAAAATCGGGGGCAGGAAATAACCCGGGAAAGGGGAAACACAAGGGCAGAAAATAAATAAAGGGCAGGACTGTGACAAAAGGTCTCATCTCATGATCCAGCCATAAAAACATAGTTTCTGTGGTGTATTTTTATGTCAAATTCACTTTTGTAGTATGGTTACTGACACTTAGTTCCACGTTAGAAATGTGGGGAAAGAAAACTATGGATCAGCTACAACGTAAATGATAATCATCAGTATATTTTACTGTAGTTCTCAGGAAACTCTGAGTTTCCTCCAGGATTTACTGATTTTTAACATTCATCAGCTCTTACAGAAAGAAATCTATTGTTGAAAAGAAAGAAATACTAGTTTCTCTATCAACAGGGCTCTGTAGGGGGTGGCAAAATTCTGGGAAATATGGGAAATCACAAACTAAAGCCGCAGTAGAGAAAGCAGTTCAGAAAAAGTGGAACCAACAAAAAAAGTAATCTAGCAGCCAGCGGGGACACCCAGCAGTCTGTTGGCATTTTCAATACCACAGGGTTCCATCTAATGCATTTCTGCCAATATAATTATGATTGGCATGCAGTTATCTCTGCATGTTGAGCTGGATGTCATGTCACAGTGAGTCAACAAAGGACTCATAGGAAGCATAGTTACTAGTCATGGAGCTGATGTGTCTGAATTATGTCTGTGAATGTCAGCGAGGACACTGCTGATGTCTCTGTTGACCCGAGAAGCTAGAGATGAGGAGGAGGCTGCTCAAAATGGACAGGCAATCACTCAGCTGCAGACATATTGTATGGTCCCACATGGCTGCCACCCACGGCGTAATGATGGTTAGCAGCCCCTGCTGCCTTTCTGTTGACTCAGGCTTGTAGGTACAGAGGCTTCATTTAACATTTTATATTAATGGTCAAAGGAACTTTACTGTCTTCAACTGGTTGTAAGAGACCATCTTTTTCTTCCACTTGTGCACTTAGCCTTTTTTAGTAAGATGGCAGAAGAAATGAATTACAACATCAAATGCATTTGTTGCAGGCAAAGAAATTTTACTAAAAGTAAAATTAAGGTAGGTAACATGGTACAATACTGCTGTGTCTGTGTACTTTTATGTTCTTTCATGTACAGATCTTTCTACACATCTATGCTGCTAACTTGTCGTACAGCTCCTAATTATCCTTGAAGGTATATCTACTGTCAGCTGTCAGAGGTTCACTGTGTGGATCACTATGTGGATTTAAATTCTACATTCAAATAGTTGTTGTGTTATCTTTCTATCCTTTACTCACCTTTATTAAAATTGATCCTCTTAAATGACCTTGCTTTAGAGCAAATAAGCCTTGTTGCTAAGGTTGTCTAACCCTGTTTAAAATGAGCCAGCAGTGTGATACAACGAGGCCTGGCTTAAGACTGTGTTTAACTGGCTTACATAGTAATCTCGCTTTGAGCTACAAGTGCTTAAGTGCAGCAAACTAGATTAAAAACGTGTCACTGTGAGAGAAAAATCAATTCTGTAGATCATAACATGGTTATACTGAGGTGCACTTCAGCCAAGTATCTTAGCAAAGTGTTGGTCTAATGACAGGCCTGCAGCATTATTATGACTCTCAGGTAATTCCAGAACCTTGCAGAGAAATGGATCCTCAGAGGCTTTAGTTAATTCTAAGATTGACATAATGCAGTCTCACCTTGTGAGATCGTTCTCTGAACCCTCAGCCTCTGGCAGAGGAGTTGAAACATGGCATTGGCCTACTGCTCCCAGAACAGTTCAACGTTACTACAGAGCAGCATTATTTATCTTATAGAAACATTTGTTTGCTTACAGGCAGTGCACTCTGCTGAGACAGAAGGTCAAGGAAATCCAAGGCACACTAATGCACATAAAGCCTCTTGAAATGAAATTGCAAACAGTCTGTTTTTGTGTGTTTTCCCTAACCATATTCTAGAGTTGACTGAATGTTGGTTTTGTCATTTTGGTTTCACTCTAGTGCTTTTACAATGTTAAAGGTTGACCATTTGAGGCAGACATGCTTTGGTAAACATGCAGAGCCAAGTATTTTCAGATAGGCTGAAATCTCACTTAAATGGTGTTTCCTTTAACAGCATTTCATTCAAGTTAGCACCACTTCTGTTTGTAGTAGGGATCAAAACACGGGTCAATACACTAATTGTAACATATCTATACTTTTTTCATTCAGTAACATTAAAAATAATATATGTTGTCCAGAAGGAGTTAAAAGTAGGTTTAAGGAATCTTATGGTCATCAAGCTATGACAGTGAATATGTCATCCTTGCCAAGAACATAGTCCTCTGAACATCAAACACTGGATTTTGTTAAAACTTTGGTTGAGTTACTGCCATACAAAACATCCCCTTTGTAAGTAGTTGCTACAGTGTTTTCCAAGTCATACGCTGTTAAATAGCACAGCTGCACAATTATTTCCTCTTGGTAGTTTGTATTTTCTCCGCACCAAAGCTGCCAACAGCACATGATAATAGTTTCATCCATATCTCCTCAAGCAGTAGCCATACTCCCCTCTGAGAGGAATGTCCAGCCTGTGCAGTAAAAAGTATATTTGTGTGTATGTTTGTGTATGTGTAAGCTTATGTTTATCACTGCACTGCCTTTGGTTTCCTTTGATTTCCCTTAAGCCTTATGTCTTTTGTCGTGTTCTGGTCTTCTGAATGCTTGCTTATGGGTGTCATTTGTTTTCTCCTCCTGCCCTGCCCTGCTCCCCCCCTGCCTCCTCCCCCATTTCTCCTATATTTGCATGCCGTTCCTCCTGTTCCACACCTCCCTCCACAACTGCCATGTGCTCTCCTTGTGTGCTCAGACACTGCGCCCAGCACTGAACCTGCAGCTCATGGTTGGTATCTCTTCTTTTCTCTATTAAGGTGTCTTTTTTTAATGTGTACCCTGTCTGTGCAGCATGCCTGCTTTTACTGTTGCACAGTAGACATTACTGCACCAGGCTGCTCAGCCTGGAAATACCAAGCAGTGGAACTGGCATTGATTGATATTGGTATCATAATAACTGAAAATACTGACTTTTGTTCTATTAATACCACAAAGATGTTTATATCGCTTAGCATCAGCAAGAAAAACATAAACACTTTTCTTTTTTCAATACCATTACATTTTCACTAGAACTGCCCTTGAGAAATGGGTGCAGCATCTAACCAATTACAGTGTTTCCCTGAAGGTGCCACAGGAATAAAACCCAGTCTGAGGCCAGGACTGATTATATCCACAGCATGGGATGATTTTGTGTGGAGGCAAAAATAGACGTCATTTACTCGTTTCCATTAATTTGAATGAAGATGATACACATCATTTTCTCATTTTGCTTAATTTGCATTCCTTTTTCATTATTTGGTTGCTGCAGTTTCATAGTTTGTGTGAACAAATTCGTGAACATGTGGTCACATGCTCTCTATTAAGCATGTGGCAGCTTTGCTCCATCAGGAAATTTCAAACTGACTTCACTCTCTTGCCATAATGACCAAATTATGGGTTGTAGAGCAAAAATGAGTCATGGGCCCCATTAACCCCCTATTTGCAGCAATTTAGCTGAACAAAATTGTATATATGTAGGTATATGAATCCCATAAAGTTGCATACAGGTCATCAGAACAAAGACACTGATCTAATTAGCACAGCCCAAGAGACACACAGTGATTTTGGCACTCTGGGGGCCCCTGAGGGAGTATAACCCCACAGCAAATGCCTTCTTGCCCAGTTGGTAATCAAGCCTCGCCTGCCCCAAATAGTTAAATTTGCATGATTTACTTGTTTTGTTTTGTTTACGCTGGATTTGTAAACCTACAGGGCCAGATTGGCTCAGGGGTTGTTGAGCAGTGTGAGGTGTAAACAGCATAACTTTCTTCAAGAAAGCACATTAAAAGCAGCCATCTTATCTTTATGAATTCTAAATTATGATAATTATCATGATTCACACTTGTCAAGGGGATAAGTTTAATTGTAAAAGTGGTGCAGACATTTTGGAGATGGAGAGGTTTTTGCTCTTTCATGCAATTTGAATAATTTCTGCATTATATGGCATGAGTCACTGTGCTTCTCTACTGAAGATTTTACAATTAAATTTGCAATTGAAGTGTGAGAGCTTAAGTGAAGGATAGAGATATCTGTACACGTTCATATTTTAATGTAGAATCAATTTTTAACAATGTCTTGTAGTTCATTATGAACCATGGAGGCTTCTTACGTTGTGAGTTTTCAGATGTGTATGTTATGTGGCTGCAAAATAAGAACTGATACTAAAAAAACACCCTGTGAGAGAAATTTCAAAGTCTCTGTAACACTGTTTCACCATTTTCACAATTTTGACAGACCCAGTATCAAACTTGCTTATACCAGTGCTTCCTCACCTTTTGCTCCCCAGCAAGACATCCTGTCTGTGGCCCCACAAAGAAGTGTGTTAGCTAGATATTAACCATAAAACTTCCTACATCCCAACGTTTGCTTCCTAGAAGGGAGCCCACGGGAACCAGCACAAATGATCAGTCTCAATGACTTAAAAGACATGGAAGACAAAGTGACAAGAACTTGCTAATTAGACTCCTGACCACATTGTATGAAGGTTGATTTGCATTTACTCATCCCTTTGTTCTTTGTGTAAACCCAGCTGTTGAGCTAAATGTATAAAAAGCTGAACAACCTAAACATCTTGGTCAATCTGATTGACCCACTCATGAGCTTAGTTCTGTTCTGCTCTGCATGTTTCTCCATTTCGCTGATTAAATTCACCATTATCATTCACTTGTGAGGTACCTTTTGCATCCTAACTTGCCTTACAGTTTTGGCCTAACCTGATTGACTGATGCTTGCTAGACTTAAACTTGTATAGTTTGTTGCAGAATGTCCAGATCTAAGCTGTCCATTTTATTAGTAATCATATAGGAAATACTGACAAGACTAAGCGGAACACAAGTTTCCCCTCACTGCACTGTTTGTTAGCAAGATATTCACCATGTTATCACAGTGCAGTATCATGGTTACTTTAATTATCCTATTTGGAAACGCTTTATGGTAAGTGCACAGGAATTATTATCATGCATGAACTTTACTTGCATGCACGTTGTCATGACTTCTCCTCATGACTATGGTATGTCATTTACTTGTGTTAAAGAAGGACCAGGTCAATACTTTACCTAAAGGGCAACAAACATGATGTGGTCATAACAAAAGAATGCTTAAATTATGATTAAAACTCATTGAATTCTAGAGAAATTATGTGAACAGCTGTGATTGCTCAGTTGTTTAGTCTGTTACTTGAATTCACCATGTAAAGAAGACGTGAATTAATCAACTGAATTGATAAATGCATTGCAATAAAGGCATGCATCAGAAACTCATAGGTCGAGGACTTTACTATCAAGCGTTACATATTACTTTTATACTACTCTTTTAATTCATTTTAATTGAAAGAAAGAGCCCGACATTAACAACTCAGGTCCAAATGTCATTAAGAAATCTCTGTTACAGATCTCAAGGTGAGTTGTTACTCTGCACCTACATACATGACAAACTATGTGTTCTCATCAGTAGGCAATTGCTCTTACTTTATTGCAAATCAGTTAGCTCTAGTATAACTATAACCCACCCTAAGCC
Organism: Channa argus; assembly: GCF_033026475.1. Lineage (NCBI taxonomy): Eukaryota > Metazoa > Chordata > Actinopteri > Anabantiformes > Channidae > Channa > Channa argus. The sequence goes on from NC_090218.1 coordinate 3,677,705, forward strand.
TTAACACCAACTATGTAAGACATCTATCTTTATTATTGCAACATTCTGCTACCATAGTTGAGGATTTTGACATAAGACCTCCTGGACAAACATCCAGTTGTGTGTACAGTAAGAAAACTTATTAAAGTATGTGTGTCCCAACAGCAAAAACACTACCATCTGGTTATATTCCTCCATCCACTGTGAGCTTACATTTTGGTAGTCTGGAGAAAAAGTTTTTCTTGTGCATCATAAAATACTGTTATATATGATTTGTTCAGCTAGCAAGTTGCCAAAGAAGGAGACTCTTTTACTGCACCATAATGGTTTTTCCAGGCAGCTACATTCTACTTTCAGACATGCTCACAGACAGATGCGTTTGAAACGATTCATGGAAAGCTGTGGGGGGGCTCACAGTGCTTATTTTGATAAGTTTTGTTTTGTGTGAATATTTGCTCCCCAAATCTCTACAACAGACGTAGCCAGTGCAACTATTTCCCATTTTTGGGGATAGTGGGTCTTCACAATAAACTGAAATTCTCCTTTATTCAATGTAACTATGGGCAGCTATGGCTCAGAAGGTAGAGGAGGTTCATTCACACTCACTCAAGTGTATATGTATGAAAACTGGTAAAGGCTCATGTTTACACTATATTAAATAACTAAATCATATGAAAATGTAATTAAAAAATGTGTATCATTGTGGGCACAAAATACAAAAAAGAAACAAACTAGCTAAAGGTTGCTTAACAGGCAACTTTGTACTTTTGTATGTTTAATGGATTCAGTTTATGATTGTGGATACACACGTTACCCCATTTTCTGGGAATTACACCTACAGTGCACTGTAGTACTCAGACTCTTACAGTGTGAGGATTGTTCAGATCAATATTAGCACCAGCAGAAAAAAGCTGGCACAGCCTTTGCTCCACACAGTTCAACATTGTCTGGCATTCTGCTGTGTTCTCCCAGCAACCCAGCTTACTGTGTCTTTTTAACCTAATGGTGTTTTCAGTCTGAACAACCAGACCCCCAATTGTACACATTGCCGAGGTTTTCTCATTTCTCAGCACCCTCAATAACTATACTCATCTAAAAAAAAAATTTTTTAAATAAGCTGTGATTATTTGGCAGCAAGTCAAAGTCAATTCAGAGAGAAGACATTTTGTTGATAATTTGACTGTTGACATGTATATAGCTACAGTATGTGTAGATACAGTATGACACATACTGTACGCCGGTTCTAATGTTGATATCAAAGCATCAGCATTGACCAGCTGGCTTCAAATATCCTCTCAAATGTTGTTGCCATGGTGATGCCCCGCTTTTCATGGCTGAAAGAGAGAGGAAGCTGAGATGCTATTGAACTTGAAAGCTCTTTCCGAGATTGTCCATTTGCCTCTTAAATAGGCTAGGTACTGTACAGACAAAGACTCTTGGAGGGCACGGGAGAACAAATTAAATATGGTGCAAAGAAAGGAAGAGACAAGATGAGCTGCCAGTGAACTGGAGAGGTGAAGTTTTGTTCTTATAAATTAAGATTTGGCTCAGATGATGAAATGAAAGAGACCCAGAAATTGTAAAAACTCAGACATAATGACTGACTTTATTATGTATGTGGATAAACACTAAGCCGCTAGCTGTCAGAAATCTGTGGTACTAAGTCATTTTTGCTTGTAAGAAGCATAACGTTTGAGACATCCATGTGAAACAAAAACTATATGAAGCGTTGCATGAGGTAAACACAGTATTTGAGAAGAAACAAAGTTTATATATAAATCCTCCACTTACACACACAAAACATTTTGTCACAATTAACCAAGCAGAAAGGACCCAAATGCAGAGCGGAGGCAGGAAAAACCAAACGGGGATTAACATAGGATGATTTGAGTCCAGGCACAAGTTGAAAACCATGCAGACCGAAACTAGCCCAGAAATAAGCAACGTCCAGAAAACAGGCAAGGAGTTTGAGCTGGGAAACCACGAGGAAACACAGCAAACATGGAAACAAAATGGCTTTAATGCTGTGCCTGGATAGTTCAGCAAATAAACTGTCAATGTCAGACGGGCTGAGAGTAAGTGACTGACCTACAGTACAGTAGATACTGGCGAGAAACATTAAATGAATGATGGGAAGAGGAGGCAGAGGCATTCAAGGTGAGTCCGGCCAGGTGTGAGTGAGTGAGGCAGGCCACTGAGAGCAGCACGACCTGGGGATCAACAACAAACGAGTAAGCAGGAGCCCAAAAAATCAAAAATATAAGAAACTAAACCAGGTGTAAAATCACAATTACAATTATTTATTATTACAATAATACCAGAATTGACAGTCCTCTATTATAGGTTGTATACAGTTTCATTACTAAATAGTAAACGTTTCTAGCAAACTGATTTATTCTTACATGCTTACATGTTTAAATGTGTGCACATCCAGTAGTTGGTGTTCATTCAAAGTTCTACTACTTTGTGACCCGACTCATGTGAGTCCAATAATCACTTCCATGTTAGCTTTACTTTGGTGCAATTTCACACTACGGCCCCCAAAATCAGGTTCTTTTGCCTAATGTAATCGCTCCATCCGAGGCTTTTTTTGTGTACCACACCCTGACCTGATGGAATAGGTTGACTTGTTTTAAAAAGGTTTTGGATTTTTAGCTGCTTAATGCTACTATAGTCACTAGCTCACAATACAGTATGTATACTATCAGTTTATAAGAGCTTTTATACTGAAAACAGCCTGTTGTACAGCAGCCATGGATGCAACATAAAACAGTACATTTTCAGGCTGTAAGACCACAACAAGCTGATAAAACACTGAAAGACTCGGATCGGTACAACTTTTTTAAATTGCAGAACATGTTTTGTTAATGTTTTGGGTATTGTAATCTTCTACCAGCACTAGAATCCAGACTTTGCAGAAAATTGAAAGGATGCGTTGAAAACACCATGTATAAATGTTTCATTACAATGGAAACATCAATAAAATATTATCAAAATCTGAGATAACATTAATGATGGTGAGGGGTCCATTGTTCAAACACATAGTACAGAACAGTATAAAATCAAAACCTTTCAAAGTTAAAACCTCCAGACAAGACAGTAAATGGTTCCACGAGGATTTATTACTACTTTAGTGTTTCTGAGGTGCACCATCATCCATTATTGTCAATTTTGTCCGCTGCATTAGAAGACTATAGCGTCCTGCAACATGGTACTCGATAATCAGGGTTTTGCTTTGTGGAGGATTTTATTCTGATTGTTTGTTTTTCCTCGTCATGTAAAGATGCCAGCAGCTAAAAATGCCTAAAGGCAGTCCACAGCATGTCGGAGCATTTTGGTGGTGATTGTCAAGCAGCGGTTGCTCTTCTCTTCTCACTTAATAAAAGGGCGTGTTGGGGGAGGTGTCAGTTGCTTTAGCTGATGGCTAGCTGCACTGGCTAATTTCCCATCCAGAGAGGTGAGTGTGTCTGGAAAGGACACACCTTCCAACAAGGCTGACAGCAAGCGTGCAAAAGGTATGGGAATAATTGAGCTGTGATCAGGGCTATACTAGTGGAGAGGGCTACAGCAATATAATGACCACTTTGCTCACAGTGGAATTGTGGGAGGTGAGACACAGGACTTTTATCCAAGGATAAGCTATGACATTTGGATGTCATTAAACAGACAAGTCATTCATTAAATGACAAGGGCACAATGTGTCAAATTGCCACTGGGTATTGATGTGCAACAAATGTAGCAATTGTGTTGTCAGACTCTGATTACTGCTGTAGGGAGCAGCCAACTTTGGAAAGTATTTTTAATAAAGTAGTAGTTTATCTCTATTTTGTGTTGTGATGAGTGGGCTTGCAGGGACCTAAGAAAATACTGGGAGAGACATGTTTCTGCAAATTTAGCCAAATTCTAAATGTCATTTCTTTGAGTTGAAGAGAAAGTTGCAGCGAACAGGTGATCTTGCATTGACAGACTATCAAAAGGACAGATGGCACTGCCAACATCGCTGGCCACATGACATATTTGTAGGTTAAAGAGACACAGCAGTGTGTTTGTGACAGCCATAGCATTAGTTTGCGGATTGTGTGCACACAAAATAATTTGTTGGCTTAAAGATGAGTGGACAGTTTTGGCTCTGGTTAAACTCTATGCAGTTAGAATTTATTTCTTTTTTTGTTCCAAGTTCTAAATTTAGCACTATATTAAGTTCCATTAACATGTAATTACTTCTCTGGAATAACAACACACTTGTCTGTCCTCTTGTTTTTGGATGGAAACTTGTGGCCAAAACCCTCAAATAGTTTAAAGCTCGGTAAGCCTTTCTTTTTAGAAATACTATTCCCTATGTGTGTAAAATGCGCATTTTTATCGGAAGCTTTGCGTTTTTGTTATGTTTGTTGTTCTGTTCATATGTGTATTGTTTGATGTTATGTGTGCTGCTTGCTTTAAAACAAATTGCTCCTTGGGGATAAAGTTACCTTGAACCTTGAACCTTAAAGTAGACCTTTGGTAAAATTTCTAACTAGATGAAAAAAACAATATATGCTTTTCCACGTATATTGCGTAGGGGCAGTATTGGGTCTACCTCTCCTAGGACAGCTGAGAAGTCCATGGGATGGCACTGTGAGGTCACTGCAGACATACAATTACTTGGACTTTCCAACTTGTTTTCTGCAATCACTGTATCAGGGTTGTAAGTGAGTGGAAACCAGTTTCTTCCTTTTAGAAAAGAAAAGAAGATTCTTAGCTTTGAAAGTGCTCATTTAAGGTGTGTGTGTGTGTGTGTGTGTGTGTGTGTGTGTGAGAGAGAGAGAGAGAGCGAGTCAGTGTGGGGACCAAGATGTGTTTGTATTTGAGGCTGGCACTCTGTGACTGGAACCCACCTTTGGGGCTCTTTTCAAATGAGGCACATATGCTGCATTAATTAGTTTCACATTCACAACTGTGTATGACAGGTGACAAACAGGGGTCCCCCCCCCCTCTACAACCTCTTTCTCCTCTCATAACTCACCACCTGCTAAAAGTTAAGTGAACCTCTAAGGTTCCAACTGTCTTTTCATATGATGAAATAAACAGGGGGATGTTGAAATAGACAAGGAAGTGCAAGGAAATGTAGATATTTTTTTTTTCACCTGTGACAAGTGGCATAGCTTTTAAGTTAATTCTTTTGGAGTGGTACTTTGGGGTTGGGTAGGTTACGTTTTTTGGTACTTGATCTATGGCAAACCTCATACAATTGATGCAGTTACATGCCGTATGTACTTTTGGACCAATCCCACAACCAATGGAAAATACCATGCACTATGTTGATCGGTCCAGCACTGGCCATAAAGACAGGATGCAGCATGCAGGCAGCCAGCTGGTAATCATGGCCATAGGTGATGCTTCTCTAAAGCAAAAAAACCTCCTAAAGTTCATATCCATAGAACTGATAGATACAAGCTCAAAAGATAAAAACATCTGGTAACACTGGCTGGATAACCGATTGAGTAATGCATCCACAATCGTGAGCTGTGCTGTGATGCGCACATACACACACAAAAAATCTTTGTGTTGATTAGTGTTTACGTAGCTTGACACAATGTAACCTCATTAGTTTTCACATTTTTTGAATATTTAAAGTTATTAAAAATACATATACTGTTTACTTCTTGGTTCTGACCATGTTAACTCCATGGGCTCACACATACAACTTTCCTGCTTGAATAAAAATGAGTTTTATCCAAACATTTCACATTCTGTTCTAGATTTCACTGTCATTCAATACATCCCTTTCAGAATGCAGACTTTGTTGTGTGTTTGTTTACTAGTGCATTTAGTGTCAGCATGTTTGTATTTTGTAATTGTCTGGCTCATATCTCTTCCTGTGACTCATAAACATGATTTGCTACCTCACATAACTACACTTAATTCTGCCCAAATGCTAATCATTTCTGGTTAAAAATCTTGGCAGGCCACCAATAGGAATGTTTACCTGATGTTATTATGGCTCATTCTATAAAGCCATACCCTTGTCCAGATGGTTACATTGGGTAATAATGTAAAAATTCCACAAATTCAAAAAGTAGTTATTTTTTCTCTATAATGACCAAATAGATGTAGATTTAAGCCTGTATTTCTCAAATCAAATCTTTTCTCTTTGAAAACATTATGCAAAATTATTGTTCTGTACTATGTTCTTAGGCATTAGTGTTTCAAATATACGTGAATTACCATACTAGACGATGTTAGAAATGACCAATTTCACATTGATCCAGTCTGTCAATCTTTGCCATCTGTTTTCTAGCTGTACCTGCTGAAATGATAACATCTGCACCATCAGAGCAGCTTCTCTCCAACCTCCTGTTATATTAACTCCCATAAGACATTTTAAACCTCTCAATACAACAATTTAACATAATATCTACAGTTTTTTTTAGAATTGTGATGCTTCTATAAACTTGTTCTGCAAACTTGAGTAACTGTAAGCGAGCTACTTAGAGCAGAATGTGTCCATGTGTGTATATAAGTTCACCTTGCATCTTATTGTGTTTAAGTCCTTTAAGGAGGAGGTCGGGGTGGATGGGTGGGAAATGAGAGACACTCATTCTGTCCTAATTCAAACAGTTAGTCAGCGTTACTGTCAGTCAGTATCAGCGCATATTTTAACCCAGACAATCTTTCTCCTTACCCTTATATCTAGTTTCCAGCCTAAACCCAACATTATCTGGGATTCTTTCTCTATGCCCAATTTAATTTCAATCCCTCCAATATGTGGTTGGATATGTTGGTTGGATTCACCAATTACAATGCCAGCAGAATAGATGTTGGTTTAGTTTAAATCTTAAGACCAGAGTGATCAGATGTCATTCTCCAGATGACACCAGATACAGATTACATGTTAATACCAGTTGGAAATGAGGTGCATTGGGTAGAGTACAGTGCTGTTTTCTGAGATAGCCTATCTTTTAGTAAAATTAATTTAGAATAGGGTTGAAGCTTTAAGCAGACATAGAAAAAAGACAGGCTGATTAGCTTTAGAGATGGGATTATTTCTCAGCTTTTAGTTGTAATTTGGATGACACTGAAATGTGGTGCAAAATAGGATCCTAAGGCAGGTGACCCGCATGTTCCTTCCATTTGAATGCTCTTATTATAATTTGCATTTAGGCTTAGTGTTGCCATGACAGCAACTAAGGCTTTGCAACTTTCCTCTGAGACAGTTGTACTGTTTCTATTACCTTTGTTGGACCAGCTTTGGGATGGAGGATAATAGAACAGGAAATGAGAAGCTAAATTCAGATAAGAGTTTGTGGAAAAGCACGTTTATTGATGTTTATGCAGGATAAGAGGTTGATACTAAAATGCCTTTAAAGCTTTGATCACTCGAATAAGGCACAACTAGGGATTTCTAGCAGTTAGGATATTCATCTTAAAATCACACCTCCATTTTGTGTAGATGATTTAAACCTGGTTCTGGAAATCACCTGTGACCCCTGGCATCACTCACTTTTAGCAGCACTTTGTTTAAAATATTTGTGCAATTAAGATGGTAAGAATTTCCTTTGCCATGAGGCTTGGATTAGAGGCACGGGCACCGCTAAAGCCCTGCTAAAAGATGTTATTATCACTGCAGGTTTTTGTAAGCATTGCTGCATCTAACAGAGATCGTGCTTTCAAAATGCTCATCAAAGACAGCCAAAGTAGCATGACAAAGCAGGGGCAAGCATACAACATTCAGGTGGGACTTTGCAAAATAGTCGAATTTACTTTCTTTTAAGTGTTTTGATTTACTTTGGTGAAATGAAAATGAATTCTTTAATCACCCTGTGTTGGTTTGGAACACACAAATTACAACTACTGTCTACAGTAATCTACAGTGTGCAACAATTTTTAAAATACATTCTTAATAGTAATATGCTGTAGCACTTCTCTTAATGTGGAGAGGTTCGGTGGGAGCCCCTGGTGACACTCCGGTCACTAAACATGGTGGCGAAACGTTACAAGTGAAGTAAAGCAGGGTACGGAGAGGGAGGTCTGAGCAGTGCAGAGAGATCTCACTCCCTGTCTCATCTTCACACTGTAGCTTTAAGCGGCAGTGATTAAGCAAATAACTTTCCATTCTATAGTTCTTGTGAGAATTCCTAACACTGTTTGCATCTATAGTATATTTGTTATCTTCAGTATATATGAGAGTTTTTATGATCTGTTTATTACTGAGCAGTGAGTACAGACACCTTTATCCTTGAGTGTCCCCACCAGCATGAGTTATTATAACTTTGGTGATCCCACCCCAATCAGGGCCATCATCAAGTTAAATCTCAAGTTGGTCGGTCTGTGATATCGTATCTGCTTAGCATCATAAACAGCGTTTGGCTCAAAATATGACTTGTGTAAGTAAAAGCTCACAGATCAACCATTATGGCTGAAGGCTTAATTTAGCTGGTGCCGTCTTCAGAATTATACAAAGTAAAAGGGGCTATTAAGAGGTTAATTAAGGAGTTTACATTCCTACAGTAAATCTACACTAGAGGTGACAGTACATTCATATGTGTCTTTTTGGCACATTACAAGCTATTTTGTCATTTCAGATGGATGACTTCTTTAAGACAAGACTTGGGGAACATAAAGTAGAACCCTGCAGTGAAACCTAAAGAAAAAGACAGACACAGCAAATAATCCCAACTTTCTTTAAAACTACAGTAAGAAGTAAGTCAGGCAAGTTAGTGCTGCCGTGGGACTCAAAAGCAAACCGCTTTGTGCCTGCCTCTCTCTCTTCCATTACACTCCAGCCAGCACTTGACTTAAAACCTTTTGGTATCTCTGGCTGTTCAGTGTGTCTGGATCACAGAAGCCTTTGACAGTACCTCTCCAGTTTCAAATATATTTTGCAGCATATTTTCACAAAAAGTGTTGTGAATAGTGAATAAAGTAACTTGTTGTAGCTAAATGTTGTTGAAATATGGAAATAAAGTAGGGCCAGTGAAGTAAGTCGCAGTATGAAAGGCTTGGTGTAAACAGCTCATCTCTGAGTACGACCTCGACCAGGGAATATACTGCAGTCTGTTTACTGCATGTATGTAAATGTAACCATTGTCTCAAGCTTCTTTTCCAGGATTAGCCCCTCAATTCCTTGGCACAATTCCTTCAGCCAGGGCTGTGTCTGCTGTGTACACAGATCTACACAAAGCCCCTGATGTCATTTCACTGATACTATTCTGTTTCACAACACCAGGATACACACAGTCTCTACTGTTGTTATGATCAATAAGCCAAGAGCAGGGAGACACAGGACTTGACTTAGGGAGACTTTTATCGGTGTCCTTGACAAGAGGTTTTGCTTTGGAGTACTTGAAACAGTTTTACTTTATTTTCTGCTTGATGATCAGTAATGTCATGGCTTTCCTTTAAAATGAACATGTGTCTATTAATTGACATTATGTCTGTTATATTTTTATAAAACAAGGGAATCCTCAGATGTAATAAATTCAGGGAAGTTTTATCCACAGTCGTAGAAATGTCCGAGGCTGGAAGCAGCTCGGTGACAGTGGGGGCTGGAGCAGGGGGGTAATAATCACGCATGAGAAAAAAAAGGGCAGCCTGGTGAATGGAGAGGAGCTCCACTGGGCTTTTTTTTTTTCCAAACACTGTCCCCATTAGCAGGACTGATGTGCATCTCTGCAACAAGCTGCAAACTCATTTGGCCTTGGGAGCCATACAGAGTCCTCAATGTGTTAGGATAAGTCACTCCTGAGACCACTAAAAGTCATTATTAGAAGGTGTTTATCGAGCTAGCCGTGGCCTAGATACAGCTTAATATCCTGAGAACAGTTATAGCCCATAATTATATTACATTTTGGATGAAGACTGGCTGTGATTGGATAAATGATGAATAGCTCCATCAGGGGAAAAAAAAGTGCTGTGTTTCTTTGGAGATAGTCCACCTTAGGCATATTTTTGCAAGGAAATGGAGCATTTGCTTTTGTTATCAAGGCTGCACTGTATTGTAGCATTTGGCACCACAAATGGAATTTATTACATGAACAAAGATTTGTATTACATAAAGTATACCACAAAAATTGATCTACGCACCTACAGCAGGTGTAAATTAGACAATATACAATCTCATTTTCAACTTTAACTTAGTTTCTTTTGCAGCTGGGTTAGAGTGTTCCGTGATAAACGCAGCCACAGAAATGTGTGCCAGTAAGCCTGTTTAAACAGGATACTTGTGTGTTATTTTCAGACAAGGCCTCCGTATAACTAATTAATTGCAGCTGTCATTCTGCTGGAAAAGCATTAAAGAATGAAAAGAGATATGAAATGAAATTATATCAAATCAAATTTCACTACTTTGTCTAATTTAATGACATCAAAGTGTTGTTAGAGTTTGGCTTTAAATTGTGTTTCCTGGTAAATGCATTACAAGATATCATTGTGGTTATATGACACTGCAGCAAAGACACCTTAGCAGCAGCCTATACTGTAATATTCGGCTTATGGTTTGTCTTTTTCCAACTAAATGTGCTTTTTATTTAAGTCATCAGTGGTACATCTGTCAAAGTCAGTGTGCTAATATGAAAGATATGATACCGTTACATAGGGTAGGGGACAAAGCTTGTTCAGTACTAATGTACAAAAAGGGTTTCACTGACGGTCCTGGTAATACTGTGTGCGCTCCGTAGCATGATTGTTTCAGTACAGGTTCTCTGTGCAGGTTCTTACAAACAGCGGTACTTTGGACGATCTTTAGTGGATCACATGCTGAGCCTTTTGCAGAACATTATTTCACACCAGTAGAGCACAGAGTAGAGAGAGAAGAGTTAGTCAAGGTGCAGCAGCCAGGATGTGCACATTAGGAGAGTGGAAAATTACTACATAATTCAAACTACATATGTGATAAAAGTGTTAAAAGTGGCACAATTTGACGCACCAAAGTACATAAACTTGCCATGACACATCTAAACTGGTGTGGGCTTTCAGTAGATAGAAATCAATAGATGCTGATGTTTTTAAGTCTTGTCATACACCACCAGCATGTGTTGCCTTTTAAATGTCTCCACAATTCACAGTGGAGCTATACATATTTCTCAGTACTGGCTTGGCTTTTATGGTCTCTGCTTTTAGCTGCAGTGTATTCTCAAATGATCATCAGAGGGATGTGTACAGCGATCCCCTCCCAGTCAAACAGTGGCATTTGGTACGGTTTACATGCTGTGCGTTTTCCTCCAGTATTGTCCTTTACCACAAAGACGTGTACATCAGTGTGAACAAGAGTTAGAATGCGTTTGTCTTGATGTATTTTTGTTTTAGAATGAAAAGTGTAGAAAACTCAACGATAAATTTAGAACTCCACTTTCAAGTGTGTATAGTGCAGCAGCGCACCAAAGGGAAAATAAAATTCAGACCGTATCTTCTAATTGTGAGATACTAAATCATAAATATAAGATTTGAATCTCGTAATTTTGAGATACTAGCACATAATTATAAGATTCAGATCTCATAATTCTGAGATATTCAATCATATTTATTAGATATGGCTCTCGTAATTATGAAAACACTTTTGGACCTGCCTTAGAATAGTCACTTTCAGTATCACAGTAGTTCTTCAGTATCCCAGTAGTTCTGTGATAGTTGTAGGTACTTCTTATTGTCTACACATAGCAATCTAAAGCAAAGCAAAGCTGTCATTAGCTAATTCGGTATACTTAGCTTTTCAAAGTAAAATACAAATGCCAATTAATTAATATCCACTACAATTTTTCAAGAGATCCTGATCTCCAGATCTTGTAGTCCAATTATGAGAAATAATCCAACTAAATAAATGAAATGTTAAAAGTCTTCACTTGTTTTAACGGACTAAGAAACTGTCAGGTTCACCATGGATACAGAAAGTCGCACTGGGGGGAGCTCATTAATTTAGCCCGTATGTTCACATATTGGAACATTAGGTGTGCCAAATTAGCTATTAACAGTTTTTGCCTTGTACAGAAAACTATTGCCATTTCTCTTCTGTCAATGAAGGAAACTTAGTTTTAAAGAATAAAAATTCCTGCCTAGAAAAAAAGATACAGCGTTATTGAGGCTCACTTTATAGTTTATTTGTTTTAGATTTTAGAAATCTAAGTACACAGTTCTATCTTTGCTTTAGACCATTGGAACTGTCACTGAATTGTTATGGTACTGAAGACATCTTAAAAAGCCATAATTACGGCATTCATATCCAACTTAGTATTTCAGAATCATGACTTATTATCCCATTTTTAAGAGAATGTCATAAAACTGAGATGTGGATTTTCTTATTATGAGATAAGGTATCCATTTTTTATTTATTTTATTTATTTTTTTAATGGACTGTGAATGAATAATGTACATTTCTATAAGTCATATCATTGGGACATGATATGCAATGAATAGCTTTCCTTAAATCACACTGATTTACCGAAACTAATGGCTCTTTTTTTCACTTTAGCACAATAAATCTGAGCCTTGCCTTGTATTTCCCCATCCACATTAGTAGACGAAATCCTCATTGTCCATGTTCCAAAGGCTGCTGTTATAAATTATATCTTGTTTATGTAATGGTAGATATTTAATGAAAAGGTCAGAGTTGTTCAGTAATGGTTTTGTGTGTAGCTAACTATTCTCATGTATATATATTATCAATCCCTTCACTCTTATGTAAATCAAGTTTTACTGTCTGCCATCCTCTTAATGGGTCAGTCCATCAGTTTTACATATAATTTAATATAAAATTATGTCAAGGGGGTTCTCAGTTTCAGGGTGGACTATGATGAATAATATTTCATTTTTGAGCTTCACCCACAGGGACCAAAAGTCAGGATATTTCATCTTTTACTGCACTGATTGTGGTGGAAATCCTAAAGAGGTTGATTTTGGTTTTTCCATTTACTTTAACAGATATGTAAAGTAATAAGATCCTAAATTACAGACATCACATTTTAGAATCAGTGATGAGAGTAGTATAGACAGAAATGTCACTGGTATTACTGGTGGTAAAGTTTAAATTCTGTGACATTGTTTTAATCATTTCATTTTTCAACTTTATTTGACCTTGCAGTTATTATCACTACTTTCGCTCACTGTTTTTAATGGTCTCTGCTGTCATTGTGAAGTGAAACGCTTTTGACGATTTGAAAAAGACTCAATAAATCTTAGGCCAAGTCACTCTGTATGTAAGCAGTGTAGTGCGCTACCCGAGAGGCGAAAGATTTAACTGACATTTTTAAATAGGTTCAATGAATAGGTTCATTGGGACTTTAATTACATTCACTCTTTAAGCAAGAGTGTTGTGGGCAATGGAAGTGGATCTTGACAAGCCAGTGTGTTCTTATGACACCCCACCCACATAGCGCTGCTATATTCCTGATTGCCCCCTATCTACAGGCAGCACGGGCACACCACTGAAATCACTAATACTTAATTAGCAGATTAGAAGATCCAATTAGGAGATCTCTTCTGTCTCAAATCAAAGCTCTGGCAACATGTCCTATGAAAATGAGATACTCCACGTCCCCACTTAAGGTGAGCGTTTCCCCCTGCTAAAATGGCTGCACTCTTTATTGACTGTTACATGCTTTGTTTAGCCACGTGAAACCCATTCTTTGCATCATCATTTACAGTTCAGGTGCATTTCAAGGAGAGAAGGGTTGTGTTAGAGATTAGGCCAGAGAAGCATATGAAACATAGATGTATTCTGCAACTACTTGTTTGGCTTTTGTGTCTTTTATGGGGTTTTTTCAACAAAGGTTGGAAACCAATACTATAAATGACATGGCAGTTCAAGACTGTCTTTAGTCCTAAAAACCAGAATTGTGTGTGCTTGTGTGTGTGTGTGTCATTTGTTTGTAACTGCTCAGGAAAACATTATCTTTAAGCTAAGTTGAGGGTGCAGTGTTACTTATAGGATGAAAACAAGCCAAATTTGTGAAGGCAAAGAAGTCCTAGTTATGGTTTATGAATTTATTCAGCACATGGATGTGGAAGAACATTTTTTCCCATCTTGTTTTTGTAATTAAACACTGTAGTTAAAGGAAACACTTTAATCTGACCAATGCAGCTGCCTTCCAACGCAGAAAAAGCAAAAATGCCTTGAATGTCTGTGAATGACCCATGCAATTTAATATTTGACTCCCTCGGCGAGGTAATAACACAAAGGTATTGAATTTCACTAGGTGACAGTAATTGCTCATAAGTGATGCTGAGTGATATTACATGCAAATTGTTTTCTGGGGTATCAATGAGACTGAGAGCTTCCAGAAACTGACAGCACATCCAGACAGTTATTGAGCCTTACAAACAAGGCTCATTAAATATGGAGCTGATTCAACTATCTTCATTTTTCTTTTTTCAGTTTAAGGAAAAAATTATTGACTTTGCTATTCTGCAGTGTCGCTGCAACATAACTGATCTAAATATGTTTAAAATCCACAGAAAAAGGCATTTTAATTAGTTTTATTTTTGATGATTCGCCTGTGCAATGATTGAATCATACATTCTTTAAATGCATTTTTTATCAATTTCAGCTTTAAGACATTTTTGCTTCAGTCAAAATAAGAAGAGTATGAGTCGGGTATTAAGAAAGCATAGTTCCCAGTGCATGATTAGCAATGACAAAATACTCCACAAATCACACAGTGACACTAAATCCTCTATAACCGCACTAAATGAGAAATCACACTGCAGATTCCTCCTGTGACAATTATGAATAAGAATTGCTTATAGGCCAAATAGCCAATTAGGTGCTGTTAGGATTGCATGAAGCATATATTCTCTACTCTTTGGCTCCTGGCATATTTGGCAAGCAGAGAAAATCTGTTTTCCCAACTATTTCGTGACACGTGGATTATTAATTCATTACACCTTAGTTGTGGACATATCAGGTGCTGCAAAATGAAATGAGAAAATGTACATAATAACAAACTGTCAGCTCCATTAAAAAGAATATGATAATGCAACATGTTAGATTAATTAACACCTGCATTTGAGATCCCAGTTTATAACTTAGTGTGTATACTGTATCTTGTCATTTGTATTAGAAGTAAGATGGTGTAAAAGTAAGATCAAGGATCAAAATATTAATTTAAATTAGACGTCCCATATGCTATTTCTATTCTATATTTTCATTGACCTGTTTTGTCCTTATACTCAATATATCGGGCTGAAAAATGGGTATAAAATGATACATAATGTAGACTATTTCTTTTGTAATAGAAGAGTGAAGTAATAAAAAACAACTCTTGGGTTTTAATAATTCTCTTTGTGCCGGCATCATTTAATATCCATAAAGAGCTGGAACAATCTGTCAGACATAAGGAATTGCTGATCTTAAAGCAAACTGGGAGGGGGGAATGATTTCATTGCAGTTTGCTGTGTATAATTCATGGTCCTCGGAAAAGGAAAATTCAGCCGTGAGGCTCAAAACTCAGCTTGACTTAGATGTGTTTACACTGGTGATTCCATAAGATGCAGCTTATGATATGTAGCACATGAAAAGAGTGATGGAGACTTTGTTCTTTTCTCCCCTCACTCTTTGGATGTTTCTGCTTTATCATGCCATTCAGGGGCCATCAGTCATTGTATATCGGAACCATATCTAAAGTGCAGTGCGTACCCGCTTCACATTCTAGCTAAGTAGATCTTGACCATGCAATATGACACACCACAATGTCAGTTGGGGTTATGAGAAGATTGTAGAGTGTATAATGCTGATTCAACACAAAAGTTACAACATAGTTAGTTCTGATTTAAATTGGACACAATCTGGTTAGATTTAGGCACAAAAATGTGAGGTTGAGAGAAAGATGATGGGGTTGCTTAAAATACAATAACAAAAGGTAACAACACTGACTCACTATATCAAGCACGACACAAACTTGCGTCCCGTGTCTTTAAGTCCAAGGTTATTAGCCAAGAACCACCACAACCTTGTAAGCAACACTATTAATTATATGTGTCATGATCTGGCCCTGGATTACAGTTTGTCTTTCCATCAGCTTCACTTCCTGTTCCAGACTTTTATTTTGTAGCCCCTTTCCCCCACTTTCTATTCAGGGTGATATTATTTGCACGCACAATTCAGTTTACACCTGTTTCTCGTCTGCTCTGTGCATGTATGGTTATTTGTTAGATCATGTTCCAGACCTCCTTAGTTGGTGTCCACATTTAGGTTACTGTTTTAACCCGCCTTGCATCTATTCTTTTGCTTGCGTTCTGCTTCCCCTCACTTATGATAGTTCTCAGTTATTCCAGACCGGGTTCATGTTTAGCCTCCTTAGTTATTCTAGTCCTGTCTTGTGTTTTCCTCATGTGTTTTTGTATGCATTTCTTCTTCTTCTTCTTCTTCAGGTTAGTTTTTGTTCTCTTTTCTGGAGTGATTTTTAGTTTTTCCTCTCTCGATATTGTGCTTTCTTGTTATAATTTATTTCTCACACTCCCATCTGTTGGTTACCCTGCTCTGTCTATGCCATTACTTAGGGTATGTATTTTGTACTCTCATTCGGATTCTTAGTTTCACTGATCCTGATTTACATTATTCTCAGAGATCACGCTTTCACTTAATGTCCTGATACTTTAGTCCTACTGCTCTAGTTGCGCATTTAATTCCTATAGTTTATGTATTGTGTTTATTTTCAGGTTCTTCAGCCTTTCAGTTTTCCCCTTGTTAAATTTCTTAGTACCTGTTACTGGATTCTTAGAACCGTGTCATGCCTGTCTCTGACCTCCTTTAGGAGTGAATTTTTGTTCCTTCCTTTCCTTTGTGTTTCCAGAATAAAATTCACTTATATAATCACATTTTCCCATGATTGCATCCCCCCTAATAGCAAACATGACAATATCACTTTATACAACTCTGGTAGCCTCTGATATTTACATTGGCCACTAGATGCTGCCACTGACCCACACATTTCACTCATAATACATATGCCAGTAGGTGACCTGCCAAGTCAGAACTAATGGCTGAAAATGAAAAATTAATTAATAGAAATACCAATAAATAGCAATATAATGCTAGAATCAGTTGACTCTTAAATAAATTTTAAGAGACTGGTATATACTGCAGAGAAGCGAGAAGGATTATCTGCAGGCGCCCACATCCCTGACCACATCAAACATACATGCTCTGCTTCTTCCCCCAAAACTAAAATCCACATTAACATTGTAATAGGAAAGTGTGTTAAAGCACAGCTTTAGCAACCTGACAAGAGTGAATTGAATGTCAGAAGGATTCCTGCTCAGTTTAATTGAATCTCACCAGCACTAAAAAAAGTATCTTAAGTCAAAATAACCTATTAGATCTTTCAGGTAATGTTTTGTTCAGTGTGACATATAACACTGCCCTACCCCTCCGCCTCTTTCCTCCTTTATTCCTGCAGGTTTGATAATGCGGGAGTGTCGGTTTGGGTGGTAGCTGATGTGATCCCTGGTGTTTCTCTCCCTGTTTCTGTTATTTGTTAATAAATTGCGCCCTGGTCTTTCTGTTTCTTGGAGCTCCCTCAGCAAATCCCCTCGAGTGTAGAATCGGGCCAGAGAAACATGTGGAGGGGTTTTAGTGAGTTCCTACAACTAATGGATGGTGGGGGCTGAAGGTCCGTTTCACATTACCTGATTGCCAAGAACTGACTCTTGTTGATTGTCCTGCATTCACTTTTTCAAGCATTCTTCTATTTTCTCTAAAGGCAATTAAAAGGAATTAAAAGGTTAAGTTTATGAAGTAATGGTACCCCAGTAAGTTAAAAGCACACGCATCTGTAATGTTTGTCTTCTCTTAGGTAGAAAAGGGCTTCGGAAATAAAAATTAACATTTAGCTATGAGAAACATCTTCTCTCTACTGCCACCACCCTCTCCAACTTACTTTCAAATAGCATAGTGTGCTGTTGGTGAAAAAATGGGCTTCTTCTTTGTGACATGAAGGGCCAATCACGTCCACAAATGAATATTAACTTTGGGTGGTCATGGATCCCTACACCCGATCAATAGCTTTCACGTAGCATTAGAGCTTCTTCATAGATTCTTCAGGGTCAACTTCTTCGTTTTTTTTCCCTTAATGCCTGCTTTAGAAGTTAACACTATTCTTTGTGTGGGACTGGTTTCTTAAAAGATGTTATTTTTTCAAAGCAATGAATCTGAATGTGACACATTCCAAACAGATTGTGAAGGCGTTGTGCTGCTTTTGACAATTCTGTTTATGCACAGTCCAACCAATTCCTAGAGGCACTAATGGTATCGTAGTGGTAGTGTTGGGTGTTTATTGAAATATTAACCAGATTTAAAGGAGCCAAATAACATCATGGTTAGCTATGTTAGTTGTAAAAACACTTTGCAAAGAATAATACTGGGATTATTTACTGTAAAGCAACATTAAATGGTGGAAAATAAGTCAAAACAACAATGAGAAGATATATTGTGCAAATATCAATCATGGGAACTACCAGGAGAAAAAGCTCTGGTCACCAGATCAGATATTTGAGTTTTGGCAAACAGTTGTGTGACTTCAACTACAGTGTGGAAAAAGGTTATATTTGGGTTAGAAGAAAGTTGTATTTAGATTAGCCAGAACCCCTGCATTGTTACGGTGGGATCCATGTGAAGATGTTTCCCTTCTGAACACAAGTTATCTAATTTTTATAGGTGAAGGACAGGAGCAACAATCATACCAGTAGACAGGGCAGCTGAAGGTTTGCTACAGGCTCAAGTTAATGTAAAGTCGATGGGTTTGGTGCCTTCCATCATTTCTGATCATCATTCTGATGTGTTTTAATGTAATTGAAACTGCGGCTCCAAAGATACTCTATGCAAATACCTCACATGAAGTATAATGTACAGTACATTATCACATTTAGACGTCCCTGCAGGGATTTGGTGGCTGGTTGCCCTTCTGCAGTACAACACTGAGCACTGTTGTTTACTCACGCTGAGCTTTTCCTTTGCTTTCAGATTCACGAGCTGGAGAAGGAGCGCCCAGAACGGTGGACCATGCAGTGATTGGAGGGGTGGTTGCTGTGGTGGTCTTTGCTATGCTCTGTCTACTCATCGTCTTGGGGCGCTACTTCGCAAGACACAAAGGTAGTGGGTTTGAAAATACAGTTTGATAGCCAATACTAACACATTAAAAAGTTTTCCTGACTTAGGCTGCATCAGGCAGGATTATTATGTAGTCTGACTGCCTGCTTCTTCATAGTAATGTCTTCTGCATAATGGCAGAGGCTCATGGGTATTGTAGTAGTTAGAGCCACCAGTCATGCAAAACAGCTCACACAAAGTGAAATAGCAGGATATAAGGTTTAGCAGGTGTAGACATTTGACTTTTTTTTTAATCTTTGGATGGATGCTATCCAATTAACTGGGAACATGGCTGTTATGGCTCTGGGTTACTAATGTTTTTTTCTATGCTTTCATGCTAAATAGTACACCACATTTATTATACTGCCCTCATACCACACAAATAATCATTATCTATAACAATTTTTGCATTATGATACCATATTACTATGTAGGAGGAAATTAAATTAGATACAGTGCATTTTACATGCAAATCGTTTTCTATTTTTAATAAAATCATAAAGATTTCAAACAAACTTCTTTCACATTGCCATTATGGGGTATTGCTTGTAGAATTTTGAAGAACATAATGAATTTGATTCATTTTGGAATAAGGCTGTAACATAACAAAATGTGGAAAAAGTTGAGCATAAATATTTTCTGGATGCATTGTACTTTCACAACTGCGGAAAGAAAAAGCAGTAAATGAACCACTTTATGGTGATGCTACACACAGTGTTTTCCCTCAGGTTTTTGTACTTATGATTTGTGTTGTCTGCTAATGAATCTTGGTGCTGAACTGAAAAGTCTCTGATGTGGAAAAAAGTACTGTTTAAAACTGCAGTAAGGTTAATGAGATCTCCAGTAGTTATACGACTGGTACACAGTTCATTAAATGTAATCAGACTCACTCTCTCATTCTGCTTGAACCTGCTGTACTGCCGTCAACCTAACGACATAGATCTTTTGTCTGTTTTGTTTTTGGCAGTGTAGAGACGGGCGTATATGAGGCTTACTCCTGTCAAGTGGGGTAATAATGATCCACAGTCAGTTGTTGGGTTAAAACATACACACATTTATTTAAGTCTGGTGACTTACAACTTTGGAATGATAACGACATAGGCTTGACAGAAGACAGTCAGATATCCTGTGCCCGATGACACCTATACTTCTCTTAAAGTCTGACGCCCCCTACTGTCTGGCCCGGGTGTCGTCTAAAACCCAGGGATCTTACAGTGACCGTACTCATCAGCCTGAGTAAATCTTTTTTCCTTAACTTATGAATCCCTAAAAACAAAATGATTTCTTCAGAGTACTGTACTGGACATAATTAAACTAATATCAGACCAAAATGATGATCACAAATAGCCATACATTTTTTTTAACAAAATGAAGAGCTGCACTCAGGGTGTAGCTCATACAGGCAACTGCCAACAATGTGAGTAAACACAATATTCTGCTTCCGGCTGACTGGCTTTCACATGATTTATACAGGCTACTGTCCTGACACCTGATCACTCAAGCTGTCCACTGTAAACATCCATTATAGTTTGTAGTAAGTGACTTTACTTGACCCTCCATGCTTCATGCTTAGTGTAGCTAAGCAAACTCACCATTTTCCTGTCCAATTAAGGATTAATAAAGAAAAACATAATTATAATTTAATGGCGACTTCTGTTGTGTTGCCATTTTATTTATTAGACTGTTCACCTTATGTTTTCAAAATAGAAAACAACGAGAGGCGGGTAAATAAATAAAATGGGGGCCTCTGCCTAATTTTGTTTATGTTGTGAGTTGTACATTGTTTGTAGGCTAGTGCAAAAATAAGAATGATAAGAAGGAAAAATAGATATTTTTAGGCTCCTTTGGCAACTGTACCTCAGAGTTTCTCTGAAAACTGACCTAAAAATCCTTGAGAATTTCAGGACGTTGAGGGCTCTCTGTCAGAAAGTTTTTTATAATACTTACTCAGCACAACACTTACCAGACCTTCAGAAAGAGCGTATTGGGAAAATGATTTGGCTTTTTGTGGCATGCAGTCTGCACCACTGAACACTATGTTTCTATCTAGTCAAGCAGCATTTGGGTTTTATTTATTTTCTTCTCAGGTGGAAGTGCCCTTCCTCATTTGTTCTGCAATATTGCCTTCATTATCAAACTCTGCTCTGATAGGTTGAGAATAAATCTTTTAAATTAGGTTTGAAGTGGCTCGCTACCACCTT
This sequence comes from Channa argus, assembly GCF_033026475.1. Classification (NCBI taxonomy): domain Eukaryota; kingdom Metazoa; phylum Chordata; class Actinopteri; order Anabantiformes; family Channidae; genus Channa; species Channa argus. The sequence continues at coordinate 3,698,942 of NC_090218.1, forward strand.
TTTTGATTTGGCTGAACTTGACAAGGTTCATCTGAAAGTGTGAGTTATGTTCTTCCCTACACTTGAGATCATTTCAAAACCCTGATTTTCATGTGCCAATCTTAAATGAAAAAAGGGGAAAATTATGTATCATCTGTGTTTTACAGCTTGCTGGGTTTGTGTAAATGGCCACATGGTGAAGCATTTGCATAATTAGATACTGTGGGGTGTAGGGGCACATTTTAATCTTTTGTATCATCTAAGCAGCAGGCTATTATCCAGTCCGTCACACTGTCCTTCATCCCTCCCCTCCTCCTCAGGTACCTACTTCACACACGAAGCCAAAGGAGCAGATGATGCAGCGGACGCAGACACAGCCATCATCAACGCAGAGGGTGGCCACACCAACTCGGACGAAAAGAAAGAGTACTACATCTAATCTAAACAGGACCCCTCACTCTAGTGTCCTCTTTGGGACATGAAGCTGTTTTTGGGGCTGGGGAAAGGGTAGTGGGGGGCTGATGGAGGGTTTTCAGTTGGTTCCGGATCACTATTAGTGGGAGTAGGGGGTCAAGGAGAAGAGAAATAGGGTTTTAAAGGAAGGCCTGGTTTTAAGCAGTTGTTTAGTCTAGTCTGCTGATGTAGGAATGTTTTATGTGTTTAAAAAAATAAAAAATGGAGAAAAAAAATGGGAGGGTTTGGGTTTTTGGTAAACTGAGAGGGGGATCGGTTGGGGGTGGGAGGGTGCGCCAGACGTTGCCAGAAATCACTGTAGAGAGCTTCACCATTTGACACCTCCCTAACTGCTGGTACGAATTTTATTTAGTTCAACCATTTGCAGAAAATTCTGTGCCTTGTTCTGAATTTTTTTTGTTCTAGCCCTACTTTGGATTTGTGTTGATCCTCATTTGCATAACCCCCTTGCTCTTCTTTTCCCGTTTTCTCTTCCCCACTCGTAATTATCAATGTGCTGTTGGCTTTTGTATGAGGGTAAAATTACACAGTCACTTTATTCGTTTTCCTGAATGTGTCTACACATACACATCCTCTCCTGCATAACAAAAACTCTTTCCAGTATACTGTGATTTGTCTCAAGCCATTACTTCTCCCTCTTTATTCCCCTGACGTTTTGACAGCTCCAAAAATGCATGGAATACTCTACATAGTATCTTTGTACAAATGACATAAATAAGAAATAAGTTTGATGTAGTGTAAATTTCTTCCCCTGTCCCCTCCTGAAGAATTCACACTCAAAACATAAGCAAAATGGAAGGAAAAGAAAGTGATCTTCCTATTCAAATTCTTTTAAGATTGTTTTTGAAAAGCTCTCAGTCCAGTTCCCTCAGTAACATAAGGCTATTAATTTAGTATTAATATTGGCCAACCAGCTGCCAAAAAGATGCTGGTGTATTGTACATAACCTTATAGAAAAGAGAAGCACCCTTAACCAAACTCCAAGCTGAAACACATTGAATATTGTGTTATTTTTAGGAATAATTAAGCTGCACAAAACATTAAAAATGTCATTGCAGTCCAGGTTTTTTCATCAATCCATGTTATCACAGACACACAATCCAGTGTAAATCAAGCCAATGGAACTACAGCTGTATTGTACACTAATCCTTACTAAGAAATATTTTTTACAACTTATTAGAATTGCAATGGAGTACCTTTGTGGATTTTATTGTATCACACGCATTGTGAGTTTTGTCAAATTGTAAAACCAGCAAATATTTGGGAAGTAAATGTCTTCAAAATGTAATGCTCTGAGAGACAGTTCAGCCTTTCCACTTACATCACACCTTAAAATATATAGCCTATGGTTTTGCCTTGATACAGCGGCTTGAGTGCTTAAACATTTGATATTTTTGCACGTCTGTAAAACACATTGTTTCTGCTTCTCTATTTTGCTTTATGCATCACCTGCCAAAACTTTGAGGATCTATTTTGCTTTGCCAGCTGGGGAACACTGGGGAATGCCAAAAGTAATTAATTGTTTGTAACTTACTACACATGCCGTGCTCCATGGTGATAATCCATGGTTTGCATTAATGCCCTGGCTTCTTAACATGGCAATGAGGGTCTGTTGATGGCATTGTTGGTCATTATTATGTGTTCACACAGCAAGCAGCTTGCTTAATGAGTCCTGACTCCATGTGACAGTTGTGGGTGGAGTGGGATGGAGGACTAGGTTGCAGTGTGCACTTACAAAATTTTAAACAAGCAAAGCCTAAATATTGCATTGCTTTATGTGCTGTTATATCACATCATTTTAACTTAAGTGCAATTTTACACCGTTTATTGTAGTGGAGAAAATAAACACATTGTCAACTAACAATTAAATATTAAATGTTTAGGAATCAGAAAACTAATTTTATACCAAAAAGAGTGAGTTTTATGAATATCAATCTTCTCGTATCACAGTAGATGTGTAGAGATTACAGGCAGCGAGCAAACGTAAATGTAACAACCACTAGGCAAATGCAGAAAACACATACAGTATAGAGATGCTGCAAGCTGCACAGAACACAAAAGAAACCTGTCTTTTGAGGAGGCACTAGTAACGTGAACGTTTCAGTGGCTTTTGGGTACGAGCTAAAATGTGTATTTATATTTTGTTTCATTGGACATATCTACATCTACTAGTGTAAGCCTGCTTATTACCTACTAGTGCATTAATCAGTTTTATTTGTTCTCTCAAGTCTGTTTTTTGCATTGGTATTTGGATGACAGGCAGCATTTCGGTATTTGCATGTGTTCTACGTATTTTCAGTATGGATGATGTAATCATAACTTGCTTTCTCAACTTGTTTCATATGTTTTTCAATAACTGCAACTCGGCTGTTGTCAGACAGGTAAAGATCTTTTCTTCATCTGCCTGTGTTTTGAAATTGCACTGGAGTGCACCCTGTTAGCCACTGTAACAGGAACCACACAGTTCAATTGTAATTTTGGGTTTATATTAAGTGTTTCACTGTCATAAATACCAATATATGATACATATCAATATTTGTCAAATCAAATGAATAAACATACTGAATATGCCACTGAACACAGCTTTTAAACTCAACCCCTTTAGTCACCTGCTTTGGATGTTGTCGTGCCATTTAGTGGCCATTATCTGTTGTTCTCGCCACCAAATGGGCCAGCGGGTACCTGGTTCACATGCTACTAGGCTCAGTAAGTCATTGTGCTATTGTATAACCCACAATGTCATATGTCATGAACTTTAGGTCCAAGAAGTATGTGTTTGGTAGATTTAGGCACAAACATGAGTAGGATACAGGTTAGGGAAAGATTGTGGTTAGGGTTAGAATACAGACAGAGCAAAGCAAAGAGCTGCTTAAAGTAAAACAGTGAACATACTGGTGTCTTTCAGTTTAAAGTGTTGTGCTTTGCTCCAGCCTACTCTCTATACAGACTGTCAGATTGTAATCACCTGCTGCCAGTTTTACTTCTGCCATATTTACTACCCCTGCTACATGTTGCCAATTTACCACACATCTCAATAAAAATAACAAAGCTGGTAGGTGGTACTGTAGGTGGCTTATTGAACCATAACTGTGGGCTTGATCATTACTGACAACATACCATTCAATGGCTTGATAACAGTTGCATTGGCTGCTTTGGCAAATTGTTTGATTTCTAGGACTTGATGGTGGTGCTTGCCATGTGTACACATATCTAAGATTCAATATTTTTTATGCCATGTTTAAGCATTTGATTGGACTTTGTCAATGTGCAGCTCAGATTGCGACACAATAACAGTGTGATAGCTTTAAAATCATAATCATGCATGAAGACAGCATTCAGTCTTTCCATATTCAGATTGTTAGTTTTGGCTTATCCAAAAGCATTAGAGCAGGTTCTGTGCATTGTGCAAATTACACTTTCCTGCGCATTACACATCTCTGCATTTTGAAAGTTGTCAAATATGTTTTCTTCAATTTTAAAAGACACCCAGGTGGCTTGGATGGAACTGCAGACACATTTTTAGCTTCTCCACTGGATGTGGCAGTTGTAAATGAGGGAATAGGAGGGATGTTGCAAGCGAAAGACAGAAAAGTCCAACTCTCCCAACTGTTATTCTTTCTTCTCTTCTGTGAAAACCTGATTTAATTTAAAAGTTCTGAGCTTAACAATGAATTACCACTAAGTTAACACTGTATGCTGATGACACTGTTTTGTTATTGTTATGTGGGTGGGTGGGGGGTGGGGATGGGCTATGATTAGATTAGATGTTTTACGGTCTGGTGTCTGATACAATTATTAACTGGCTTGTTATCATTGCTTTATGAATCACAGAGCAGATGCCACTTCATCTGTAAGGCTGAGATTGTGTGATTTGTATTTTACAGTGAACACTATTTTGCTTCAGTGATATGTGGCAGCTTCCATGAAATCAGACTTCAAAATATGTACTTGCCAATAAAGGAATAGAATTGAATATTGTCTTCTCCCTTAAGGCTGACACATTAATATTTCATTTGTGAATATTAAACCTTTAAGAGAAGGAATGTTTCTCCTTAACTAGAATAAGAGTTTTTGTTTTCCCAAAGTTCTTATATGAAACTAAACAAAACATATTAATAAAACTTTAAAAAAATAAAATAGGTTTGGATACTCAGAAATTGTACACATTGAAGTTAATAGAATTATATTTAAGGTTATTGTTTGCATCTTTTTAATTTCCATTAAACGCCCAGTAAATAAAAAAAAAATAAAAGACTTTAGTATTACACTGTTACTGATATAGTTTCCTTCATTCATTTTTTTATAATGTCCTGTCTCAGGTTCATGCATTGCTGACTGATATGACTGCATCTCAGGTAGAATGCAAAGTTTAGGCCCCACTTATCAGTGACATTAAAGCAAGTACAATGCATCCTCATTAAATCAAGTGCAACACATTATTTTAGATCTAAGAGGCAAAATTGGTGAGATATTTTGCATATATGTTGTATATGTTTTCTGTATTTTTTCTTAATATTTGGTGCACTGTAAAAGATGTGTTAAGTATTGCTTTGTGTTGACATAGGTCATAAAGAGTACACTGTTTATTGAGATGAAGCAGGATCAGAAACTTGTTGTGGCTGTTCTACTGTCACTTTCAACGCACCACCGCCTTTGGAAGCTTGCTTGATTCCCAAAAAGTTTTGATTGTTTCACCAGTCATTGTTTTTAGATTGATTCTTTTTATGTCTCTCTGCTGTTCTTGGAAAATGTTGATGTGTATTAATGGAGAAAGGAGTTCCACATTCCCATACACATTTTGTATTGGTTCATAAATAGACATTTTTACAAAACAATGAAGAGTTCTTGTCTTAATAAAAAAGAAAAGATATTAACGTCCAAAATAATCAGTGTTGGTATTGTTTTTTGTTTGTTTTGTTTGCTTCAAATGTAAATATATTAAGGTGATATACCACAGGTAAAAAGAGGACTAATGTATACAGTATGCATAGCAATATCTAATGTATTTAATTATCATCTGCAGTAAACATCAGCAGATAGTGAAGCCTAACTGCATTTGCCAGTTTCATCAGTTCACCACTCACCCTGACTGCATGGACGCTGCTCATGTTAGGCAAGAACTAGATTATCTGCAATAATACATTGAAATTTCTCAGGACTCAGAGGCGTAAGACTTACCAAAATGTGTTTTCCTTGATATGAATATACTGACAGATTAGAAATGTGGTGATGAAGAGAAAGGCACAAGTGGCAAAAGATAATCCAATAACCAGAGGTGGTAATTAGCTAACTACATTCACTCACATACTGTACTTAATGTAGTGGTACTTTATTAGAGTATTTCCATTTTAGGCTACTTTTACTCTTACTTCACAACAGTTCAGAGGAAAATATTGTACTTTTATTCCACTACATTATATATTAACTACATTATATAATAACATAAAATGATTAAAATCACCTGTGCAGGTTTGGTTCCACACCAAGTTGCTAGGAATTTTTTGGCTTTTCCTTTTCAGCAATTACCTGCCATAATTTTCACCTTTGAGTGTTTGAATAAGTCTCAGTAAGACATAATAACATTCACGTTATCAGCATGGCATCAGTACCCTTGTAATACATATCTTTCTTAGTGAAGTAGTTCTGCTTTTGTATTTTAAGTACATTTAAAAACATTTACTTTGGTACTTCAGCAAAGAATTTGAAATAGTCCTTCTAAATGGTAAATGGTCGATTACATAGCACTTTACAATGTTGATTCCCATTCACCCATTCACACACCGATGGCAGTGGCTGCCATGTATGGTGCCATGTTCACCTGAACTACAGGGAGCAACTTGGGGTTCAGTGTCTCACCCAAGGACACTTTGACATGTAGCCAGGAGCGGGGATTGAACTACTGACCCTGTGGTCCTTAAACGACTGCCTTACCAACTGAGCTACAGCGGCCCTTCTACTTATATTGGAGTATTTTGAGGCAATACTTGCTCTTTTACACAAGCATTGATATTGTGTACTTCTACTACTGATGCCAGGAAGTCAGACAAACCATCCCTGTAGTACAATAGAGTGACATAAAACTAAGGGCGCTGGGACAGTATGCACTCCCTGGCCACTTTATTAGGGACAACCATTCAACTGCATGTTAGAGTGTGTATAATCAGCCTTCCAAATTCCTTCCAGAAATCTTTAAGCACACCTAAGCTTTAATATTGACATGAAAAAATTCCTCACATGTACAGTACCTCTGAGGTGTCAGTATTTAATGCCCTGAGTGGACTGATATTAGGTCTCATGCTACAATTAACTTTATTTCCAAAAGTTGCATAATACAGTATGGCATTAAGAAAATTCAGCCAGCCAGCTCACGTAAAGGGCTGTGTGCAAAAATGCTCGTAGAAGCCATCCCCGGCTTTGACTTCATCACGCCCGCCAATGAAACACCAAGCTCTGCACAGCAGGGACTGGGGAGTGGTGATAATAACTTCTCCTCTTTGGGGAACATACTATGAGGCTTATGAAATACTGTATGAGTTGCAATAGCAGCAAGTGATTATCTGTTTCAGTGTAGCTTTCAGGTAAGCAATGTGACAGCAGGCATGGCGCCTACGCAGGGGTTCCCGGAGACATTAACGTGATATACCACTATCGAGTGGAAATAAATCAATATACATAACTATTTCCCAAAATATTACGCTGTCAGGCAACATAAAGATGATAACCATTAAGTGATTTTACTTCATTTACCGTGACAGGTCAGGGTGATCCATTCATCCATCCATCCATTATCTGTAACTGCTTATCCTGTTCAGGGTCATGGGGGGCTGTAGCCTATCACAGCTGTCATTGAGTGAGAGGCGGGTTACGCCCTGGACAGGTTGCCAGTCTCTCTTAGGACCAACAGGGAGGGACACACACTGACACAGTGCATAGTAAACATTTGAAGGAATGCTCCTATTTCATGTCAGTGTACTGTACATTCACGTCATCCAGAAAACGTGTAATTTGCTCAGGGGTGGCCAAATGTTTGCATACAGCTGTAAATCTAGCCCCACTTATGCTTTAGTGATGCCTAAAGTTCCTTTTTCATCTGAGTTGAACCCTGGCAAGTGCCAATGTCATGAAATCTTTATCACATGCATAAACCAGATTGAATATGCAGTATAAAACAAGCGGCCCTAATTACCACAAATATAGGGTAATACCTTGAGGAGTACCATGAAAACTTCAATAAATTTGACAAGGTTTATGCTCTGAAAATCAATCTCGTCATCCCTGCTTGACGAGTGCAGTGAGCCATTTTAATTAACATCCTAAATAAATGCAGACAGCATTATTGATTCCAACATAGTAGATGGTATTGACATGAGGTGAACTATCTGCCATACAAAAATGTATTTCTCCATTCATTTTTAATGTTCCTGAGTCTGGCTTTACTTTAGACATTAACACACCTTTAATATTCAGTATTCAGTAGATGACTTGAGTAGAGGAAGATATTATCTTTTTAATTACATTTGCACCTCGGGCTCTCATTATACCTCAAGTGCTGTACATAATGAGCCAACATCTTAAATAAGTAAAGGTGATACTGCTATTGATTAGAAAGTGAAGCCCAGAGGCAAGCTATCAGTCATAGAAAATGTACTTCTGAGTTCATGTTTAATGTGCATGCCAGTTGGTCTCTTATACACTCATTACTCAATATCCTCAAATAACTTACATAGAAAGAAATCCTATTCATTTCACTTTAACTGACTACAACAGCAAATGGGTGCACGTAATACAGCCAGAGTGTGTGTCCTTGGTGGTATTTTGTCTATAGTAATGAAAAGGTCAGTTATGGAGTCTGGTCTATATACGGTAACCTCGCGAGGTGAAACAGTTAAAACTGCAATAGCCTGAGATGAATAGTACATTATTATGTGTATGAGACGTGCTTATTGTCAGACCCCAGAATTTGCATCCAGTTGGATACAGTTTAGCATTCGCATGTTATTGCTTAGAGTCTTTGGCCATTAAGAGGCCACAAAGAAGCTTTGCAAAGCAAACATTTACAGCCTGGTATCAGGAGGTGGACCAGAAGTGATTAGGAATGATTTATTGATTGTGAGATTGCAATGGGCACGAAAGAGCAGACACATAAACTGCTGTGGTAATGGCGACCCTTAAGGGTACTCAGGAAATTAGGCCACCTGTAAGGATTAGCAAAAATAACCTACTTGTCCTTGCTCAGCAATCAGACCAACTCCCCATTTTGTAAAGACTAATAATTTATATATATGATTTTTTTTTATACATTTATTAAACCCACACGACTTAAGAAGTACACAGTTAAGGCTGTTAAGCAAATGTGTATTTACTTGAACATTTTTGGGTTTCATAGAACTTTCTTGCGCACTTACTTCTTATGTCTTGTGTCTAGCAATGTCCTGAACCCAAGAAGTCAGGGAGCATGTGGACTAAACCCAGTGTGAGTGATCAAACAGGACTGTTGACATTGACAAATCAACTACCTTTGATATCTCTCAAGTATGTTTTTGCTTTTTAAAGTCACAATATAAGGTCACACCTCCATACTCCTCAAATTAACACTTCAACCTGAATTGAAACTCTCCATTACAGGTTAATGAATTTTAAAGTTAGGTTATAGATGCACTGCACATAATGCTAACTGCCTCGATAGTTCAAGTTTAATATCACTTTAGTTTATTACCGGGAAACTAAATGCTGCTCCTCACGAAACATTGTGCAACATACAGTAAATAGGAAATTAAGGACAAATGTATTGGAAATGTAAAGGACAGGAAGGACAAATAGTTACTTGAAACAAACTAATTGTAGACCAAATCTAAAAACTGTACCGTACTGTAAATTAACATGTACAAGCAGCAGTGAGCTGTTTGGATACACCTACAGCATTCATGCCTCATTACTTATTGATGCTTCATCACCACAAGTCTTATCGAACAGTGATGAGTCCATCCGCTCATTATTTATGACATGGTTATCACATGATAATTTCTGTGCTGCTGCTGACATTTAATATGATTTTATCTAGAAAGTAACATACTGTTTATCATTACTGCTGTGACAGTGGCACAAAGTTTAAATTTAGTCAGTCAGTAACATTTGTGATTTAATTTGGTCAGTGATTGATGACCATAGAAGACACCCGTCTGCATTTGTGATGTAACAACACCAGTTTAAGTTCAGTTGCTGTGGCACTGTAGTGATTGCAACTAGTTAAGAAATGTTTGAGACCAACTGCTGCTCAGAGAACAACTTTCTATGCTACAAAAAGTTGTTACACCATCTATTTAGTACCACAAACCAACCAACATGCATGTATGTATATTATTTGCTAAGGTTATTAAAGTGGATATAATCTGGATTTCAATGAAAACAAACTCATTGACAAAATCAGATGTCAGTGTTACAGTGTGAGGGGCTTAATGAAAACCCAGCAGAAATTTTACCAAGTCCGGGGTTCTCCTGCATCTAGTTTTACTGGAGGTTTAAGCATTAGTTGTCTCTCTAAATCTCATTCTCAGCTCTTCATTTTGGGCAACAACATGCAACTGCTTCGAACAAAAAAGCCTTGAAAACTCATTTTGCACTATGACCATTCACCAGACACAGTTAACAAGCTGGCAAATGTTGTTACGCCCAAGCTCTGAGGCCAGAGAAAATATGAAAGGACACATGCCAGGTATGAACAAAAAAAGCAAGCGATTTTATTTAACATTTAATGTTGCTTAACAAATGCAACACCATCAGGGATACTAACAAAAGCTCCAACACATCACAGGGTGGTGGTTCAAATACACACCATGACATAAACCATGACAGAGATCTGGTCTATTTGGATACATACAAAGACATACGATGCACAGACAAATAAAGGTACAGTATCAACCTTCTAATCTAACTTTCTGCTATTAAGTGTGTTTTCCAAAGTGTCAAACCATCTGTTAAACAGACGTATGTTTACTGATCCTAACAATTCTGTAATCATGTCTGCCAAACACTTTTTTGACCGTTGTTCCTAACTTTCTACTATTACCATTAGCGGAACAAATCTCACTTTTGACTTCAGGCATTGTTTTAATGCAATAGCATTCTGTCACAGAGGTGCTTGTTTTCTTTGTTAAAACATAATGTCCATTCAGCAATGACATCGCCCTTTTTGAGTTGTTGTCATTGTTATTTCTGAAATCATAGCCACTGCCACTTACCAGCTAAAACAGCACCTAGACATTTGTTTGTTTGACTCCAGCAGAAAATTGTTCTGAGCCATTCACCATTTGTTATGACTGTTTTGTTTAGAGCAGCAATTTGTGCTCAATGGGTCATTTTGACTTTTTTTATGTTTATTTTGTATTATCATGCTTTACAACAAGCCTCTGAGTGGTTGTTGAGGTATGTGCTGCTTTTTTTAAATGTTTTTAATACATATAGTGCAATATTAGTCCCATTATGAACGACCTATTGTTGACTTGTCATTTTAATCATTTTATTCAACTATCGTAATGGTGGCACAGTTTAGTTGAGTCTAGTCTGGTTTTATTCTGTCATAAACAATCTTCATAAAGATTGTTCAGACTTCAATACAACAGAAGAAAACCAAGGCACAGGACTCATGCTCAATTCAAACTGGACAGGCCAAGTACACATGTAAAGTACTTACAAGCCTGTGCAACATCACTCATAGTCACCACATGCTTTTATTTATTTTTTTAAATTTTTTTTTTCACCTTTAATTAACCAGGAAATCCTATTGCGATTAGGAATCTCTTTTGCAAGGGAGACCTGGCCAAGATAGCAGCCAAACAAAATCTGCACATAAAAATACATAAATAAACTATAAAACAGAATGACAGCTATTCAAGAAAAGCACATTTCTCCCTCACTGCATTGTTTATGGCATGAATGTATTTAGTTTTGGAGATTATTCCATGACCATTGTTAATGGTAGGAAAATAATGTTTTGAAAAGTCCGAGCCTAAAGAACAACACATGTTCACTGCAAATATCAATTTTATTAGTGATGAAAGTGGCACCGGTCAGAACATGACGTACATCAATGAGTAATAACGTAACAGTAATAATAAACACATATAAACAAAAAAAAAGAGTTATAGAAAAATTATTTATTACCACAGTTCATGCTGGGATGGTTTCTATCGCATCTGCCTCATGTACCTGCCGTCAGCCAATCAAAGAAATGCTGATCATGGTTTTAACAATTGATTTATTTAGCCTTAAAGCACAAATCCCAGATAAGTCCAACCAAGATTAACGAATCACTACTCAAACTGCTTTCTAGGAACCAACAGAATGAATACAGTCTAACATCAGCATGTTAGGTCGAATTACTTTAGCCTCTACCCTCTAAAACACAGGGCCCATTTCAGTAGGTATGAAACGGCACGGCTAAACAGCCAGAAAACAGCTTTTGTTTTACAGATGTCAAATGTTTACCCTTACTCTTGATCAAGTAAGATGGTGTGAAACAGTTGCTCGACTGATTGCAGCAGCAAACACTAATGAGCACGTAAAAGTGGACAGCAGCTCTTTCTTTCAGCGCTGACAGATGTTTGTTGTCTTGTCTCTGGTTGTTAGGTTGGATCTTGGCCCCATGAGAAACTTTCTTGGGCTCTTTAGTCCATCAACAGATGTCCTTTACTACTGTAGAGGGGTCAGGTAAAGGTTTTTTCTTTAGCTATGGCATTTTCCAGTGCTGACTAGCTGTCTAGGCTGCTCTCTCAGGGAGCCCATTGCTCTGTGGGCACTGAGTGCTTCAGATGACATGGTTAAAGCACCAGGCTTGAGTAAAAGCTTTGAAATCACTTAAGCTGTAGCAAGTGAGAGTAACTGTTGGGACCTGGGAATATGGCCGTACTGCTACAATGGATTCTCGCAGTTAAAAGCACAAGCGGTCACGTCTTCGGAATAATGTTAAACAAAGCAATCTGTTGCCAAATGATCTACCACAAATATGATTTTAGTAAAACTACTAGTTGACATCACCACCTGTGCACAACTCAGAATCTAAAAAGTAACTTGCTACTATATACTGTGGTTTTCAAAGAAATGCAGTGGAATAAAATGACTGTATAATTTTGGCAGTTTGCAGGTTTGTGAATTGGTAAATGGTAAATAGTCGCTTATATAGCGCTTTTATCCAAAGCGCTTTACAATGTAGCTTCCCATTCACCCATTCACACACACACTCACACACCGATGGCGGTGGCTGCCATGCAAGGTGCTCACCTGACCCACCGGGAGCAACTTGGGGTTCAGTGTCTTGCCCAAGGACACTTCGACTTGTAGCCAGGAGCGGGGATTGAACCACTGACCCTGTGGTCCATGGTCAACTGCCTTACCAACTGAGCTACAGCTGCAATTAGCAGCTCTTCAACCTGGCCACTTGAAAACTGTGATGTACCTTCTCTTTTCTTTCTCTTCATCTCTACCATCTGCATCAAATTGTAATGATTTAAACAACTTGGTAGCCAAACGCAAAATATGCAGATGACCTATTCTAACCATTGCAGCAGGCACTGGTAAAAAGAGCATGTACTTCACAAGATAAGACCTGAGTCACAGTTAAAACGCCTTGACATGACTTCAGATTCTCAATAGTAGCCTGGTAGACAGATAGATAGATAATTTATTCATCCCAATGGGAAATTCACAAGTCAGTCATATCAGTACATAGTGTTCACATTTGATGTAGTCAGCCCTAAAGGGCTAAATAAAGTGACATAGTATTAGTCACTGGTCAGCGAGGCAGACATAAAGCTTTAGTTAATCTTTGCCTTCTGTGTGTTTGAGCTGCCTTTATGACATTCAGTGCCTTGCCATTTTTAACCCACGAGTTTTGCTTGTGGGTTTAATAAATCTTTGTGCCAGTCAATGGGGCTATGAATTATGTGGTCCCAGAGGCTGTAAGAAACCTTGTGCGTCCTCATAAGTTTGACTGTACTTGCTGCATAATGGCCTTGCTTCAGATGTTGGAGTAAGAGACTTGAGGTATCTGAATCTTGTCGAGACCAATGTAACCTGGACTGGAAGAACGAGTCAGTCTGGACGCTGGAAAGTTGACATCTGAACTATTCTGCTGTCCACATTGATCAAAAAGGAGCCCAGTGTTGGAGACCGCATGTTAGCATGACGTGTTGAACGCACTTTTGTCATAAAATAAAACACAATTATAAGTTCACCAAACATTTATGGCAGCCATTTTGTTAGATACTGATGCATAAATCCACTTATGGTTTACTTTTATGATACGAATATATGCTGTTTATCATCAGTTTTGTTGCATTAAAGCATGTGATGTGCACCAATTTATTTAGACTTTCTCTTTACCTCCTAATTGTTGTCTTCCTGACTGAAGCTCATTTTCTTATATTTCAGCTTTTGAGTTTTGTTCTGCTTTTTGCCCTCCAGAAGTAATGGCACTGTGCCAGACTTCTAAACAACTGCACAAATAAACAATTCAAGTAATAATAGTATTTTATGCACCGCAGTATAATGCAGTGCATTTTTTTTATTATTAAAAGAAGACGATGTAATAAGGAGATTTATCTCTGCGACTAGTTTCACTAAACAAAAATTGTGCTTGTTTGTTAAAACACAGCGTGGACGCATGTGTCAGTTGGTCAGTGGATTTTACCTGATAAGGCAAAAAAGTAAAAAAAAAAAAAAAAAAAAAAGATTTTGGATATTGTTTATAAAATTGGACTTTTCGAAAAATGCAAAGTTGTTCAAACATTGCAACCTCATTGCTGCCTGTTAGACGTCCATCTGAAGTGCCTCTCCTTCTGTGACTCATTACAGATGAGCTTTCAAACAGGTGCTAGAGCGCCTTCTGCTGGACACATAATGAAGCCCTCCTCCACACGGAAAACCCTGCATTCAGGGACGTAGTGGCTAAAACGTTCAAGTGACATTGACTACACTGAATAAGATGTGAGTGACACACTGAGGGAAAAATGTATCCCCTACCTTTGACATCACTTTCCTCTTTAAATGCAGGGGTCCCCCTGTGCTCAGCAAAACCTCCACTCAGACAGGAGTGGGCTGATCATAAAAATATCAAGCACTGAATGTTTCTTTTGTTTATTCGTTATTAGGTGATTGATACCTTTTACCAACACCACTCAAAAAGCAGATCCTCTGAGATAAATACCTGCTCTGCAAATGATTGTAATTTGAGTTGAACATTACTAATTGGTGTCAGTAAATGTAAAGAGTTTCATTAGCCTGGCTGTAATTAACCATTTTGAATGATTTAGCCTCTTTTTTTATTGACACTTAGCACAATACATGTGAATCCTGAATATCAACCTAATGGATCTTATTAGCCCTGTCCTCTAGACCAAGGTGAATTAATCAAAGCAGACTTGATTTATATACCCCGCCCCTTCCTTTCTTCTTCCACCCCTCTTCCTCTCTCTGTTTCTGGCGCTCTCTCACACCGAGGCTGCTGGGGATTCATTTGTCTTGCTGATTAATGATGAGAACCATATCCTCCACAACACCAGTAAATTAAAAGAGATTGGGGACAGAGAGAAAGAACATCAAGGTCCATTCATCCCAATCAAATTTCACACTAGGTCCAATTCATCCTGAGCTTTATTTGTATTGTTTGCTATACAAACACAAACCACACTAGTCATTCACTTTCTCCCCTCAGACCCTCTCTGGCAGTCTATGGACTTCATCTGGCAACTTTCCAGGTTTATGTTCATTTCTCCAGCCTTGAGGAAATAACCACATCCACTGCGTTATTGCTCTTAAAACAGCATTTCTCTTTCAGACTTAATTCTTCATTGTGTGCAGTTATAACTCCCTCTTAGCTGTAGCCGTAAGCTACAGTGTCCATGTCCTTCCTGTCTTTGGTGTCCTCCTACAGTCTAAAGAAATGTAAGGTAATTTGTGGCTTCAGATTGCAAATAGCCTCGTGATGTGTTTATTATGTATTCTAAGTATTTGTCATTGAATGTGTTACTATAATCTATACAGTGATGTAATGGAGTGTATGATAAACAATTTTTTGTAAAGACCAGAAGAATATAAATCCTTAGAGTTGATGAAACAGACTTTGTAAAATGTCTACAACCATGCAAACATACCTAGTGTCAGCATGCTCCCAATACACATTCCTTGAGTATTATCATCTGTAGTTGAGTTCCTACTTGTGTGCCCCAGTGCCCCAGTGCTTGTTAAGGCTGTAAATATATGAAGGCTGATCAGAGCTCACTGGGACAGGCTTGATTAATAACAACATCACGTCCATTACACATATACAAACACTATACAGTATATGGCAAAATCCAGCTCAGATAATATGAACAATATAATGTGGCCTGGTGTTTTTCTAACATGGGAAACTCTTGAGTAGTGTGCCTGGTGGCCTGAGCACATACAGTGTGGACAGTAACAGAGCCAAAGTTCACATGTGTTAATGCCATGGTTACACACTTATTGTAGGGTGTTAGCATGCTAACTTCTTTTATAAAATTACAGCTGAGGTGGGAGTGGTATTAGTTTGCAGGTATTTAGTCATGATCTAAACGAGGGGTTTTCAACCAGTGGGTCTTTGTCCACATTGCAGATGGTCCCTGACCATATATTATATATATTTTCCATCAAATGTTCAATCAAATTTATGCAAATATATGCAATTTAGAAGGTGACTTTCCAGATTGAAATGGTGTCTCTCTGGTCTATCCTTGATAGCTTTTGCATTGCTTTGTCTTAATTCATCCATAACGTCTCATATACTTAATGTACAAATGTTTTCTCACCAGCATTTAAAAACAGTTAGTACTTGATTTTGCAAAAGAAAACGTCTTCTACACTAAAAAGTAACAGAAAAAAGAATCAACTCACATCCCATTACAGTTCTCCTCAGGTCACTTTGTCACAATGGTCATCCCTGGTTCACAATCTGTTAAGAAATCCTTTATCTAAAGAGGTGATTACATTGAGCTGATGAGTACACAACATTACACTGTACACTGTCTAGGGGCTAAATCTGGTCATACATTTTTCAAACATCCCAACAGCATTTGGCAGCTTCCCAAAATGCATAAGACGTCTCAAGTGACCAGCATTCACTTTTGGGGGTTTTGAGAAACACTTAGGTCAAAGCTCCTCAATGAGTTCTGCTTCACTCTGCTGTTCTAAAAGCTAACTGTACTTTGTTTTTTCTGTCGTGTGTTAATTTCTTCAGTTTTACTATACCTGCCACTGCCAATAAATTTACGTTAACTCACCTGGGTTCAAAAGATGTGATGTTACTGTACACAAGAGTTGAAAGTTTGAAAATATAAACCCCTCTGGAGGCTGCAGCAGGAATGAGCAGGGGGTAAGTAACCCACTGACATTCACCGAGTCATTGATCTATGTGAAAAATAATCTTGTAATTAAAAAGGCAAGGATGTGGAAAATATTGAATCAGAAGCAAATATACTTAAAACTCATTGTAGAAATTTTTCATTTGTACCTGTCAAACAAAACAAGAATAAACCTGTATATTGTGTCTTCTCTTGTGCCTCCATCTCCATAAGTGGGAGTTTGATTTGGTTCCACTGAAGCAGCATATGCTGACTCTGACTGACGGATTCACTGGTGCAAAACTATGCTCCTGGTTTAAGTGGAAGTGATACTTTTCAAAGCCAAGTAGCAACCATCACTGCAGACTAATGAGAACTGGAGTTCCTCTATTAGCCACTAGCTGCTGATTTAGGAAAAAAAAAATTAGGAAAAGAATTTTATTTATAAAGCAAAGCTTGACTTCTTCTAAAGAACAATGAACATCATCTCAGGGACCTATTGGAGATAACATAATGTTTGTTTAATTCCCAAAAAAACTGACTTTATGAAATGTAGCACACTGCAGAGCACAACCACTCACAGCACATGGTCAAATGCAAAATGCTATTCATGCTCCTGGTCATCATAATGACAGAACCAATACCTGTACTCATTCAACAGTATCTGGCAACCAGTTAGAGCATATGGACACGTTGTTAGTTGGCCGGGCTTTCATCGTCATGGTTACAATATTATAGTGTGCCAGTTTTAGACCCAAAAAGCTGTTCAGGTTTACACCTATTTGGATATGTTTGGGTGAAAAAAACAGTAACACCAACAGCTGGTTTGAAACATGCAGCAGCTGTCTCCCATTTGAAAGTCTTTGAAAGTGTGGTTATTTTACTACAGTATATCACCTATATCACGTTTCAGGCGAAGACGTCCATGGACCATGTGGCCAATTGGTCCCCCTCTAACAAATAAATTTTTAAAAGATGAAAGATCATTAATGCATAGTAACAAGCAAGGCAGGTATTATTTTTATCAACCCCAAATGTTACACTTCATGAAGCATTCACTGGATAAACAACAGAAAGAGAAAACGTTTGCTTTGATTATACTCATGTTGTGATATTTCTCACTGTTGCTTAATCTTTAGCTGCATTGCATCAGCAGAATAAAAAAAAAAAGGTTTTGTTAGAATTATTGTACTGTTCACTGTTTTATGGTCAAAACATAAACTATTAATGTATTTTAAAACTGTCAAAACCGAAGAAAAAGTGTTTTTCCAAATATATTTTAGCAGTTAAATTCTTCTATTTCTCTCTGCATAGTGTACTTAAAATATCTTTTTAGGCAACAAGTTTTGCTGCTTTAAAATCTGCTTTTTATTTTTATTTTAATTGACATTTATTTTTAAGATTCATTCAGGAAACATTGTTTGTACAGTTATTTGCATCTCATTCTTTGACCAACATTTTTATCCATTCTTTCTGTAAACAGCTCTTGAACTTCTTTGCCACCTTTTCAGTTACTAAGTTCGTTTGTGTCCTCTGTTAATGGACGTAATAGAAACACTCTTAACAAAGAGACTTTACGGTCATTTTCCTTTAATGTTGGCTATTTTGTCTACCCTCTGGTGCTTCTGAACCCTTGCTCATCTCATGCTTTCATTGTTTGGATGTTGACTTGACCTCTTCCAGCCTTAACTTTCTTAGGATGAAAGTAATATGCAAGATGTCAAAGAGGAAGAAGGAAACATTTCGTCTCAGCAGCTGTGAATAAGAATGCTGCCCATTCAGTTGTAGCCTGAGGAAGTTCTTTTAGTGTGAAGGGCATCTGGGTTGCACTTCCTGCTAACCCAGGGTCATTTTGAGAAGGCAACGCAAAGTGCACCTTATGAATATGTTAGTGGTCAAAGAGCATGTTCTGATGGTAGACAGAATGAGACACTTTGTACAAAGAAATATAATTACTTTAACTTTCAAATCGGGAAGCAATAAGTATGTTCTTTTAGTATGTTACTCAAGTACTTGTGCGCATCAGATGGGAATATTAAGTGTTTGCAATGTGGCACGTTTTGCAGATACTAAAGTGTACAATTTCTCTCCACCCCTTTTTGGAAATCATACACAATTTAAAATCAGATTCGATGTACATCATGACCTTCTGAAAACATCTAGCACAGATTGTCAAGTCAACTCTTACTTTAAAACATTGGAACCAAAGGTATTTTTAATAACATTGATTTGTTGAAACATTTTAATGTAACACTGACAAATAAGTCACTATGATTGTCACCTTTCTGCCATAATGTCCTTTTCCTGTACAAAATTTAATTGTGGTGACTACTGCATTACCACATTATAAGGTTATGTTTAGGCAGTTGTAGCACTTAATGTAAGGGATGAATTGTGGTATAATTTAGTATATTCACAATTGTAATTTATGAATTGACACACAATTTATTAATTAGCATTTAAGTAAAACCACAGTCTTTCACTAAACTTAACCAAATATTTTTGTTCCCTAAAGCACAACCATCCACCACAAGAGTTCCAATCTTGTTTAGTTAAAAATTTACCTTTATCCATTAAAAAAAGAGTAACAAGACGGAAGGATTGCATCTGAACATAATGAAGCCACCAATTATGTTTGGGAAAGCAATTTAGTAATACCTAATCCCAATTTCATGAATACACTGTTATCATAATTGATAGAAACAATGCCTAGGGCAGACACATTTTAGAAAGGATCAAGTAATACAGAATATGACAGCATTGTTTCTGGTCCTGTCTCGCGTATTACATTTTCTAGTCATATCATTGTGTTTATTTCATTAAATTTGTTGGACACTTTCTCAGCTGAGCAACTAGTGTCTGGCTCATGTTGCCACAGCAATACACCATCATTTCATACCAGGAGCAGAAATGAAGTGAGTGAATCACTCATTATCAGATGTGTTCTCATTTGGTATCTGCTTCAAGCTCACTACCACCGCCAGAAACACTAATACCACAGATGATGGTGCACCACTCAAAGCTCAGCAGTACAACAACAGGGTGTTGGGGTTGCAAGCTCTACAAACATTGGCTTCTTTCTGCCCATAGAACACACACATGGTAAAACATACACACCGCTCCACCACCACCACCACCACCACCACCATCATCCCCGCTGCCTCCAGCATGTGCTATTTTGCCAACTGCAACCCTGGGCAAGATAATAAGATGGCTAGCAGACATTTTGTCAATATTTCTGTCTTGGCTCAGAGTGTGCTTGGCTGGCTGGTTACTGATAGATGTGTCGACTGATTTTTTCCACAGGAGTTCTGCCCTGGTTTGCCAGACTGTGAGAGAGCAAGTAGAGGCAAGCGCACAGGGATGAGAGAGGGGCTCACTAATGCAAAGCAGTTCATTAAAATCAGGCATAAAGCATCTATCAGGGGGAGGGATGCAGCTAATCAGTGCCTGTGGTTAGTCCAGCAATATGGAGAAAGGAGATGGTACGCTCCTCAGCTGTGATCTTGTCTGGGGAGAAGCGGAGCCGGCTGATGCTAAGGACACAGTGCAGATGATTGATTTTCCAGAAGGATGCTTTGAGACTTTACTCTTGGTCTGCCATCTGATTAATATACAGAGCTTTATTCATGTCATGAATATACAAGGAGGCAATGAACAAATAAATACTGACATGCATCCAGGAGCTGATAAATATTAAATGGAGCACACATGGCTTCAGATTTTACCATTTCATAATTTGAACATTCATGCTGTGAGACCTTTAGCCCAAGTCTAATCTTGGGTTTAAACAGACTGAGCAGCCAAGTGAGGAGACCAGAGCATCTTCACAAACATAATATTTCTGCCTTAGATAAGTGTCATGAATACAGGAATTGTGTTCAAGATATTATCATTTGAAAATTGCATTGATATTATGTAATGGTTAATCCAAATAAGTCATACAATACCCCACTTTAATATAGCTATTTATATCATTTATTGCAAAGCATGACTTTTAATTATGATTTTGGAACAGAAATTGTGATGCTTTAATGCTGTTTCTTTTTAACTGAACAAATAGATGTTTAATCATACTTCATTATCATATTCATTAAATTGTAACTACTATGTAGTCCTACAATGAAGAAATAAAATCTCGATGCTACAGGGGCTCAAATAGATTTGTCCAAATTTCCAATTTAATACTTTACCTAAAGCATAAACTCTATGGAGTTTAAAGCCTGAGGCTACATCCTCCAGTTGTATCTGATTATCTGAAAATGATGTCTCTTTAAATCATTTTGCTTAATTGGAACAAATGAAATGCCACCAATTAATTTATTGATTATAAATTTGCTGAGGATTTTGTTTGTTTTGATTTTCAACCAAAATTGTTAATGATGTGTTTTTTTACATATATATTAGATACCACAAATAGTATGTAGTATTGTGGGCTACAACAAGAAGCAATACACCACTAAGGCAGACATGAAGTCTGTAATAGTTAACTGAAACTAAATTTTGAAAAATGTACAAAATAAATGTTTAAAGACCAAAATCTCGAACAAATAAGCATTGTTTAAAATAAATTCAAACTAGACTATAAAATAAAATGCCGGGAAGAAGTTAAAACAGAAGTTAAAGCAGGGTAATCAGTACTTAGGATTTAGTAGGACACCTTCTGCCTCCTAGTAAGTTTGGTAGGTTCTTATCATGCAATGCAACAGTGAAATTACTAGGAAGGTTCAGGTACACCTGACTTTGCTGATGGAAGACTACTGTATACATAATAATTTTACTTATATATTTTTACTTTTTTACTTATAATTTGACTTTATTTTTTTACTTCTGCTGATTTTATTCAAGGTTAAAAATCATAAAGTGGCTAACAAAACATAAAGGTATCGTAAAGTTCTGTTTGTCAAGGTGCTTATTTTTTCACAATAATCCAAATGCCAATGGAAAAACCCTTTGGTACAGTGGTCCCGAGAGCTCACACACTGCAAATAGACAAAACACAAGCAAATTTAAAAAAAACAACTTCATAAATTTGACAACACAGGCGTATTATTAAAAACATACGCTGCAAAAGCCAAACACAACCAAACCAAACATTGCTATGACAGTTGTCTACAACGGTTCCGGGAGGACACTAAAAAGGGACACATATTTAGATTGTAAAATGTATTTTTATTTGCTCCTGGAGACATTTCTCTTGTGTTGTAGTTTTTGCAGCATGTTTTATCATTTTTTGTGTTGCAGCTTTTTGCAGCGAGTTTCTCATTTCCATTGCGTTGTGGCTTTTGCAGCACATTTCCTAATGCCGCAGCTGTGTTGCCAAATTGATGAAGTTGTTTTTTTTTTTTTATTTGCTTGTGTTTCGTCTATTTGCATGTGTTTTCTTGAATTTGCAGTGACATGAGCTCTCAGGGCCACCATACTCTAGGCCTTTTGTTGACGGAACCCGGAAAACGTTAACTTCCAGGTTGGCCTACTAAAAATGTCAGCCTATGGCTCTCTGTGGACTGATAGATCCATAGACGATGGGGATCCACAGATCCCGTTGAATGTGATAGATCGTCTGTCAGTTGAGTTGTGGAGAAAAATGGGGAGTTTATACCAAGTTAGATCATGTACGACTTGATTTACATGGCCTTACAAATAAAAAAAAAAAAAGCACATTATAATGGAAGCACTTCCAACTATTCTTGTATTTTATTTGTGAGTGTTGTCTTTTGTACAGTGTGGGTTGATTTTGTGTCTATTGACTGATGTGTTGTATGACCTACTTCTATGTCATTTTAAATTCCCCCTAGGGGACAAGTAACGGGATTTGAATTGAGTTGAATTAATCTGTAACTGGCAAATCTAATCTGAAAAAACTGAAACTAAACCAAATAATAATTGAAGTGGAAGAAGAAATCAAAAAGTTAAATTAACTAAAGTAGTTGAAACTGAACACTGGCTGACATGCATCAGCGTTCCAGAGAAACAGCAGTATTATTATTATTGGTGTATTTTCTTTAGTGAATGGCGCATCCTAGCTTGTGTACTGCCTCTTTGCTCTGTGCGAGACATCTGCTGTGTGCAGTGGACACCAAATGATGTGTATGAAATGTGATATTTATCATTGAATTGTCTGCAGTCTGGGGAAACTATACTAAAATATAGACCACAGGGAGAAAATGTATCCTTTAACTTTATTGAAAGGAAAGGATAAGTTGAGTCAGTGTTTAACTGAGGCCAGGACTAGTCTGTCCCAAAATAGATTTGAAAACAAGAAACTTCTAAGACACCAGAAAAGTTGCATCTCAGACAAGAATCACGCTCTGTCTTAAACTACGCCGAGAAACTCAAAGTGAAAGTATTCTCTGCACTTGCCTAGGTGTCTTGTGTATGCATCACTGAGGTTATTAGCCCAAAGTCTAAGGTTGTTGCCTCTGAATCATTAAGCAAAGGGTGAATGTTTGAAGCTCCCTGATATAATGATCCTTGGCAACTCGGAGAGTTCAAAGTAAATTGGCAAGGGTAAAAAAGGCTTTTCTGCCACTGAACAAAATAGAGAAATCAGCCAGCTATGTTTAATAGAATTTTCATCAGTGCTCAACCAGTCTCTCAAATGGCTTATCTAAGATAATGGCTGCACGGGTTCATTACCTCCTTGTCAAATTAAATTTCTTTTTCTCCTCCAGGCAGATTGGGTAGTGATTACAGATCCAACCAAAAGAAGGCTCTAACTTTCACTCTGTAAAAACTTGAACGGGCCACAATGACATCAGAATTAGTCCATTTCAGACCTGTACTGTAAGCTGACCTGTTCACATCACAAGAAAAAGAGGTGTTTAATGTTGTCTCATTTTTCTTTAACTGCCTGAATTATCTATCTTATGTAAAGCCGGTTTTGACAAAAAGGTTTGCTGCATAAAGCAATAACCAGCATCTACTAAAATAAAACAAAGTCAGCAGATGAGACATTGCTGTAAAGCTTAATGGACTTGTTACTGTTTTAAAAAAAAAGATGAACATATCTTCAGAACACAGAAGATATTATCATATCACATTGTTGGGCGCAACTGAGTGCAGCAAACAATTGTTTCTGCTATGTTGTGAATGTTGTATGCAGTCATATTCAAATTCTCCATAGACCAAAATCACAAAGGTGAGTTAGTATTTGTGAATAAAGTTGTGGGTTTAGGACACAGCTAATGAATCGACAGCCTGACAAACAACTTTATGAGATTGGCAGAGTGAGTGGTGGTTTGTGCACAAATATAAAATATGCCAGCATAAATATTCGGTGGTACCGAAAACATTGCTACTAGAGGTTTTAAATTAAAAAATAATAAAACAAATAGCGTTTTACTTTTTGAGACCTTGATCGTCGGCACGATCATGATTTCACATTAACAGAGACCACAAATAGTCCACTGTAGGATAACCTTGTTCTTTCAGGTACTTTTAATTTTAATTATTAAGTTGGCAACACATATAAAAAAGCAATAAAAATACTGAAGTCCGAGGCACCTTTCTTCACAAAAGGGAAAGGAAAAGCTTTTTATTACCTCCCCAGTTCAAACTGGAGTGAAAATAAAAGCAAACATGCTTTGGCTGCAGACTGTCCTTCAACATTGGGGAGTACAAAACAAAATGATCGAAGCACCTAAAAAGCTTGAACCGCCTCCAAAAAGCATTTTCTTTTACCCCTCTGTGAGGACGAATTACATCAGTCTGTACCTCTCAGGCTGTGCAGGATCTACAAATAGACAGCTTCAAAGAGATGGAGGTGCCACCTGTGTCATGAATGAACTTTAATCATCAAAGTGGAATGGGTGGAGCATGTTGTGTCCAGAAGGCAATTTACATTTTGATATTTTTATCTAACAGTGCGTAGATGCTTTAAGCAGCCCAATCTCCAAAGATTGCTTAACTGAGGGGTTTAGAACTAATAACCAGCTACAAAATATTCAAAAACACTGAGGCATTGCTTCAAGTGGGGTCATCCTGTTTGAATAACACTTTTTGTCAAACATTTCTGTGACACTGAAATGTAGACACATAAGGGGACATGCACCTGTCATTCAACATAAATAAAACTGTATCATATTGTAGCAAATTGTGCTCTGGACTTCTAATGTTGAAAACATAATTACAGAAGATACACTGGAAGCATTACTCAGGGTACATGATTCAGAAAACTAGGCATGAAAAAAATTGAGTCTCCTTAATATATGCATTAATGCTGTCTATAACAAATCTATTTGTCCTACTGTGGATGCCATCTCTACATTACAAAAATCTTTTTTTAATAGTTTAATAGGTTTTATTCTAACTCCAGTGCACAAAGCTACTGACTGGATTAGGTTCAATTACTCTGGGTCTGGTGGATTTATAAGTAGACCTTTTGTGCACATGTTAGCTGAAAGATCTGTACTGTACAGTATATCGAGACATTTGTTTGTTACGGTGTTTCCTCTAGTTGGTTAATGCAGCTTTAAAACAAATCTGTATTGACAACAGTGTCCCGTTTATGCTTTTGTCACATGACTCCATTCATGGTAGAGGGGCATTGTGATTGCAGTATTACAGTAATACAATGTAATCCGTATTTCAAAACCAATTAATGCTCATGTCATTGAATTTTATTAAACTGTATAATTTATCGACAGATGCAGCCCAAGTTACAAACTGACTAAACAACAGCAGCTGTGGCCTTTAGCATTTAAATCCAAAGTGGTGGTGAAGTGGTTCACACAGCTGGTCAGCTGGCCGGACCCAACTGGTGATTTGATCAGGCTGCTGAAGATCCTGCCAGTGGTGACAATGAATGCAGGATAATTTCACATCTTGTCTTTGACAGCAGGTCTTCCTCTTTTTGTTAATAAAATGTGAACAGTATGACGCGTTTGTTGTCCACTAGTGTTGCTGAGAAAATGTTGCTCTGTTTTGATAGAAAAGCAGTATGCTGAATATTTCTGGGTAAAGTTAAAGGTTATTACAGTATTCTATCTTATGTTTATTATATGAACATATACAACATGGTTTTATGGCAAACAGTAATGTTGACAACACGGGATGTGAACCAGAAAGGTCACATTCATCACATCAACATGGTGACAAGATAATCACAAAATATAATGGTTTAAAAAGTTGAATAGTCACTGTGTCTGTGTCTGTGGCAAGTCGGTGCAGTTTTTGATTACATTTCCCAAAGTAATCTACTGTTGTTGCCTACTGAGGAGATGATAAGCAGCAGGTTATCTGGGGCTCAGCATGAGGGTTGCCTCTCTGCAGATATCCTGATTGGTGTGTCTGCACACAGAGGGAGATGCCTTCACAGCCTGCAAGGGAGCTCCAGCTTTATTCAAAACACCAACTTTCTTCTGAAGTACAGACACTTCTAATCAAGCTTAAAAAAGTTTAAAAAAAGGGAGGATTTCTTTACTGATACATACAGAATATTATAGTCACATTGTATTGCTTTACACATTTCCTATAAGATACATTATCATATTAGTAAGGTGGATTGCAATGAGTTTGGAAGCACAGTGTGATTATTAGTTCTTCTGCTTATTTTTACTGCAAACTTTCCTTGCTGTGATTTGGTCTGTGGAAGATTTCAAACTGAAGTATTTTTTTTAGATTTAGGATCATTAAGTCATTTTAAACTTGATACATAAGGATACCAAATGTTAGGCATATTGCATGAACGGAGTGAGTCATTTTTATGATAGAAGACAGCGTATTATCAGTAAACATAAAGTGTAGCCATCTGTTGTCCTTCCAGCACCAGAAGCAGAGCAGTGGAGAAGAGGGATGCTAAAAGCAGAGCAGCTGTGCTGTATGTCATGCTAATGGAGGACACTACAGCAAGCTAACAAAGGTACAGTAGTTCCTTCTGGTCAGGGTGGGGCTGCAGGGGTGGCCTGGGGTTGCAGGCCTGGGGCAACCTCCAAAATCTAATTGTCTACCCCAGGGGCTATTCCTTCCCAAAGTGACAAGTTGGAAGGTACCTGCTGTAAAACTTTCAGCTCAAGGAGAACTGACAAAACCTCATGCTGAAATAAATTACTATCATTTGATAAAATGTTATTATTATGTACATTTAAGGTAGTCTCATTTGTTTTGTCACAAGATAATTTTGTGACCGTTTCAGCCAGGCATATTATCCCTGCAAAGCATGGATTTTTACCTTGCCCCAACTTATTATCAATTTTATGACTACGGTATTTGGTAGATTTATAACACATTTGACATCTGACACTGAACAAACATACTATTAGTCTATTAATAAAGAGTCTACTTTTTCCAAAAGGGTTTTTAAATCTGCATGTGTCTGAGCCTGGCCACATAAATTAAAAATATTTCTAGATCTGCCCCTGCTTCTGGCATTAGTGGCCACAATGTAATGGCAACAGGTATTTTAGTACAGCAACCAGGGCACATAATTACTTGCAAATGTTGTCAGATATGTGCTAAACTGTGTGATTTGTTGTTGTTGTTTTTGCTGCTGCTGCTGCTGCTGCTGTGCCTTTGGTCTTCTGTACTTCTATTACAAACCAGTTTCCTAAAAAAGTTGTATAAAATGTTTTGACATTGTAGAAATTGTGAAATAACAGGATGGATTATGTCTTTGTACTATTTTCAATAAAATATAGGTTTTTAATTATTTCATTTGATCACTGCATTCTATTTTTATTCACATTTTGAAAAAAAAAGGTTGTAGGTAAAATATCTATTTTTGAAGAAATATTGTAAGCAACATCCTCAGAAAACCTAAAAATATAATAAGTGAAAACAATGGAAACATTCTGAGACATATATTATCAAACTAAAGTGAGACACAGTTTTATGTTTCTTAAGATGCTTCTTTAGAAATTGTTACTCAATGGGAAAGAATCCAATGCCTTAACTAATGGCATAACTTCAAAAGTGAATCAAAGCCTTTTTTTAAGGATTAAGTTCACTGAGGGGCCCCTGTTGCAATTTAAGAGCTGTGTTTTGCAGTACCTGGTGGAAATATAAACGTCATAATGACAATTGATCAGGGAGAAAATTGGGACTGGTTTCTTTTTGAATTTAAAGATCAAAATGAGAAAAACTAGTTAAAGTAAAAGAAGAATAAAGGAATAAAACTAAGAGCCGGTATTTAAACAAATACAAATTAATGTCTTAATATTGTCTGTTATTTGATATATGTATATACACGTTTTAATATGTTTCTTTGGTATAACATTAGTTTAGCTGTAGGCAGTACCCCCCTAATGCCTGTTTTCATTCATAACACACTGCTTCATCCACTCCTACCCTAGAGCACTAGCTACACCTTGTGGCTGGTGTCAGCAACTCTGTTATTAAAAGCAAACACTTTAATTTTCTGGTATTTTGGCAGCAGAACATGAAAAACAATATCGTTTACTCAGGGCTTCTGGGAGTGAGAGATTTTCAGCAGAACATGCTGACACCAATATAATACAGACTTTGGTAAATACAGTAGAGCCAGAAATGGATTATATTCAGAAAAGGTAGAAGTATACAAAGGCAGTACTCAAGTAGAAGTACAAATATACATGCTCTAAAAATGTACTGACCAAGTCCTAAGTACAAGTAATTCACTAAGAACACACTATATTTTCAATAATACTACATTTAATGCTGTCTAGTCCAGATTACTTCAATTTACAGAGGTGACAATTCTGACAAAGAAATGTTATGGTAATTAACTTTATTTAATGGAAAATGGC
Organism: Channa argus; assembly: GCF_033026475.1. Lineage (NCBI taxonomy): Eukaryota > Metazoa > Chordata > Actinopteri > Anabantiformes > Channidae > Channa > Channa argus. The sequence continues at coordinate 3,727,470 of NC_090218.1, forward strand.
CTGGTGAACAGATTTTACCCATTTATGTACTGAGAGGCATTTAATCCATGACAATACATAATAATTTATTAGTTAATTGGATTTTGTATTTAATATTCATCTCAAAAGTAAGAAGAGCTGTAAAATAAATGTAGCAGAGTAAAAGTGAAACATTTTCCTCTGAATTGTGGAGTAAATGAAATGCTCCGCTAAAGTAAAAGTATTGGAGTATTCAATTCTTTTGTAATTAAAAAACAAACTTCTGCGTCTTACAAAATAAGCGTGAGCTCCTATTCTTTCTGCAGTTTTGCACTTTTGGTTGAAATGCAGATGTTTTCGAATTTAAAGGGTATGTTTGCAAAGGAAGTTTGGTACGATGTTTGTTTTCACAAATACGCGTTAACCCCGTATGTAGCTGGTCCCGGTACAAATCCGCATGATTAAATCGTTTTCAGTATTGTGCAGCATGAAACTTTTTAAGACCCCCCAGCTCCTGGTCTCGCTGTTGAGGGGGGACCTTTAAACGCGCTGGCGTTATTTCTGTAACACCATGAGCAGATCCTCCAATTGGCCAATCGGAAATCATAACAAACCTGCCGTGATGAACAACGGTGTCCTCATTGGCTGTCCTGTGCATGACGTAATAGGTAACACATTGCTGATTAGTTTCTCGCTCGCCTTTAGTTGAAGTTCACACCCCTTCACTGTTTGTCCGGATACTAGCAGCCAGCACAAGGTAGAGTCTTGTTAAAAATGGTATAACTTTATTGTATTAAAATGTCAGTGATTCTAACCTCCTCGCTAACTTCGGCACGAAATGCAGGTTTCTATCTTTCGAAATATTTACTTTACTGGAGTTGCTAAATGACACATGCAAATAAGAATGAAGCTTTTACGCGGAGTCGTCGGTCACTTTGTTACAGCGTATGCGTTTGTGACCTCTGTTATTTCTCTTATGTTTTCACACAATAAACATATATTGAATTCTACAGAAGGTTTACAATTCTCTTATTTGCATGTGTCATTTAGCAACTCTAATGACAAGCCAGAGTGACAATATTGTAAAATGGGGAAGGACCAAAGGCCAAATCTAGAGGTGTAGTCAAGAGCCACAACTTTAACTCAGGGTCTCTAGTGAGTGAAAGTACTACTCAGTTATTAAAGCAAGCTGTCAAAATGATATTTAAATCCTTCTTTATGCAGTATGTTTGGAGTAGAATGTGTGCTTTCTACTCCTAAAATTCATAGTAAACATGTTTAATAAAAGCTACTGACCCTGCATTTAAAAGCAAGGACTTTTTTGGCACCATTGCTTTTGGGCCAGGTATGATTTGATTAATAAATCACCATATTAAATATATGTAGAGCAGGAATTAATGTGATACCAAAACATTTTTCAAAGGATTTATACAAGAGATGACAGCACAACTGGTCTTGTGGGTGTTGTGACGCTAAAATGTTTCTTTCTATGTTTCAGGGTCAGCCATGGATCTTGTGCTAAATGTTGCTGACTATTACCTCCTCACCCCTTATGTGTACCCTGTATCGTGGTCTGAGGACGGGGCTCTGCGGCAGATCCTCAGCCTGCTTGTGCTAACGAACCTCGGGGCTGCGGTCCTTTACCTGGGCCTGGGAGCCATGAGCTACTATTTCATCTTTGACCATAATCTAATGAAACACCCACAGTTCCTAGAGGTATAATGACAGTATGTTATTTTATGATTGCTGTGGTAATAAACCAGGACTAGGACTTTGTATCTTCACTCATTCTGGACATTCAATTTGAATGATTATATTTCATATTTACAGATATTTGTTACTGTTATCAAATAGCAGCATAAACTTATAGTAAATCAAGTTTAAACAAATATCAGATTTAACTTAGATTATCTTTTATTATTTTCTTTTTAGAATCAAGTTCAGAGGGAGATCAAATATGCACTGACCTCTCTTCCCTGGATTAGCATTCCCACAGTGGCTTTGTTTTTTGCTGAAGTTAGAGGATACAGCAAACTGTATGATAATGTCAGTGAATCTCCACTGGGTAAGATGAATAATATCCTGAGTTATTCTGTGATATTAACGTTTGCAATGCAGAGCCTGACTGCATCACGTTCTTGGTGTTGACATAGTGTGTGTGCTCTCAGGTTGGCCGGGACTCTTCCTGAGTATGATCTCCTTTTTGTTTTTCACTGACATGTGTATCTACTGGATCCATCGCTTCCTACATCATAAGCTTATTTATAAGGTGAGCACAGCTGTGGCTTTATAATAGCTGCACCACTCTGTTGTTACACACTTTAGTAAAGTTACCGCACGTCATAATTCATAATTATCTGAAATCAGTGTAACGTACATATTTTTAGAGAAAGCAAGGGCTTTGCAATAATTCTAAGAACATAATCTCTGACCTTTTTGCTCTACTGTGCACACAGCTGTTTCACAAACCACACCACATATGGAAGATCCCCACTCCCTTTGCCAGTCATGCCTTTCATCCGGTCGATGGCTTCATGCAGGGACTCCCATATCACATCTACCCCTTCCTTTTCCCGCTCCAAAAGGTGCTCTACCTGGTCCTTTATGTTTTTGTTAACATCTGGACTATCTCTATTCATGACGGTGACTACCGTGTTCCCAGCTCTCTGACTAGTGTCATCAATGGATCAGCTCATCACACTGACCACCACCTTTTCTTCGACTACAATTATGGCCAGTACTTTACTCTATGGGACCGCCTGGGAGGCTCCTACAGGCATCCTTCAGCTCTGATGGGAAAGGGTCCTCATGATCTGATCCGAAAACTGCAAGCAGAGGGAAAGCGAGTAAACGGACATGGTCAGAGAGGTGCCACTAAGAAGGAGTAACAGCATGTGAAATCAGGACTAACTGCTGAGAGAAATCGCTATTTTTGTACCGTTTCTGTAAAGACAATAAGCTAGACCCACACATAGCTGAAAAACATTACAGAATGATTTGAGTTCATATATTTGCCAAACGACCCCTTGCGAGATTTAGACTTCCAGTGGGGAAGGTAAATTAAAGTTATTAGAAGACAAGTCTGGGATCACTGCTTTCTTAGACCAGTCAAGCCAACAGGAACAGAACCCACAGAAACCATTTTGTATCAGAGTAATCATTCCTCTGATAGTCAATGACAGGCACAAGTGAATGTGAATGGTCGCGTGACTCGAAGATTAACTTTGAAGCTGCTTTCAAAAGGATCCACTTTGACTAAAACTCTTGATTTAGCAAGTAGTTTATCATCGTAACTCAAGGCTGAATATGAAAATGTGACAACCCTTCCACTTCTTTAAAGAACCATTTAAGTCTTTGTTAAACATTTGTCATAAAGTTGGCTATTTTGATAAATGAGCATTCGTTAACTGTGTTGAAAAGCAGCTCAAACCTGGTAAACTTGAGCAGCTCATATTCCTATAAGCTCAATTTCTTATAAACAGTTTCAAGTAATTGTCTTTTTCGTCCTGGGTTACCTGTTTCTTTCAGTTAAATATCATCTTACTGTGCAAATAAGGTGTACCCTCTAGTAGAATCAAGTGATATTAAGGCCAAACGTATCTGTGGTATTAGTTTAAATAGTCAATGCAAATTTCAGAGACATTCATAAAAGTTGAAAAAGTTAAAATAGTGTTTATGTGATAAATCAATGGGTTTTTACATTGTAAAAACACAACTGGACCAGGTTGGCTAATGTATCCATTTTAAAATGACTGCACTACTCTTAAAGCTGTTAAACATTAGAGCAAAACTTTAATCAGTTGAGCTCATGAGATTTATTTTGATACATGCAATATTAATTACAACTCATGCTTGGACTGTCTGTTGAGGTGATTGGATTATCAGTAGTACAAAAATAAAGCAGGTCAATATGTGTTGGTATGAACAGTATAAATACTTTTGGAACCTTTCTAAACAAAAGTAACATACTGTACCTAAATAATATATACATTAATATTTTCTAAGAAGTTTTTGAAAATATATTGAAATCAATATTTCTGAGTTAATGATGTACAGTATATAAGGCAGTGCAAACAAAGACATATGATCACATTTTCTAACTATGTTTTGCTACATGCATTTATTCTGTACTGCAGGTTATGTACTAAAAAACTATACTTTAAAGCTTGAAAAATGTCAAATTCAGGCAGCAGATAAAAACTCTGAAAAATGTTGATGTAAAAGCTCAAGATGAAAAAGCCTTTCTGCACTTTCTGCATCGTCACTTTGCCTTGTGCAGATCTCCAGTAATGGAGATCATCTCAGCAGAAAAACAAGGGCATCCAAAGGAAGGATCTCATGGCTGCGCCTGCTGCCATGCCTGCCAGTAATCCCAGTGCTAGATGTTCTGCCACTCCATCAAATGGGTCCCTCTGAACAATGACCTGGTGGGAGACTATGGGAAGAGACAAAGCAAAGACACCTTTAAAGTTCAATGTCTAGTTTTTGGCGGATCCATGTTTAAAACAGATGAAGTAAAGGACCAGTTCAGGTAGTAAGTTCTTAGTCAGAACGAGAATTATACAATAAACTATTAGTACACATAATAGACAATAAATTTGTCTATTCTCCGTTGACCAGACCTAAATAAACATTTGTTTACTGCAAATCACCTTAAAATGTCATGTTGCACAAGACAATTTGAAATTTGAAAGTCAAATTGAAATTTGAAGTCTTACATGTTACAGTAGAGGATATTTAGCATTTTACCATGAAATCATCCAGGGTTTCTGATGCTGCTGCACATTTTGAGAGCAGACATACATGACTACAAGATCCTTGCTACACGGGATCCAAAATCAAATACCCTATAATACACTTACCCTAGTAATAACCCAATTAAATTCTGGTTGGAACAATAGCTTGTTTTTTAATTATTTTCCCTGAAGTGGCCAAAATTAGTACCCATAATTAGTAATTAGAGACTCGCATCACCCTACTACTTTCCCATTTTCCCATCTATCAAAACAACCTGAATCTCTTCAGATTAGGAGCCCACACACAGGTCAAACTACGCTTTGTTTAACATACCTGGCCCAGCTCCAGGTGTTATGTACACAGTGTGATAGCTGTTGAGCGGGACAGCCTGGTAGGAGTCATCATACGGGTCATATGTGAACACCTACAGTGCAGGAAGAAAACACAGCCTTTAGCACCAGGCTGGAAAAAACAAACACTGATTGTTTCAGCTCTCACACTGAACACGGATCACTCACCGGGTTTCTCCTGGTTTCCAGCAGAGTCAATTTCCAAGCTCTGATAAAGAAATTAATAGAAATGAAGAATTGATGGACAGTAGTTCAAGGTGGCAGAGCAGACAAAAGTGAAGTGAGAGTACCTACATAGAGTCATCTTCACTGTTGGCACACAGGTGTACCGTTGAGCCGTCTTTGAGCTGAACCACAATGAGATTATCTCTGGGGTTACTCTCTGGTGGTGTCACACCTACAGCCAAAATAAACATGTGACTCACTCACTTCAGTTGGTATGTAATCCTATACTGTGGTGTGGTATGTCCACAACAAAAAAGGGAGAAACTCAGAACTTGCAGGAGCTTTAGTAAATTTTGCAGATTTAGTACGTTTAAATACAGTAAATGTTGCATATGATGACTGTGATAGCTGCCCCCACTGCCACACAGTCCAGTTATGTGTCGGTAACCCACCTGCACTGCAAATTTTTTTTTCTTTGATTTACATTTAGTAATTTTGTATATTGAACACATTTTACTATATAGATTAACAAATAAGGAGTCATTTCATTTTTGTAAATTCAGTTTATGATAAGTTGTCAGTACATTAGTTTCTATTTGTAGCGTGCACATTTAGTTAAATTCTGTACAATCCCACTTTAATTACGCTTGAGTTAATCATAATTAATCATAAGTAACCAGTGCAGGTGGAGCTGCTGTGGGATTCGGCAGCTGGAGGGACTTGTTCAGCTGAGCAAAAGGATGCACCCCAGGAAGCAGAACATCTAATTATAGATGTTGGGTGAATTCTGTTTTAGGATTTGGGGTTATTTAGCTATGTAATGTTAGTTATTTAATATAGTCGATTTAGATAATATCCTATTATTTGCATTCAGCAGATGTATTGTTATATTTTATTCTGTATCAGTTAATTGTGAGGTTCTGTTTTTCTGTAACCTCTGGTGCCTGGTTACCTTTAGTTGGGTTACTATGTGTCTGTTAGCAAAGTTGTTTAGAGATCATTTTGTTATATTCAGCTGAGTCCAGTTTGGTTTTGTTGACCCCTTTTATGGGCCCAAGATTTTGTGATTTCTTTTGAGGTTCCTTTTGCCTCCTTGCTCGGTCCCACACAATAACTAGGCATTTATAATTTTTCAAATATGTAATTTTAACCTCATAAGGTTAACTAAATAAACAAAGTTATATGTACTTGAATAATTTAGTCAGACTTATAAGATGTGTATACTGTCATGCTGACACATTATTATCATTAGTGTATAATTTATCACTTGAGTGATGGCATTTTTAGGATCAACAAAATTGGGACTTTATACAAACGATGTCCCCGAAAGCCTTATGATATTAGCTGTTACCTGTTTCAGGCTGTGAACATTATCATGTGAAAATTATAATTATGGCTAAAAACATTTTTAACCATAATTGTTTTTGACAGGTGAGTTATTGCAGATGTGATCAGATCACTAACTAATGAAAACAATACAGTAACACCTGGACAAGTGAAAAATGCTCCAGAAAGTCAGTGTTCCCAAGAAATTGTCATTTTCTGTCATAAAACAAAAGTTGCTATCATGAGTGTAAGATGTTCCAGCAGAGGTCTTTGCACTTCCTTCCTGTAGCTTTTTATTGTTTGTATCAGACAGACACAAAAATGGTATCTGTAGATCTTGACAAGAAATTTAAAATACGTACTTTTAAACCACTTGTTATTCTTTAGAGCTAAACTGGTAGCAGATGGATGGATTATAGTTTACTCTCATTTTGATGAAACCACATGATTTCTTCATTCTTTTCAACAGTACAGATTGTCATTCTGGCTTGTAGATGTACAGTGAAGGACTGTTTTTTGCACCATAGTCACATTTGGTTATATTAACAGGAGTCCTATCCCGGTACTGTACCTTCACATTCCAGGCCCGAACGCACGTCTACACACGCCATCTTGAGGCTGATGCGGTGCTCCAGCTCTCGCCTGCTGTCAGTCTTGTAGAAGCACAGGCTCCCATCGATCCAAAGATCACACCAGTTTAACTTCCAGCGTTTTAGCACAGAAGCTGGAAAAGAGACACGTGTCACACTATTTGTCCTTGAACGGGCTAACCGTACAAATCTCAAATAATTCACAGTACTGTATTTGTCATGTGTGTACAACATTTTACTGATTGATTCCTCACATTTACTCAAGTGATTTTACAAAAAGTTATGTTTCTTTGCCCTATTTCTACTTATATCTATTGTGAATGTGGTCTTTTTACAGGATGCAGATGCCCACTAGCTTTAAGCCACTTAAAGACAAGGCTAAGAACAATTAATGAGATTATTAGTTACACCTAGAGTTTCATAACAGGTATTCTCTAGATAATTCTCCAATGTACATCTTTGAAATCTAAACATAGTAGCTCTCAGAATGTATGATGAATGTCAGATGAGGGTTTTATGTAACAAAATAAGATGTAATAATGTAATAAGGCACATATAAGAAAGAAACTCAAACTTCCTGATATTAGCTCATCGCCCAGGGCAGCTCAACTCCCTGCTCTTCCTGTCCTCACGTCGAAGTGTCCTTGGGCAAGACAATGAGCTACCAAGTTTCTCCCAAAGGGTCAGACCAGTTCCCTGCATAGTAGCTGTGATCTTTGGTGTGTGACTGGGTAATTGATAAGCAGTTGTAAAGCTAAGGTAGAAAAGAACTTTAAAAGACCATTGGACCACTTCTCAATATGTTTTGTGGTCTAAGAAGTCCACCATAGTGCTTTTTCATTTACTGCTCATGTGTTATATCAGTTTAAGCACCAACTCATAATTATTCATATAATAATATATTATGTATTATATTATTAGTATATAGTATGTGGTTTGTCTCTGCATTTGTCTACAAAATGTCAGAAAATGGAGCATCTTGCTAACTTGAGTAAAAGCACGAACGATGAACCACAACACCCTCACATCAAGTCTGTAAATGTGTACAGAGACATTTGTGGTACACAGGTCCCTTATGCTTTTAATAAGAGTTTAATACAAATGTTAAAATAACAACCCAAAGTTAAGAACAAATAATAAGTGATGGAACTGTATTTCCTTGCCTCTTGGTAAAAAGGTAGAAAGAACTCACTCTGTCTCCATAGCCAGCCGGACCTCAGAAGTGCCATGTTCTCCTCTTTTGTTTCACTAAGGATGATGATGATGATAATCCAAGCACAGCAAAAAGGAGAAATTTAAAAGTCTGACATATCCAGCATCTGGTTTTGGACTCCTCTGCTTCTGTTTATATTCTCTCTAACCCACTGACGCTGAGGTACCAGTAGATTAATCTGGCTCTGACCAGAACTGATGCTGACTCAGAGGATCATTCTGGATTAAAGGAGTGTTTGGCCGCTCCCTCTCGTCCTGTCTCATCTTCCTCATCCTTTTGGACTGATTGTTCCTTGACTATCACACTTTGTAATATAACTTACCTGTATGTGTATTGCTTATTACTTGTATAAAATGCTAATAAACTAAACTAAAACAAGTCATGTCTCATTACATCATGCGCACATCTCTAGCATGTTGTTACAAGTTAATCCCAGCACGGAAATAACAACACACGGATTAGCCTGATTGCCACAAGCATCTGGGTCAGTTATGAGAGTCTTTTAAGGATGTCTGCCGGTGATATATGGATTACATCATTAGTTTTTTAGTTCATAAAAGAATTACTGGCCTCTTCTGTGTCAATTAGATTACTTGATATTTTTATTCAGAGCCAGTGTTTTCTTTCATTTGAGAACAATGTTTTCAGAAAAGTGGTAAAGCATGACTGAGCTGATCACACTGTATCTGTGCACAATGGTCCCAGTGGGCAGGATCAACCCATCAACCATCATGGCCAGTGTCAATATCTACAGTCAAGTGACTTTTATATTACCATGGACTGAGAGGCTGCAAACCAAGAAAAATCCCCTGCTGTGACATCAACCCTTTTAAGCTCGACCAAAGTTTTTAGCTGACCGCACAGACTAAGAAAAAGCCTTGTGGAGAGAAGTTTTATGAAAAGATGAGGTAAAGATTGATTTTTTTTTTTTTAGCCACTATGACCAGAGTTTGGAGGTGAGACAATCAACCCCAAGAACACTGGACCTACTACTAAGCAAGCTTTTGGATGGCCTTCCCAAAGTCCTGACCTTACCTTTTCAAAAATAGGTGGACTGGATAAATACTGTGTGGCGAATTCTCCAACTAGACTTCTGTCAAAACCTTTTTGATGGCTGAGAAAAGGAGTTTGCTAAATGAAGGACTTGCTTGGGGACATTCAATCAAATGTTAGGTGCAATAGCTGTATTTTGCAGTTGATTAAAGTTGCAGTTGATGTTGATTAAAGACTAAGAAAACCATGCATGAAATGAACCCTGCATACCTGTTAAGTCTTGGAGTAATTATGCAATAAACAACGGGCTAAATTTACACTTGAAAGGAAACAAACGAACATTTGTACTATCTGAATGTGCATTAAATATTATCTTGATGAAAAAACTTTCTTTGTTTTATTTATGTTTTGACATTTTCAATTACGAGGATGGAATGTTTTTACTTAACTCTGAATAATATTAATAAAACAAAAAATATTACAGCTCATATTCAACAAATTGGTAATTTGAAGCTCCTAAACAGTAAACTTTCTTCTAGCAAAGATCAGTAAAAGGGTAAAATAGCAGAAGCTTAACATCACACAGTACCAGAAAACAGGTGCTAATGTCATTTTCTTGTGAAGCAGACAGTCACAATCAGTCACTCAAACATCTGACCTTGTTTAATCCAGAGCTTTTTTCCAGTTTAGGTCCTAGTGAAAGATTTCATTTGAGACATGTTGTTTGAATGCCCCCACCTGCATCACAATCCGAGGCAGAAAGATACAAAAGGGGATACAAGTTAGTGAGCCCATCACCTCTAAAACTTAAAAAACAAAATTCTCTTTATATTCAGCCCCATGCATTCACACACAGAAACACTGTTTTTCAATTTCAGTTTAGCCATGTGCCCCTGCAGAGAACCTCTGATTTTCTACAGCTACTACTTGAGGTCCACACAGGGGACTGGTGTCTCAAGAACCAGAATCACCTCCACATCTCGATTTTACCCCATGCTGACCCATCTGCTCTCTATTGGTTCTTCTCTGTCCAGCTGCTTTTTGCCTGCAACTTCAGCTGAAAAAGTGACCCATGAACTTGACTTATGTTATTTTCTGTTCAGAGCATGGGTTCCGTAAAAATATCCCAGCTCAGAAAAACAGGTCTTCTCACACAACATCATGTCATGTCACAAAAGGAATATCACAATTGTAAGTAACTTTAATAATTGGATGCCTAGTGGTTCAATGTCACCTGGTATTGTCCATCCATGGCTCACTGGCACACTGCCACACTGCCTTTCATTACTGTGGTATTCTGTCATGATGTTAGTAGTATTACCTGTGTTTTTACCAGTTCAAAGGTCTCCAGCGGCCGTGTATTATTGTATGGAGTATTTTCAAATTGTTTTTTCGAATGTAGATAAAGGTTGTAAGCACTTTTTCAAAAACTGCTTTTTGTTGATAAATTGGTAGAAAATGATAAAAGAAAAAAATCTGCAGTGGACTCCATTTCAACAATAATAATTTAGAATTATAATAGTATATCTGCCTTCAACAAAAGATCACATTTATGTAAACATATGATGTTAATGACTGCCATCTGCTGGCAGCATTTGGTAGGTGTATTATTTATTATGCATGTAAAAAAAAGAGTACAGTACATTTCATAAATACATATCAGACAAACACATCTTTCTGTGTCTGACAGAATAAATAGCTTGTTCCATTCAGCTTCTTATCTGGTTATGTAATAACTTATAGCTCAGTTGTTCCGTCATAAAAAAAAAAAAAAAGAAATGGCTGCAGCTCCAAATTTTAAATTGGTTGTTATAGTAATTTTATATTCAAACTATCTATGAGATCATCTCATTCATCTTTCATAATGTACAAAAAAAAAGGGTTTTGTAGCTGAAAATGATGAGATTTGTGCTATTTAGATAAAATATTTTTCTTGCCTTTCATTTAAAACCAGTTCTAATACACCTACGCAGTAATATGGTGATGATATACTAAATTAGCATACTGCACTCTCCGATCCTTAACTTGTACGTGCTTTTACATAGGTAGCAAATAAAATGTACTAAGCTTTTACAGTATCAAAATTATTGCATTGATTCTTGGTGTCATGCATTCCGGTTTGGGAATAATATTTTTTTATGAATATCGATATAAATATGAATAATAGAAAATAAAATTTGCCCAAACTATTGTAGATGTTTCAAAACAAATCCTTCCTTATTTACAGTATTTACAGTTATTTTTTAATGACCTCGTTATGTTTATTATTTGCAGATTTAGCTTTTCCATGTCAGCAAATGGAGACAATGTAGCCTATTTTTGTTTTTTAAAAAAAGTTCTTTTTAACAATAAAAATGTATTTTCCATCAGCAACAAAAACAAAAACTTGCTTATTTCAAAAGCCTTCACCCAATGATGGTGAAGGCCTAAATCTATTTGGTCTGGTTTAACTACTAAACAATTATGATATTATTGATGTTACACAACTTTTTATTAATTTTATCTTATTTTATTGTCTGTACACAGGGTTGTGATGTAAAACTAATCAATAATCTCAGTGATTAAGTTCTACAACATCAGCACCGAGTCAATACAGAATCAGTTTGCTGACTTTGGACCATTAGATCTTGAAGCATTGTGGACATAGGGGTTCTTAGAAACAATTATACAGTCTAGATTTAAAGTTCATTATAATTTATTAAGTAAAATTAATTCAGATAAGGACGTTGGGGAAGCTGTTTTACATTAAAACAACCATCATCAGGATCAGGCAGAGGTGACAAAAAAGGAGCTCAGGTTCTCCACACAGCTTTAGAAATTTAACACTCCCCAGCGTCAGATTTTTGTAGGTTTTTAAACTACTGTTCATGCATGGTATAATATAATATAAATGCTATATAAATATCGTGGAATATGCTACACTATTTCCCTCTGGGTTGTGGTGGGGTAAAAGTATAAAATACAAAATAATAAAACTCAAATAAAGATAACCTCCCAACTTTGAGAATAGCTTCTAACTAATCATAGATATCGTAATAACGAAGAACTCTTTTCTTGTCAATAACTAATAACACTAAAGTTGAAAGTAACGGGAAAAAATATTTGACCTACGTCATTTCCGGGAAAGTGGGCGTATCTTAAACTGTCAGTTAACCGAGAAACAAAAATAAACACGACACACGGAGTTGCGGACACAGTGAGTGCAACAGTGTCAACATTTACCGCATGACTTCTGAAGTACAATTTGTGCATAGCTAGATGTGGTGTTAGCTTCTCGTGTGTAGCAGGCACCGAAATCTCGTCCCTTTTGCTGATGTTTGAAGGTAATTTGACGTTAGCTGCCGCACACAGCCTGGATCTTCAGGCACGGGTGACAGTGCTGCCGTTAGCTTATGCGCTTGTGAAATGGAGAAGCTGTGGCCTCCGCTAACTTACTGTCGAGTCACAATTTGTTCTTTTAACTGTGCGTTTTTGTTCGTGACGCAAAGAGGCCTCGATGATAAGCAGCCGCCCCCATCCCCCCACCCCATAAACACACAGTGCGCTGTAGCTAGAAAGCTGTCTCGCTGAACTGTGTGGAAAAGTCTCAGTGTTAAAAAATGGTTTTAGTTATCAACAAATACGAGTTACAGTTACAGGAACAATTTTCGTACCAACCTCTCAATAAAAAGACAGTTGTTATTGTTATTTTCAGCATCGGGTTGTCATTGGTGGCAGTAGACTGCGGGGGGCAGTAGCGAGCAGTTTAAAGTTTGACTTAGATACTGCGTGAATTGAACAAAGGCTTAAGAAACTTTTTGAACAGCTATTCTCGATGAAAACATGCACTTTCCAGGAAGTATAAGGTTAACAGTTTTACTTCTTGATTTATCGGAGGTAACAAGGGCGTTTTATGGGCAGCTTGTAAGACTGATTGTTTCACTACAAAGGAAAGCATCACGCTAGTCTGACATGTTCATCAGAAGGATGTCGTTGGACTGAAACCAAGCTACAGCGTTGTTGTGTTTTCTTGAGGTTGTCAGGAATCCGGCAGTCACTTTTCCTCTCTTTTGTCAGTTTCAGAATGCATATTTCACCGTTTTATATGTGAAGACTTCCTGCATAGTTTCTTACCTCAATTCAAATAATGCACCATAAATGATTTAAAAACTTTTTCTGTTGTTGCCAAGCTCAGTTGTGTAGTAGTTGCTGTTAGTTGCTCTTGTTTTTGTAAATTTTCTCATCATTTTCTTTCATCAGGATATTAGACATGTGATCTGATGTTTTGCTGAAAACGGGAATCACTTTGGTCTCTGCCACATCAGAGGTAAGAATCAGAGGATCTGTGTAACAAGAAACTGTCTGCGACAGAAACATCAGACAGAGTCCGGACCCAATGCACGGTTATTTGGCAATCGCACCCCCTCGTGTGGGCTGATCAGAGCCTATTTGTCTGAAACTGATAGGGCTGATCAAGGAATCCCTATTAGGGAAAAACTTGGACACCTGGGTTCTGTGCTTTGACAGTGAAAGTTTAGGTTTTAGTTCTTGATATCATAACAAAATGACACAAAAAATGAAAGCTTTTTGGTTTGGGATAAGTCATCTACAACATTGAACTGCTTCACCTTTACAGTATCACTGCTCCTACTACTGGCCATCAATGATGATATTGTTACTTCTGTGGCTAATACTATGGCCACTATCTTCACTCCTACTACTGCTTATGCTGCTTCATTTGTTTCTACTGCAGTGCTTTAACAATGTTTAGAACTGTTTGCGAGGCTGACTAACAGTTATCAACTGTTGCCAAAATTAACAGAACAGTCTTCAGGATCGAGGGGACTGGTACCTATCCCATCTGTCATTGGGCGAGAGGCAGGGTAAACCCTTTACAGGTCACCAGTCTATCTCAGGACCAACACAGAGAGACATACACAGACGAACAAACCATTCACATTCACATTCATACCTACATGCGATTTAGATTACTTCCTCCAGCATATGAAAAAGAGCTAAAACACATTTTTCATCACAGGTTAAAGACAGGGTTCCTCCCTTTCTGTGCGTGTGCAGCTGCATATTTTATATTGATTAACCTCTCAGTAAATGTCTGAAAACACTAAAATACACCCAAGTTTTAGAATTTAGGGTAAAGTCTGTAAATTATTTCTTTTGTCTGACAAACAGTACAAAAGCGGAAATAATTTTGTTAAAAATACTCACAATTAAGAAGAGCAGCACATTCAGACATTGGCGCACACAGGTTTTGCTTGAAAAGGTTGATTCCTAAAACAATGCATGATTAATTTTTAACGTTCATCCCTTTATTGTTTCTATGAAAATGATATTTAGTAGGAACAGGTGGCTCAGAATAACCAAGCGGTACAGTGGTGTCAGCTGGGCACCTGCTTGTCTCATGTTTCTACATCTCCATCTCATGGGTTTTTCTGTGATGTTGATGGGATTATTTTTAGATATTTATTGTCCAGGACATAAATGTTATAACACTGCACACAGACAGAAAATATCTGCCAGCAAGGTCAAATGAAAATGTTGATGCAGTTGGCAGAGCAAATACTGTTTACATTCAGCTGCATTAAATTCTGTACAGCTCTGTTCAGTTTGTTTTTAGTCTGAATTATTATTTTTTAATTGGTTTAGCAGTTTCTGCCCTTTTTTACCTATTTAAATGCATAGTTAAGGAGGGGAGTGCAAATTAGAAAATCAACTTTTCTATTTCTCATGAAGTGCATTTTATCTTTAAAATGCCTTAGTTAAGATAACTGTTGGCCTAAAAGCGTTGAACTGGTTAAACTGGTTACACTGCCTCCTTTGTCATTGTGTTATTCTAAATGACCATGCACGGTTATTTCTTTAAAACTGTGTAGGTTTGGAACTATGGAGTCATCCTCTGATGAAGAGGAGGTGCGCACCTTCGTCCAAGTCCTCAGTGAGAAATACAACCCAGAGAATTTCCCCTATGGCCAGGGCATAGAGGTAGTGGCTTTCACCCATCTTCCAGGATCCCCCTTCAAAGGTGAGATATGATGCCAGGAACATCAGTGACCTCAAGCTTATTGATTGTGCCAGTTAAGCACAGAAATCACTCGGGGTTATTGGACTTTTGTAAAAATCACAGAAGATGAAGTGTAACATCCTGAATAGTCTTAAAATCTGTGTGAAGGGCTGAGCTCACATCATTTATCCTGTTTGCAGATCGCCTCTTCTTGCCCAGCAATCTGGTTCTGAGTGGCTGTGAAATCAGTAAAGCTGGTGACAAGTCGGACATCGCAGCTTTCTGTGCTCACGTGGTAGAGCTGGACCTCTCCAATAATAAACTTGAAGACTGGGGAGAGGTTGGTGTCTTTCACATACTGGGTGTTTGAGAATCCAGTTGAGTGCAGTTTAACTCACAGAAGTGTTTCTTCATTTCTAAAATGAACTGTGTTCATTTTATTTATTTGTTGTGCTGGCTGCCACTGGCCCTTTATTTTGAAGTAGGGGTGGGCAATTTCTCGTGTTATGAGACTTGTTCTCTTTGGGATGTATGAAATGACTGTGACTATCATGAACACAGACATGTGTTCATGAGGTAACAGGAAAAACACCTGGCAGTGTTTCTCCTGTATGAATTAGACAGTGACCAACCCCTACTGGGATTTCACATGGTTTATCAATATTCCTGACCAAACCCAGACTGTGAGTCACTTTGAACCAGATTCAGTTCGTCACGTTGCTTTATAATTTAAGTTTGCTTCAGAGTAACACACAGCTCACAGCTGCTAACTTCTTTTACACTGCATGTTTGAATGCTCCTTGATACAGCTTCAGATTTCTAAAACTCAAGCATTTTTATATTTCAGAGAGGGAATGAAGGGGGGAGGAGACAGAAATGGGGTGTAAACTTTGCCACAATAGGGGTATTCAACCAGTGGTCCACGTTTCTCTGCTGGTCTGTGAGGGCATTGCAGGTGGTCCCTGTATTTATTCACTTATTTCCCTGTGGGAAACACTATTATTTTTTTATTTAAAAAGTTTAAAACACATTTCCATGTAATTATTATTGCTTCTGAATAATGAAATGTATGCAAAGATAAAACATTTTAACAAGCCAAAGTGTCCCATCCAGTGTATCCTTGGTGTGTTCCTCACCTGTGCCACAATCAGTTAAAAACTCTTGTGCTACAGAAACCTGAAGAATGGAGCCTTAAGAAGGTGAACAGAAACAAGCTGTTTGAAATTATTCATTTTTATCATAATCTAAAATTAATTAAGATTTGAACCTGACATAAAATAACTGACACATAATAAAACATGGATAGTTTATAGTGTTTGTACCCATGTTTTATAAAAAAAATAAAACATGGGTACAAACACTATAAACTATCGATGTAGGCCTACAATATTATTTATTTTATGCCAAAGCTGCTAATATTTGTGTAGTTTAAATAAATATAGCTTAGTTAAATTTAACTTGATTATAATTTCCCTGTTTTTACATGCATGTTTAAAAATGCCCCGATATAAACATTAATGAATAGAAATGAGACGGTTTTAATTCAGGCCTATATTGCGGGGATTCATTAATTTTTTTTTAAGTGCTTCAGAGGAAATTTGATAATCTCATGATACATATTGTTTATTGCAATATAGCCAACAAATACTGTGATATTCTTTAAAGGCCATATCACCCAGTTCTAATTTGAACTCCATCTTTCATTTGAAAATTTGTTGGTCATTAACGGTAGAATTTTAAATTAGATGAAGTTATCAATTGGCATGCCTGTGGTTGTAGTGTTTCATAATCAGATATATCAGAGACTATTTCTTTCTTGGGACTGTCTTATAAAAATGGAAGTGCAAAGACATATTAAGTCCATTTGACTTGAGTAGGACAGAAATAAACCTGTGTGACAAGATAAACTAGGTCGATGTTTGCTACCTCTGGCTCTTTTGGCTAAAATATTCTGTGCTCATTTATCTTTGAAAGATTTTAATGACAGGACTGTCACTGATGCAATATTTGTGCTTCAAATTTTGATAATGAAGATAATAACACTGATGATGCTCTGATCCACTGAATCCTGGCAATCAGCTGCACTGAGTCTGCATGCACAATATCAGGGCAGAGTTCTATTGTGCATTTGTAACCTGTCAGGTTAATGTGCTCATGACTGGTAAATGTACAGTCGTTTTTTAAAAAGCAAGGTTGATTGAATATGTGTTTTATATTTTGATTAACTATGTGCAGTGTTGTTTAGTACCATATCAAATATCTGGTCTACATATTTTACATGGGCTTCTAATGAGTGCATCATAAATGTTTTAACCCAAAGGACAGCTGTAGTAATTTCAAAACTATTGACAACTATTACTTAACTGTTACTATTTCTGTCCTTTTTTCCAAAACTACATAACATTTAGCTAAAATTAAACTAACCCTTAATGTATACAAAGCCTTTAAAATGTGTGCATGTTAAATTTGGAAGGCAAATCCACACAGGTAATTTCACTTGTTCTGTCTTATTAGACGTCTTCCCAGACCTGTGTGGTTGTGTCTGTTTCTGAAACTCTTTTTCTTTATTGACATTTTTTTTCTCACTTTGTAAGTTCTGTTCTGCTGTTGGGACATTCATGAAAAAACATCTCAGTGTATTGTATAATCCTAATTTATAATTTTTTTCTATTAATACTTGCCACTTATCAGATCTGCACCATTGTTTCAAATGTCCCCCATCTGGACTTTCTAAATCTGAGCAAGAACCCTCTGAGTGCCATGGAGCTGGAATCCAGCATGGCTCACGTATTCTCCAGAGTCAGACAACTTGTCCTCATAAATACACATGTCAGCTGGGACACCGTGCACAAATTAACACAACATACACCAGAGTAAGTAATACAATATGTTTTCCAGTGTTTGCAAGTTCTTTCCATTTTGCCGTAATGATGACATAAAACTAAAGTAATACAGATGAACCATTAATAGCAGAACATTTAGGTTGTTGTAATAAACTTTGACTGGAACTGATAAACACATTTATGGGTCTTTCCTGCCAATTGACAAACAAAAAAACATTATTACTGGCAACATTCTTATTCATTACTCGCAACAAATCTCATGAAAAGATCAAAATCAACATTGTTGTTTCCATAAACGTAATCTCTTAACTAAGTTATCAGATGGATATATTTCTGAAATGTAACACCACCTCTTCTTACAGACTGGAAGAGCTTTTCTTGTGCCTGAATGGCTACAACACCGTGGCAGAATCTCAGACATCCTGTCAATCGCTACGCCTGCTGCAAATTACAAACAACCAGCTGCAAGAATGGGTGGAGGTGAGGAAGTTTGGGCTGATGTACCCCAGTCTGGATACGCTGGTGCTGGCCAATAACAGTGTGCACTCTGTGGGAGACACTCAGGAAACACTGCAGCACCTCTTTCCCAACCTGCGCAGTATCAGCCTCAACAACTCAGGTCTGAGACATAATCAATTCCACCCGTCAGTATTCATCATGGAGAGCTGGCTAGAACCAAATATTCACTGAGAAATAAAACTATAATGTTCTAATATTTAGGACTCAGTAAATGGGAGGACATTGAAAGGCTGAATTTCTTCCCTAAGCTGGAGGAAGTCAAAGCAAAGGGTATTCCTCTATTGGAGCCTTACTCCACTTATGAGCGACGAAGCCTCCTTTTAGCACAGTGAGTCAGAACCAGTATTCACATACACTTTACAGGAGGTTGGGTCACATTTTATATTATACAATAGCTCATTTTTATACACACATAACCCGTGGACTGTTTCTCTTGCCTGCAGGCTGCCATCGGTAGTGGTGTTGAATGGTAGTGCGGTGTCTAATGGAGAGAGAGAGGATGCTGAGAGGTTCTTCATACGATACCACCAAGACAGGCCAGAACAGGAGCTTCCTCAGAGGTACTCAAATCAGATGCATGTGTTATACAAACACACATTCCTTTCTTTGTATCTGAGAATCAGTTTTTAACTAGTTTTATCACGTAAGTGTATGTATGCTCACATGAGGTGCTGGGAGTTGGAATCTGGTTCCAAAAGTATAAAAATGTTTAATAAATGTAATATAATCAATGTTAATAAATAATATTTATAATATTTTTAGAATAAATAAAAGTTTTTACATATGATACATATGATTTATTAAAACAATATATTATTTTCCATCATTGAGTATTGATTCCTAAAGTCTTTGGACCTACTCTGCTCTGATCTCTACCACTACAAATCAGAGGGTGCATTAGTTAGTTATAGTTCTCTTTGAAAACAAAATCCGTTAGAGCTGCAATAAGAGATAATTTGTGAGCTTTACTTGACTGAACAACTAAAACGATCACTGCTGATAAAATGTCCGTTCAAATTAAGCCTTTACAACTGTTGTTGGAGCTGTTGCCGAGTTTTTATTAATTACTTTTGTCACTTGTATTTGCATTTCAAATCCATAAATATTGCTTTTATTTTTTATCATGAACCTACATTAGTGAAAATCCAAACATGTACCCATTAGAACACCAGTGAAATTACGTAGCAACAACATGCTCTTTGTCCTCAATACATTTACAGTATGTGATATGATTTTGGAAAAACCTCCTCATGGCTGACAGCGATCAAATAATTGCCTGCGCTCTTCAGCGACTGCGTTCCACTTAACCTCAGCAGAATGTTGGGGAAGGATTTGTGAAGGAAGGTGTAGTCCCTGACTGGGGGAAACTAACCTTTGTGAGACAATGCCACTAGTCTCTCCCCACTCAATGACTCCTTTGTGCAGGAAATTCTCTGATTGGAAAACTGATACACAAGGTAGCAGGTTGTATTTTTTTACATACACACCTTTGCTGTAAACCTCAAACCTTAAGTTTAGAGATTGATTTATTTTCTGATGTCACTGGTGTGTGTACAGGACTCTATACTGTAGCTATAAAATGTCTTATCTGGCAAGATGAGGAATTCTTTCGCATGTACTGTAAAGTCCCATGTCACTGATTCTGTTAGGGGGTTATATGTCAGTGTTAGGGGTGTTGGTCATGTTCAATGTGTACACACCACTATCCCCTTTTCATTCAAATAGAACCGGGTCCTTCCTGCTCTGTGAGATCAGAGTGTGGTAGACACAGCTGACATTACCGGGCTTTGAGTGACTCTAAACGCAGCTCAGACCATAAATTAGACCAAGAGAGACAGATATGCTTTAATAATCTGTTTAAAAAAACTGATGTACAGAGAAATGAAAATAATGTGATGGCTGGACAGGAAGGAGTAGATGCAAGTAAAGAGTGGAAGAGGGGACCAGGATGAAACCAAAATCTGAGAGTCAGTAGAATAAGCAGAGGGGGACTGAGGAGGGACAGGGCATTGAGAAGTGGATATCGAGGGCTAATCTTGGAGGAAACAGAAGAAACCAATATTTTGCTTTTTAAGCAGGTCATCTTTCAATGAGAGGACTACAAAATGTGAGAACGAGAATTGATGACAGACCAAAAGCTAAGATCTCACTAGATAGGGTCTCTGTTCAATCCAAAACCTGTTTTACTGCTCTATTACTGCTCATTATCAAAGAATGCTGGGAAAGACAATTCAAATGCTGACTTGGTATCACCTGCAGCATTATTTGTCTGATTATACCATTCTTACCACATTAAATGAAGGCTTTAATCTAAATGGCCTCTCCTTGAATTGCACTTTGTGAACTGTGGCCTTAGAGGAGAATTCCCAGGGTGGACCACAAGTTTTGGCCAGAAACCTCAGGCCAGGGGACTGGCTTTGTGGAGCAGTTTGAGGGAGGGAATGGAAATTGCTTTGATTGGCCCAGCTGTTACAGTAGCTTTGAAAGCACAGGTCTTTTCTCCTGGATTTTATTTAATCATTCCTGGACCCTTATCTCAAGCATGCATTCCCCTGAGGTGGCTGAGAGCTTTCTCACAGAAAGCCAGAGGAAGAGAACTCAGTGCCTCTTAAACACACTTGAGGTACATTTTCAGTCACCTGTTTTTATGCTTATTTTTTTTTACTTGCTCATCAAAATAAACTGTAATATAGGCTTATTAAAAATGCATTTTTCAAGTAGGATTTGAGATTGTTTCTGCTTTTTTCTACTGTTGGCACCAGGTCATAATAACAAGGTGTCTGGGTTGAATCCATATAGAAACTTTGGTTGAATTTTCAACACCTTTATTCTACTTACGCACTTGTTCTGTGTCAACAATGGACAAACAGCAAAATCATTCACCCCTATGACCCCTGGTTTCTTCCAGGTACCACATCCTTGTATCCAAGTATGGTCAACTCGCCCCCCTGGCAGAGGTGGACCTGAGCCCACGAAGCACCATGGTGGATGTTCGCTGGGGTGAGAGGGTGGAGGCTGTCAGGCTCAGTTTGGAGCAGACAGTAGATGACCTAAAGAAACACCTGAGGGCTCTGTTGCAGCTGCCCACCAGTGGGATGAGGCTCTTCTACATAAACCGGGAGATGTGTTCTGTCTTTGGACCTGAGGAGTTGAAGTGCGGCTGCCGGGCGCTGCACTCATACAGCATTCGAGATGGAGATGAGATACTAGTTGTGCCCAAAGTCAAAAGCCGCTGCAGCTCCTCAAATCTCTGAGTCAGATGGATATTAAGCTCTGGATATTAAGCTTTGACTTTGTCATTTTTTATTTAGAAAAAAGGGTAATAATGTAAAGACATTTTCTCCACCAGATTGATTAAATGTATACATTAATATATTTCCACGTTTATGCTTAAAGTGGCTTGAGAGGCCAAGACTACAGGTTCACACCTCATTTATTAAAACTGTCATTCAAATCCACCATGATGCCAATATTGTAGTCCCTTAAAAAACAAATGCCCTTAATATTTAATGCACAAATTGCACACTGATTTATAACCAAAGCCGCTTTCTAATTTAGATTGTCTAATTGTTTTTAACTCTGAGATCTGATTTTAGGATTAAAAACATACCCTGTCCTCCCTGACTTGCTGGTGTCACTGCTGCATCTTGCTTAAGACTATTTATTTAAGTAGTGAAAAATGTTGAAAATGGGTTTAACAAAATGCAATGATAATTATGTTCACATGAAAATTGTGTTTTAATGTTCGGGTCCACTGGACCCGGGGCTAATAAAAGTATAGAAATTGTAGGTCCTGTGTACCTTCACTCTGTTCTCTTGGGCCTGCTGTTTTTGTGTGTTAGAAAGTGTGAGTTTTGTGTTTCGGCCCTGTCGCTAAAATTGTTTGATTCTGTTGAAAATAAAAACCCAAAAATGCAGTGGTCCACATGTTCCACGAATACTGGCTCAATATCACCAATAGGAACACATCACAAGTTTTTAAGCCTGTATTAAAAAACAAAAGAGTAGCTGATTTGATCCTTGATGAGCATAAGTAACAGAAAACATTCTTAACTACTTCCTGTTCTTACCAGACATAAATATCCTAAGATAACCCAAGGTGATGCACAAATGTATTGTATTTGAGATACCATACAGGTCATTGCAGCTAATGAAGACACCCCAGCAGAAAGATGAGACAAGTCTGAGGTGAGCTTGGGTTTGGGACTGAGAAAAGGAGTGTTGGTGCTCAAGTTACAGCAGGTCTTCTGGCAGCTGGTGAATAGAGCAGCTCTCCCACCCAGTAGCGACAGCCGAAAAAATGTTGAGGCCCAGTCTGTTTGGTAACCACACTGTAGCTCTGTGTCATGGACACTTCCACAGCATTTTGGGTTGGAACATGTTCACCCAACAAGCTCTCGTGCCCCTTACCCATTCACCTCACCTTCCCTTTCCATCCGCCTCACACTTCAGGTTTTGGCTATTTCACAGGACAGGGGACTCTGAAGCTATTAACTGAATCACATTAGTTTGATTGCTTTCCACATTTTTCCATATTTACATGAATGAAGACAAGTTGTACACCAGAACAGAGGATCTGTTGTTTTTTTTTTCCTACACTGGCTGTGTTGTAGGCACGTGTCAATACTTTTTCTCACATGAAAAATGGATGGATTCAAACAAAAGGTGCCATCTTCTAAGTTGCGTATCAGATCCAGATGTAAATACCTTGTCTAATATTCATCTTTTGATGTCAAACCCAAATGTTTTCAGTCTACAGCAAAAATAAAGGAATTAGCCTCATTATTTCAATACTTTTAGAGGGTATCGAGCATCGACCGGTTAGCTGTGGCCAGGCAGTTCCAGTATTGGTAATATTTTTTTTTATTATGTTACATGTTACAGTAGAAGACATTTAGTATAGCATCATTTTACCATAAGATTATCCAGTGTTTCGGCTTACAGTAGTATTTTTTCAGGAAAAAAAAAACACTACAGTACTCAGGTGATCAGACTCTATTTCATCTGACATGATTTCATTTGACTGAGTTGGTGCTGCTACTCATTTTGAGAGCAGACGTACATAACTTTAAGATCCTTGCTACACGTGATCCAGAATCAAAAACCCTATAATACACTTTACCTTACCATTACCCTAGTAATAACCCAATTAAATCCTGCTTGGAACAATAGCTTGTTTTTTAATTACTGTCCCTAATTATTGTCCTAAGCTCTAAAAAAGAAATAACTAGAAATCAAGAATTGATGGTCAGTAGTTCAAGATAGCAGAGCAGACAAAAGTGAAGTGAGAGTACCTACATAGAGTCATCTTCACTGTTGGTACACAGGTGTACTGTTGAGCCGTCTTTGAGCTGAACCACAATGAGATTATCTCTGGGGTTACTCTCTGGTGGCGTCACACCTACAGCCAAAATAAACATGTGACTCACTCACTTCAGTTTGTATGTAATCCTATACTGTGGTGTGGTATGTCCACAACAAAAAGGGAGAAACTCAGAACTTGCAGGAGCTTTGGTAAATTTTGCAGATTTAGTTTAAATACTGTAAATTTTGCATATGATGACTATATCAACGGCTTTCGGCTTGTCCCTTAAGGGGTCACGACAGGGGAACATGTTCCCCACGTTGATTTGGCATGCGTTTTTACCCTTCCTGCTGCAACCCTTCCATTTTTGTCCATGGATTTATATATTTTCAAATATGTAATGTTAACCTCATAAGATTAACTAAATGAAAACAGCTACAGGTCTTCAAATAATTTAGCCTGACTTATAGAATAAAACAACATAAAGATGTGTATACTCGTGTCATGGTAAGAGAAAATGTTATTGTCTTTTATCACTTGATTGATGGCTGGATTTAGGATGAATACTGTGAGACTTTCTAAAAACTATAACCCTGAAACCCATTGAAACAGCTACACTTGATTTTAAATCATTGTAAATGTTATTATTGTTGGGGAATTGTTTTGTTGTCTCTCTCTCCTCCTCTTCCTCCTCCTCTGTGTTTTGTGTGTGTATCTATGGCATGAGCCACAGGTGGTGTTCACGGATTGGTTCATTTGAATTAATTGTTGCCACCTCATTGGTCGAGATGGGGCTACTTGGAAAGAGTGTTGGAGCACATCATGGGGGCATGAGATATGACATTAGCTGTTTCCTGCTTCAAGGTATTGAGCATCATTATGTGGGAGACTGGTAAGTTATTGCAGATGTGATCAGATCACTAACTAATCAAAACAATACAGTGACACAAAGCCACTGTTCCCAAGAAATGATTTTCAAACATGAAACAAAAGTTGTTATCATGAGTTTGAGATGTTCCAGCAGAGCTGTGCACAACTTCCTGCTGTATCTTCATATTATTTGTGACAGACAGACATAAATGTTGTATCCGTAGATCTTAACATGAAAGTGAATATGAGTATTTTCTAAACTACTAAACTGGTAGCACGTGGACTGATTTTAGTTTACTCTCATTTTAATGAAGCAACATGATTGCTTTATTCTTTTTAACAGTGCAGATTGACATTCTGGCGTGTAGATGTACAGTGAAGAACTGCTCTTATAGGCTTTACCTTTGACATGTTTGTCTACAATTGTCTTTCTAATGTCCTGATAAAAACTCTCCTTTCTGTGGTCCATGTTTACTGTAGTACACGCAATCATACCAAACAGCACATTGACTACTTTTCACCGTCTAAATGGACAGTTTAAACATTTCCCTATGATCAAATGTTTTTCAATTTGCTAGGGGTACCATTATTTTTGTCTAGGCCAGTTTCACTAGTAAGGTGTTTTTTTATTTTAAATATTCTGTTGAACCACAATTCATAAGCAATGTCTGAGTTTCATTAGTTAATTTTTATTCAATATTTTTGTCAGTTTTAAGTTATGTCAGTGACTATTGAGGGTTTTTCTTTCTTTAATGGAAGGGCACCAACAATTTCATCCACGTCTGTATATTCAACAGTTGTCCATTACTGTTTGTTCTGCATCGCTTATAATAAGCTGTGTCTAACTCAGTGGTTGGAGAAATTGTTCTTTCACTGGAAAACATAATTATCCACTGAACAGTTCCTATATGGTCTACAATAAAACTAGAAAAAGCATTTCCAAAAATAAAATGCAGTGTGAATGTTTCAGCACTGAAAGGATTTTCCAAGCAATGTCAAAAAAGGTTTTTGCTGAAATAGCTGCAACTTATTCGAAAAATGTAAAAAAGCTGAAATTTTTAAAAAGGAAAATAAACTGAATTGTTTTGGTTTTACTGTTATAGCTGAAACTTGCTTTTGCTGAAAGCTTAATTGAAGCTTAACTATTTAAAACATTCTGAATGTTAAAAGAAAATAGTGAAATATAAGCTAAATTGAAGACTGAAAATTGATTAAGTAGCTGTAACATGAAATAGTTACAGCTAGTAAGATCCTGGAAATTGTAGAAATGTAACAGCTGAGTGCAAAGTTTAAGTCAAACACTGGAGGAATAGTAAAATACTAATAATATTACAATCATGTTTAAGTGGAAATCTCAGTAGGTCAAAGTAATCAAAGCCATTTACATTAAAGAGGATTCTAAAACTGTCCAATCAGCTGAATATTGTAACAAGGAGCAAAAAGCTGAAAAATATGTCTTTGAGGAGCTGATCACTAGCAGTTGAAGGGTTTTAAACTTTATATCAGGCCTCAAAGTATTTCCAACAAGGCAAGTAATAGTGTTCAAAATAAGGCATAAATTATCTGTCATCATTCGATCAGTCTTGTTTCTTGTTTGTTTGCTAGCGTGTCTGTTTCCATAGAGATGAAATAGAGAGAGAGGGAAGATGGACTAAGGACACATGGCAGAAAAGACTCAAAACTCTGCCTTAGAAACAGTGCAATAAATAAAATACCAAAAGTCATATTTGAAGCATTTCTTCACCATGTGTGGCAGAAGGCTTCAACAAACACAGTGATATACATTACGAGAGGAAATTCCAAAAAAGTCATGGTCATGAGTTCCAGTCTTCATCTGGGTCTGCTGCTGGAACCCTCTCACAATTGCTTTTAATGAAGGAGTTGGGTGGAGCACTCTAGCCAAATGCTTCGGAAATCGTAAGTCTCATCAAAATACGAACCCCATTTTCTGAAAGCTGACGATTTTCCCTACTGTATTATTTTATGATTTGTCTGTGAAAGCTGAAAACTGAGAGAGAAGTGAAAAACCAAAACAAGTTTAAAAGCAGAGCAGAAGTTAGCTACTCTGCTGGAGAAGAAATTTCCAAAAACTGCATAAAACTAAAACTGCGATTATTCAAAAAGATATTAAAAAGTGGAATACTAGCATAAATTCCTTTTTATAAGATGAATGTTTTGAAGTTTGAACAGTGTTTCTAATTGAAAGTATGCTGAAGTATTTTTGTCACCAAAAAAACATACAGAAGATTGAAGTCAGAGTAATAACCAGAAAAAGCATTTCCAAAAAGAAAATTCACTGTGAATGGTTCAGCGCTGAAAGGATTTTCCAAGCAAAGCTAAAAAAGGCTAAACTGTAGGGTCCCTACTGGGAAGCAAATGCTCAGCTGTAGTTAATGGTTGGTGTCTAGCAAACACATCAGTGGGAGACTTCTTTGATGAACCAGCATCATTAAGGAGACAGGTTTGTTCTGCAACAGGAGGTGAGTGCCCACTAAGGAAGCCCTGGTTTGGAGACAATACCGGTAGTGTGAAAACAGAGCAGGAAAAGGTGAACAGATTCTGCTGTGTCCATTACCATATTTTTTTGAAATATGGTGCCGTTTATAGACTGCTCAGACTTTGCCTCACAAAATGTGCAAAATGTGAAAAGTATTATTAACAAAATGAAAACTCTGAGTAGCAGAAGGCTGAACCGAGCACAGTGATATACTTTATGAAGATACTGAAGACAGGGTGGCCCCCTCTTAAAACAGCCCCCATTTGTGATTTGAGGACCGCCATTATAATGGGGTCCAAATGGAGTTTCAGGCTGCACTCTCTCTGCGTCTGGCACCTTAAGTCCTGTCACTTACATTACCTGAAAGAACACAAAAATGTGTTTAATATTTTAACGTATAATTTGTTGAGAAAAGATGAAAATTGAATTGAAATCATTAGAATTTTCTGCTCCTCTTCAGCTTTGTCTCGTTTCAGCTTTAGCTAGTCGGGCATCCTTCAGCCTAGAGAAACCATTAAAGTTCTCAGCAAACCCTAAGACTTTTAGCTATTACTAATCAGCTTTTTGATATGTTTTATGGTTTTTCTTTTATGTGTTTTTTGGAAATTTCTGCCCTCCTCCAGCAGATTGGTGATGACATCACGCACTATAACTTCTGCTCTTCTTCTCCTAAACTGTTTTTCTCTTCTGCTCTCTCAGTTTTTAGACTTCACAGACAAATCATACAGTAAAACGGTAGAGAAAGTTGTCACCTTTCAGAAAAAATGGTTCTTCTGGCCACCCACCTCCTACATTAAAAGCCACTTTGAGAGGGTTCCATATCCAGTTTCACATATATACATATTTAAAGTATATGTGTTTGTTGAAGCCTTCTGCCACTCGTGGTGATGAAATGTTTCAGATATTCTGAGGCAAAGTTTTGAGTCTTTTCTACCACGCGTCTCTCGTCCATCTTCCCTCTCTCTTTCATCTCTATGGAAACAGACAATTCAGCAAACCAACAAGAACAAGCACAAGAAAGCCCAAGACCGAGACAGAAGAATAACGGACTCATCCGAATATGACAGGTAATTCATGCCTATTCAAACGCATTACTGGCCTTGTTAGAATACTTTGAGGCTTGACATAATTTTAAAAACCCGTCAACAGCTAGTGTTCCTTTTCTGCTCCTCAGAAACATCTTATTTACATTCAGCTTTTTTCTCCTTGTTACAGTATTCAGCTGATTGGAAAATTGTTGAATCCTCTTCAACTTTCTTCTCATTGAGACGTTAATGGATCTGCATATTTTGATCTACTGAGATTTGAACTTTATCATGGTTGTTTGTAATATTAATAGTTTACTATTTTACCATTCTTGACTTAATTGATGATGATTGACTTAATCTTTGCACTAAGCAAAATGATTCTGTTTTTTAAAACTTCTGTTTTTTAAGCTTCAATTTAAATTATTCTTCTCTTTTTATTTATATATATAGTTTTTACAAATTTCAGCTTTTTACTTTAATTTTACTTATTAAAACTTCCAGCTATTATTAAACAGTTAAGCTTGAATTCAGCTTAGAGCAAAAGAAAAAGTTTCAGCTATTTCAGCAAAACCAGAACTTTCTTCAGCTATTTTCAAACAGTTCAGCTTTAATTCAGTCTATTTTCAATATTTTTCTACAAGTTTCTACCTTTTTACATTTTTAATAGGTTTCAGCTATTATTAAAAAAGGAAAGCTGAAACTTTTTTCAGCTTTCTTTGAAAATCCTTACATTTTCCTTTTGCAAATGCTTTTTCTAGTTGTCATATTATTATTATTGTTCTCAATTCCTTCTGCATACATTGACGCCTAACTACTTCAGCATACTAGGACATTGTTTGTTTATGCCTTTTAAATATCTAAATACCTTTTATACTTTTAAGATTTTATACTTATTATACTAATTACTTATACTTAATAAAAAATATATACTTAATAAAGAAATTTGCGTTGATGACATAACCGGTGACATAATCATGACATCACATAAATGCCTTTAAAGTTTTTGCCTTTTAAGTTTTTAAGGTTTATCTGTCTTTGAAGTTTGCCTAACCAGAATATAAGGAAGAAACATTTAGTTACAGCTATTTCAGCAAAACCAGTTCAGCTTTTTCCAGCTTTGCATGGAAGTGCATTAACTCCTTGGAAAAGATTTTTCTATTTTTTTTAAACTATTTTTTATAAAGGACTAAAAACAAATGTAGAATTAAAATAGAAGTCTAAAATAAAGAAATCTGGGAATGTAATCTGTGGAGGAGTGGGGAAAGAACTGTGCAATGTGCTCTTTTGTCTCTTTGTTTTGGTCACAGTAGGAAAAGGCGAGTGAGAGTGAGAGAGAGAGAGAAAGTGGAAGCTAACGGGAAATTTGTTGTTTGCAAAATAGCTTGTTTTAGAAAGTACGTTTTCCTTGATTTAGCTGATTATAAATGCAATTTAAAAACTCAATTTTGGCTGTATTTCCTTTAATAAGTGACCAACTGTGACCTGCACCTGAGGACAAGGAGGAGACAGTAACGCTCACTGTTGCAGTGACAGTAATGTCGGCCAAAATAAACGCAATTAAAAGACAGTGGCGAAGTTATTAAAAACTACCATGAGCAGGTGCTTGAGTACATTAGAAGGTGTTACGGGTTGATGAAGACGCTACTGATTTGTTTATTGTGTGCATGACTTAATAGCTCGTGTGTTGTGTTGTGTGACGCATTGTAAAACACACCACCTGCTCCCTGTGACGGCAGGAGAAAAGAAGGAGGCTGCACAGTGGTATAAGAGAGGGATTACGTCACCTGAGAGGGGTATTGCAGTAGAGATTACACGAAAAGGTACTATGGAAATACACAACTAAATTACATGGTGTGGATGTGCTTAATACACCAATGGTTTTCTTGCAGGAGGTCAATATGACAGACAAAAAAGACTTCCTGAAAAAATGGTTAACAATTTCATAACATCAAAACACACATTAGCTGTTTCAGGTAAGTGACATTGTTGGTTGTCTCTCATGTATACAGGCTTTGTTCAGTACATTTATTTTTTTAAAAAGCTCACCATAGGTGTTGAGGTTTTAGTACGGTTGTTTGCAGAGGCAACATGTGCATCTGAAGGAAGAAATTATATCCAGAAGACCTCAAATCATGTTCTACCACAACATAAGCCTGTTCCTAAAAGCCAGCCTGCAGTGCATGGTGGATGTACTAATTTCAGGTCCTCCACTACTGTCAGACCTGCATCTAGATGCACTGATCCAAAGGTGTTTTTTTTTTTTATTAAATTACATTTATTTGTCCCGTTGTTTGCTCTTCCAAGATTCACTGTGTAATGCATTGTGGATATGTTTGTTCCTGCTAAGGTGACACCACGGATGGGAAAAGCCCAAAATGTCAAGCCTGCAGTTGTGACACATCCAGCAAATAGGGATATGAAAATCTTCAAGAATGTGGACAGCAAACTGGCCAACTTGATTCTGAATGAAATTGTTGACAGGTATTTAAACAATGCTGCAACAACACTGCTGTCATTTACATGCAACTAATAATAAAAAACAAAATCATACACACAGTGGGGCATCTGTGTCCTTTGAAGACATTGCGGGACAGCATTTGGCCAAGCAAGCACTCCAAGAGATTG
This sequence comes from Channa argus, assembly GCF_033026475.1. Classification (NCBI taxonomy): domain Eukaryota; kingdom Metazoa; phylum Chordata; class Actinopteri; order Anabantiformes; family Channidae; genus Channa; species Channa argus. The sequence goes on from NC_090218.1 coordinate 3,758,487, forward strand.
TCATCCTTCCTGCCTTAAGACCAGAGGTAATCATTCATAAACATTTATGCTTTTTTTTGTTATTTCTTTTAATTTGCATGTATTGTAATGCTTTTTTACATTTTGCCATTTAGCTCTTTACTGGCCTGAGAGCTCCAGCATGTGGCTTGCTTTTATTTGGCCCACCTGGAAATGGGAAAACTATGCTGGTAAGTAAAGTGTCCTGTCAAACACAACAAACTCAAACTGTGCATTTTAATGTGCACTAAACCATGGACAGTGTCCCAGCGTTGTTAGTTGATTCACAGTGTTTACTTCCTTTCGCAAGGCCAAAGCAGTTGCAGCAGAGTCAAATGCCACATTCTTTAACATCAGTGCTGCCAGTTTGACCTCTAAATACGTAAGAAAACACTTTGTGTTCTTATTCCTGGGTTAAACATTAACACTACACTAAATCAATAATTTTAACATCTTGTAATTACAGGTGGGTGAAGGTGAGAAGCTTGTAAGAGCACTTTTTACAGTTGCCAGAGAATTACAGCCCTCTGTCATCTTTATAGGTTTGTATTACTTTCACTTACTTTTTATAACTTATTTGCCTTAAACTCCTGTTTTGATCCCCCAGATGTCAACTCCTAAATAAACTAATAAATGTTGTTTTATGTAACACTCAGATGAAGTGGACAGCTTGCTCTGTCACAGGAGGGAGGGAGAACACGAGGCCTCTCGTCGTTTAAAAACAGAATTCCTCATTGAGTTTGATGGGGTAAGAGCCTATGGAATTTAACCATGAAGTGTCTTCAGAGTGTTTAAGTCATTGCTATCACATAGCATTCGCAAAAGAAAAAAAATGGGAGAAGTTGGCTTGTAGTTGTGAATAATGAGAATAATAATAATTTTGAATTAGGGATCTTGTGAAATGTTCTTGATACTGGCTATCAAGTCAAGCTTATTTGACACAGTTAAGGCATTATGGTGGTACTTGGTTTGTCTGTTCTTGATAGGCTCTTTTTATTTAAACGTAGAATTCAGAAGTCTTTAATCTTGTGAACTGACTAAAAAAAACAGTATATATGTTACTGTGTGAATTTCAACTACATATGAGGTTTCATATGACTCTATTTCATGCCCAAATGTTTACATTATTAAATATTAAGTAAGCTAAACTTGCTATTAGCAGCGGTTTTTCGCTATGTACCATTAGATGTCAAGGTAACTGCCTACAAATTACTGCGATACTGAAGACGATTGTTAAAACCTGATGATCTCGTACAAGTTCTGATTCAATGAAATTCCTGTGTCAGTAACTACAGTGAATTCAGTTCCATTGTGGACTGCAGATAAGTCACATTAGATAAGAAAGCACTAGTGTTTACAATGGTTTGTCTTTCAGGTACAGTCAGGAGGTGATGACAGGTTGCTGGTAATGGGAGCAACCAACAGACCTCAGGAACTTGATGAAGCAGTACTAAGGTGCATACATGCATAATATTTACACTTCTTTAAAAACTGTATAGGGTTAACAACACTTTGTCCTATCGTTACCTTACAGGCGCTTTGCAAAGAGGGTTTATGTGAAATTGCCAGATGCAGAGGTATTTAATGTGGAACTTTTGTTGTCTCCTCTGCTTTCATAGGAGACAAGATGAATCCTGCCATATTCTTTTGTCTATAACTTTGCTAATTTATATCATGTAACTCTTGTTCCTCCAGACAAGATTCACACTACTGAAAAATCTTTTGGGAAAGCATGAAAATCCACTAAGCAAAAATGAACTGACCTGTCTTGTAAAGTGAGTTTCATGTTCAGATGCCACACAGCTGCAGTATTTTTATTTAAATTTCTATTAACTCTTGGATATGGATGTATTTTGACAGAGCAACTGGAGGGTATTCAGGAAGTGATCTTACATCTTTGGCGAAAGATGCTGCACTTGGCCCAATTAGAGGTAAGAATCCTTAGCGACATTATTATATTTATCACATAAATTGGATTCCATGACAGGTTTGATCTGAATATTAAATCTCTGCCACAGAGTTGGGGTTAGACCAAATCCGAAGTATGGCTGTTAATGAGGTAGGATGGTAACTAAAATATACACAATACTTTAAAAATCTCCTTTATACCCATGTAACTTTACATATCAGTGTTTACCTTGTGTGCATTCACAGATGCGTAATATCAAGATGAAAGACTTTGAAAATTCCCTGAAGCGCATTAAGCCCAGCGTTAGCCAAGCCACTCTTTATATGTATAGCAAATGGAACAACAATTTTGGTGACACTTTTTTTTTTTAGTTCAAACGTATGTGGGTAATTTTGTTTCTTTATTTTGCAGTGTAACAAAACACATTTGAGGGCATAACTAATACTTTAATAAACTTATTACAAGTACTCTAATAAAACTTATTACAACCAAATTTTAATATCAAAATCAATTTGTTGTTGGTCTTTGTCTTCCAAGTTCTCAGTTTTCAGGTTTCATGTTTGCATTTCAAAAGCTTTGGCTAGAACCTGGCTGCACACAAAGACTGTGGACTTCCATCAAGATGGCAACTGTGAACCTTGGCTGAAAGTTGTAAACCCTTTTTCAGACGTTATCCACAAAGACACAATGCTTCTTGGCATTTTTGCATATTTGTAGATAAGCCAGAGAGACAGAAAAGTAAGAGATAAAGGAAGAGCAAGCAGGAAAAACCATACATTTTGATAAAATATTGAAAATAACTTATATGTCTCAGTATAATATAATTTCAACTAATGGTTTGATGTGCTCCTCATCAGTAAATTCAAATGTAGACTATTCTATTTTTATAAATTAAGTTCAGGGGGACACCAAATTTTAATCAAATCCCAAGCAGAAAAAGTGTTGGAACCCTGGATCTAAGTCAAAAGTGGTGCTCTAACATGGACTTGAGTGTTTTCATGAATGAAACACAACTATATATGGATTGCAAGTTCCCAAATTTCTTTCTCATATTTTTATCATATATCTATTTTTTTTTTTGGATAATTTATGATTTATTTGTTGATTTGAACAGATGAGAGTTGTACTGTAGTTCAATGGAGTTTCCAGTGCTTTTTTGCCCTTTAGGGCTGCATGTAGGTCACATAACTAAGAACTTGTTGTTGCCTGCACCAACGCTGTTACTGTACAACTCCATTAAGCTCACAGCCATCGGCTAATCTGATATTATTCTGTAGGTGCAAGTTCACAGCACACACAAAGGGGGAGACATACCTGCAACTTTACAAAAAAAACTTTTTTTTTTACATTCACATATGTTGCTATCTTCTCTTGCTAACAAACAAACATTCTTGTCTCTTCTTAATTCCTGTTTCCATCTGTTTGACTCTAGACTATATATTAGACATTACTACCACTTTGTTTTCTCTCTAAGTAACTGCATCTAAGTTTTTAATTCCTAACCCAACCATGTAAATACAAGACTATATCTTGTATTTAATCATTTTGACTGCATAGTTTAGCTATATGAACTGGTGAAAACAGATAGAGGTAAAGATACATGCCATGCATACACAATAGGACTGCAATCTGGACTGCAGGCAAGCACACACGCTCTCAGTCTTTCCAAAGCCCCTGGTGACCTGGTGAAATATCCACTGACCTACCAGGAAAAGATGTTGGCTGGAAGTTGCATTTGTCTAAATCCAAAATTGCACCCCCTATAAGAAGTATTAACCCTTTGGAAGTTACAAAAACGTTTGCCCCTTTTAATTAACACACCTGAATAATCACTGGTGCAGCCAGTTGGTTTTAGAAGTAACACAATTAGTAAAACTGGCAGGTGAGTTGTACAACTTGTTTTACTAAATTGAATCATCAATTTAATCTTTCTTTATTGGCTTATTTTTTAACAAAGAAGTCACACAATTTGTAAAACTGACCTGAGAGCAGTGATTGTGTTTCAGGTTACTGTAGTAGTACACCTGTTTCTAAATGGTGTTACTGTCAATTACAAATTACTGTCGATTACATTTATTTTTAAAAGGCAGCAAAAAGTGTTATTTATACAGTTTGTCCCATTAGAGTTCTCAATTTCAAATATGTATAACAGAAGACTAACTTGGGTGATTAATCCACCTTGTACTGCTGCCTTTTTAATACAAATGTGGAAGATGAAGGCCCAAGTGGTACCAGTGATAGTAGGAGCCATGGGGGCTGTGACTCCCAAACTGTGACGATGGCTTCAGCAGATTCCAGGAACAACATCTGAAATCTCTGTCCAGAAGTCTGCAGTCGTAGGAACAGCTAAGAACTGCACAGGGGAGAGCTCCCAGGACCCGAGCTTGAAGGATGGAATAAGACCGCCCTGACACTGCACAAATGCTAGTACTGGCATGAACAAATACTCCATTATAAGTACCATTTCAAATGGTTTACTCAAGTAAAAGCACTAATCAGCTGACCTTATATTCCCCTTAAAGCACTTCACAATTATGTCCCTTGATGTATTTAGCAAGAGAACAAAAAATATCAAAACTATTACTGCTTCTTTTTGGCAATGAACCATCTCATCAAACAAATTAAGTTTTGTCGTGTAAACTAAAAAGCTTTACACATAATGGCTATGATGATGATTAATGATTATCATTAACATTTTAGGATATCGTATATAACAATCAAGAAGGTTTTGTAAGTGTCTCATAAAACAAGAACATACTTTTTTTTTTTTAAACCCAAACATATGCATGACATTCTCGTTTATAATTCCTGTCTGCCCCCATCATTGGGGGATCCTTAAGGATCATTGCTCCCCTTTATGCTTCACACATGTAGTGTAGGTAGATGGTGCTAAAGTTCTGTTTTGCTCTATATTCAATGATGGTTCTGTTTTTGGGGGGTTCAAGTCGCAGTTATCTTACCATCCAAGGCCATCCTCTGCTGTTTTGATTGTCACATTTATTGTACAAGGGAATTTACGGTTTGGGGTATGTCATGTTACACTTATAGGTGCAAATAATGTCACATTACTGATAAAAAGTGACTTTAAAAAATGCAGTTCTGTGGTCAAGACTCCATAACCAGGAGTGACAGCACAGTAAATTCAGGATGCATTGTTGGAGAGATAAAGCTTGTTCTTATTTGTAGTTTACAGGAAAAAATTGATAGTTTTGTATTGACTCTGGTACAACAGGGCTCCAACAGAAGCACGTACATCATATTAGCTGCTGAACGATTTTAAACAACATTCATTCTTCAAATGGACTGAGAAAAATGTTATGGGTGATTGTGTTTACAGAACTAACAAGAATGTTCACTAAAAAAATTGAATAAATCGTATTGAAATAAAGCTGATTTTAAGTGCAAACAACTATCCAACTTTTTCAGAAAAAACTAACAAATCTAAATCAACCAAACAAGAATAACTGTTTATACAACATGAAATATTTAATCCAGGTAACATTGCATTTTTTGATATGAGGTAACATTTTAAGGCTCCTCTTTGATTTATATTTTAAAGCTGACATCAGAAGTTAAATTTTACACTACACCGGGGAACTTAGTAGATGCTTGTGGTCAGCCATAAATATTTAATTCACTTGGCAAAAAAACACCATAAAAATCATTTAAATCCCACCTCTCCCCCCAAGGACTTACTGTGGTCAGTCAGTGTTACTGCCTGTGGTTTAAAAGGCCCAGCAGCTGCAGCATCAGTCCCTGCAAATGTCTACAAACTGTATGCAAACAGTCTGCAGTTTATTAAGGTTTTCAGGGGGTTTATTGGGCTTTTCTTTTTTTCCATCCGCACGGCTAGAAATTATCATGAGCAGAAATGTCAGAATAAAAAGAGCTCAACGTGCAAATACAAAGTTTCAGGGGTGCAACCACACCTCGGCCTATTCTCTTTCCCTCAGGCGAGACATCTTAAATAGAGTGTGTCATGACTGAAGAGCTTCTTTAATGGTGCCAGACAGGAATAGAGAGTGTTAGGGTTTAGACTTCAGACATCACCTTTCTCCTGTTTACTCTTCACTGAGAGCATTCACCACAGAAAATGACTATTGAGTCATGTTTAATTTGTGCCTTTCAACTTGCTTGTATGCATATGATGTAAATGCCGGTACAATTTACTAATTACGTCACATCAACAGTCTTATACTGTATGTCATTTCTTGAAAAGTATCCTGTAATTATAGTGGATATCAATTACCACACAGTAGGCAGCTAAATGATGTGATTTAAAATTTCTAACCAACAGAGGACGGAGCAATATTGAGGTGGTGTAACCCTCCTTCATGACTTACATTTTCACTTTTTGGTTTCGTGTCAGACGCTTGCACCTCTGCAGTGGCTCATTGATGCTTTGACCACTACATCCACTCAAACAGTATAGATGATCATTTGATACCTCCAGTGAAATAGCCCACCCTGCAGGGAGTAGAATGATAGTCATCACAGAAAGAACCTCTCACTGACTCTGCAAACAGTGAGTGTTTCTTAAAGTGGCCCATTATGAGAATGAGTATGTGAATGAGTCAGTTTTATCATGTAATAAGTGCACATGCCTCACTTTATTTATTGAATATGTGCTAAAAGAAAGAAACTCATGGAGCTTTATGCTGTTTATCGTGTGGAAAATTTCTTCCATCACAATTTGGAATTAACCTTTTTATCAGTCTTACTTTAAAGCTGTGGAACAGGGCTTACTCTGTCAAAAACATTTGACACAAAACAGTTGTGTCCATTTTCTTGCACTGAGGGACCAGAAGCCAAATCTAATCTTGTATCCAATGACAATGTCAGTGTTTTAAATGACTTATATTTCTAGCTCACTGCTTAATTCTAGTGTGTGTATCAGTAGATGTGTGAGAGTGTAAAATATGGGGCTAATACATAGATATGGACATATACACCTGTCTTATATGGGCTCATTTATATACAAATAAACGTAGGTATGGCATACGTAATTACTGGGAATTGTTTTAAATTAGGTCAATAATTATTGTGAAAATCAGCCATTTCCTATCAGTTCAACATACAATGTAGTAAAGTTACAGTGAGACTATTATTCTTTTTATGTAATCTGGAGCACAAAGGAGATGCTCCTTCTTCTGATCATGTGTATTTGACTGATATGCAGAGGGAGGGGGAGCTTTCTGAACCCATGGGGCATTGTAATGACAGATAGATGGTTTTTAAAAATACGGTCCATTTATCTGACATTTTCATGTCTGATGTGTGCAAAGACCTATCTGTCCTTTGACCATTGTGTCAAACAGTACTTCAAAATTTGTCATCTGTTTAAGGTAAGATACAGTGGCGATCTTAAAATCATATAAGTGTGTGCATTAGAAAAAAATCCATGTTTTCTGCAACCAACTGTGTTCGTATGCCAATGGGATATAGAGATTTATTTGCACATTTTTCATTTCCAGATCCATATTTTGGCAAAATATCCCCTCGTGTCAAAACTAATATGAAGACCCTTTACAGAAAGGTGCACATTCAACCCAAAATGAGACCTGCTTACATAAGTTGCCTGCTTAAACAAACAGACTCTGGAGGAGAAATTGCAAATTGGACCCAGTGCCCATGTGAATGTTTACATGGGGTTCACAGCCAAAGATCTTGGGCTTCATAATCAGTCCCCCTTGCTCAAAATAAAGCCTGCATTCACTTGCTTTCGAATGCATACTGAACTATTTATCTATTATTTTCCTGTAGGGTTTATTACAACTTATTATTGAGCAAGTATTTCACACAACAGTGCACAACCCTCTTCCTGGATATAACAGTTGCCGATCTAACATAAAGTGCTTCCTTTGTGTAATTTCATGAAGCTCAAGTTAGCTGCTAAACTAAAGTTCTGTAGCACAATGCTCTCCTTTACAATATACAATTATATTTTACACACAAACCTTTGGCACGATGGCATTGTGATTGTTTTGGTGCAAAGGGAAAGAGTGAAACAATCCAGTTTATATACCTGTGGTAAAGTAACTGCATAAACTGTCGGCTTAACTGTGGGATTTCTGAAACATTTGTTTTGTGAGCATTTCTCGATTGCTCTATGAATCTGTGGACTGCTGTCCAGGTCACACTTGAACATAGGTTTATTATCCTATCCATTTACAGGACTTTCCCTGTGAACCCTGTGCACGTCTTATTTGCTCCACCATGTATTAATTTATCTTTGAGCTTGCACAAAATATTGAAAAGATGTTGTCTGGTGAATAGCAATGAATTCCTCACTACTGAGGGCTGATATTAAGTCCTAAGAAAAGTAAACCTTTTGAGGAGGTTTTAGTGTTATAGTTATCGAGATTGGTCTTAAGACCACTTTTGGAAGGTCTCGGTCTTGGCTTGATTTTTATTTGGACTTGTCTTGGTCTCAGACAGGGCAAGACCGCAACTGTGGCAAAATCACTAAATTACCTGAGCACTTACTTTTTTTAATGCAAAACATCCAGCTTCAAATGCAGCCAATTACTTCACTTATTTCTGATTGAAATCTGCCGCAAAGGGAGCAGACAGCTCAGGTAAAGTCAGTTACTACATCAGTGCTTGTTCAGGTACTGGCATTGTTCAGTTGTTCAGACTCAGAGGAGTTGATTCAGCTGTGGAGGCTGTTTTTTTGTAATGAATTGTAGTGAAGACTGTTGTGACAATTTTGTAATGCAGCCAGTCCTCACTGATATAGTTAATGTGGTGGACAAAATAATTAAAAAAACAGGTCATAACATGCAGTTGGCAGCAAAATAATCAACCCTAATACCAGATTCTACTCTAGCTGGTATAACCATTTGTTATGCTCTTGATTCCTCACCTTCCAGCTCTGCTGACTTAGGTACAGAAACAGTTTAAAGTTGGAAATGGGTTTTTTCTCTTAAGAGTGATATTTCACCGCTGAAAAACTGTAATTTCATAGATTTTGGGCACTTCTGTTGTTGAAATGTGCAATTACAATTAAAATAGGTGTTCTAGGTCAGGAGAAATCAGAGAAAAACTGTGAATTATGCCCTTTCACTCGGGAGGGTAAAAATCCTACAACACCCATGATCCATTGCGGTGTGACATTTCCAAGGCCACACCCCCGCTTGCTGTGATTGGTTAGACCTCTGCAGATCAGAAGACAGGACTAGTGCGCACAACCATGTATCTTTTCCAAGCCCCAGAACCTACAGCTTAAAAACTACACTGCACTGTGCAATACTGGCACCTTTTGTTGGGTTAAACTGGTTAAATAGAACCTTGTAAAATACCCCTGTGCTATTGATAACTTATGAAAAGACAACACTAATACAAATATCTGGAAGCTCCTGTAGCATTTGGCCTGTAGTGTTTTGCACCAATGCTTGATATTTGTATTTCTTGATATCAATCATGGTGTAGTGAAAAATCAACATATCAAAAAATCCTCCGAACGTATACTGTGCACACAACTCGTGTACATTAGCAGAGCATATTGACAGTAATATAACAGCTTATGCAAAAAAAATCTCTACGGTTTTTTAGAGCTAATAAAACCGGTGGTCTGTCCCTGTGCATCAAATGCCTCTGAACACAGGTAACGTCCGACTCCCGTCAGGAGATGGAGGTTGATGGAACTGTTTACACAACACAGGTTCGTAAAATACGACGGCTGTCATATGTTAGCACTGAGTTCCTGATATCTGCTATGGCAAAGCTAACAGCACAAGCAAAGGCTAGAAATGCTAGTAAACCTGACACTGTAACCTTAGTTACTCAAAGCAACACGTTTTAGTTTTAATGTTTACATTTTGTTATTATATACCTTTATTTTTTTCTCGCACCTTTGGTGTGGGACTTTAGTACGGCGGCAAAGCTCAGCAGAAACACTTGGCCTTAGTGGGAAGTGAGGTGTCATAGGTGCAGAAAAAGCATCTTAGACACTGACTAAGAGGCAACAGCTGGAATGTATGTCGATTACCAATTTAACTCAATCCAACTTTTACACTTAATGAGTTGTTTAAGATATAAAAATTATAAAAAAGAAAATTTCTGTTGAAATGTGGGAACCAATTAATAATTTGCGATTGGTTTTAGGATTAGCGTTGGGTATAGGTTATTTACTGGGTTGTGGACTGGAAATAATACTTTAATTTGCCACTAATGCTTTAATAAAAGGTATGATCTAGATAAATAGCTATTGTTGCAGGTCTGTTGTATTTGACTGCATTAAATGTACTGCACCTAAATGGTGTAAGCCAACCTAACAAAGTACTGTATTATATATATATGTCTAATATATAATAATATATTGGTGCATATATATATATATATATATATATATATATATAGATATATAGATAGATAGATAGATAGATAGATAGATAGATATAGTGTTTAAAAAATAAAGTCAAGACTACATAAAGACTAAAGGTAATTCTTTTTATTTCATAGCATTTTCTCTTTATAATTTTGTGTGTTTCTGCAGAAAGTCTCCAAGTCACCGTTACTTACTCGTTCCCTATAACTGCGTGCACCTGGTTATATTTCAGGCGAGTGGCCTCCGCCTCCTCACTCAGACACTATCACCACCACATCGTCCCTACACGACAATTCGTGCGAGCACATCGCAGACACAGCGAGTCCATGATGCTGAGCGCGTGTCTTCCTCCGCCGTGCGGCGTTGCAGCAGAGGAACCGGATCGTGCCGTTCAGTGCAACGCGGCCTAAAACTGCTACCGCTAGCACGGTACGTGCGTCTGCAGCCGCACCACGCAGGTAATTCTTTAAGCAACACATTTTCTGCGATGAACACGTGAAGTACTCAAACCTCCCAGAAACAACGGCAATTTTTTTCTAATGTTTATTGTCTGTTTGATCGTGCACGCCAACATGAACTGAGCCAATAATAACTATGGGTAAAGTTGTGTTTAACAAAAAATAAACTGCTGTCTACGGTGCTCTGCCGTTCAACAGGGGCCGATTTTAGTATTTCACCACAGGGGGGCGCACGACTCTGCATTGGCTTCCTTTACTTCTGCGCTCTCCTAACCATGAATGTAAGGAGGCTACCACTTCAAATTCTTTAGTCAATTAAAAGTACTAAAAACATTGTTTATAGTATACTTTATGCATAAAATCACAAGTACTCCAGTAAGAATATGTCTCTGCTCTGCTATTGTTCAGCATGTGCCTCATAAACAATTTATGTGGAGGCGTCAGGAAAGACCTTCAGTTGGTGTCGGAAACAAACTACATTTGGTAACACAGACAACTGTCTGAAAATCTGCGTGTGTGGGTGTGTGTATGATATACATAAACTTGTATTACATAAATACAAGGACTGTTATCAGATATAATAACCAAGCAAAAAAAATTTTCTGAGAACAAATAAACGCAGGCCTTTTTTTCAGAACCTCCATGTAAATGTGGATAGTTTATTTGTGAAGCTGATTGGTTGAATGCATGATATAAGTACTAGCAGCATATATTAAGCCTTAAAGGTAAAACTTGAACCTGTAAATGGATTGTTGTCATTTCAGCTGGCTGTGGGGGGAAAAAAGGTGCCTTTGAAAACAAATAGTTTTTTTTATGAAAGATTTGGAGATACTTAATGTTTTTATGCAACCCATAATGCACACAGATCAAAGAGTCATACTAACTTATAATGTTACACTACCCAAAAACATCCACATAGGAGGGAACTAATGAGTCATTGAAGCATTGGGCCGAATTCCTTTTACTGCAAAATAAATAATAATTGTAACACAATATGTAGCCAACTGTATATTGTAATAAATTATGTACTCTAGCCTAAACACTATGCCAAATCTCTTCATCAGTGTTGTCTGAAATACAGCTTAAGAGACTGTTTGGTCAAACTTTCAGATACATCCTAATGCCAGGCGTCAGGTGACTTAATACACTCATGTCTCCTACGAGGATATATTGGGTGCAGTTATCTGGAATTCCAGTTAACTGGAATAGCCTACTGTTTTTGAAATTTCTTATTTATGCTGGTAATTTCTTGTGAATGAGGAACACTGTTTTAATATGTCTTTAAAGCATCCCATCGATACTACATGTAGTAAACTCTGCTTTCTACCATTTCTAAAAAATAATAAGACTTAATAATAATAATAATAATAATAATAATAAAAAGAAGACCATAGCATGAGCATAAGACTATTTTAAGTCTATTTCAAACAGATGCTGTCTCTGTTCCATGTGTTCTTTCCAATTAGAGCAGTTTTCATAATTCTAATAATTGGCAAAAGGTATGCATGCTGCCTCATAAATACATTTTCACCATAGAGAGGTTGCGTCTCTCTTACTTTAGTTTGTTGTCAAGGTGATAATTGTCTAAAATGTTTTAAAAACAATTTAAAGTAATCTGTCCAACAGCGAAGTCACCGTTTCCACATTGTTAGTGTTTGCTGGTAAGGAATCTCCCGTAGTCGGGGCAACAATGGAGGACAGCGCTGCAGCATTCACAGTAGATAACAATATCCTAATAATAATAATGATTATTAGTCTGGCTATTATTATTCTATTATCCTATAACTACTTCATTATACTTTCACCTAGAAACACAGTTCAAACCTCTATTGCCTGATTATGCCTTTTTAATATCTTTTATACTTTTATTATTTTTAAAATAAATGGAGTCTCCGATGACAATCCATGTCACATAATTGCCTTTGAAGTTTTTAAGGCTAACTGGCTTTGAAGTTTGCTTAACAAGTATATAAGAAAGCAACATTTCAGCAAAAAAAGTTCAGCTTGGAAAATCCTTTCAGCGCCAAACAATTCATAGTGCATTCTCTATTTGGAAAGGCTTTTTCTAGTTCTCATTTTTCTTTCATACATTTTTTGGCACTTAACTACTTCTGCACACCTTCACCTAGAAACACCGTGAAAGTTGAAAACATTCAACTTTTTAAGAACATTGTGGCTTCCATTCAGCTTTTTGAGAATTTTTACACTTTTTTTTAATATTTAGCTTTTTTCAGCAGTTTATAAAGGAGACGATCTGGCAGGGAGGGAATCTGGCGGGGGGGGGGGGGGGGGGTTAAAAAGACAAGGGCACAGGTGCAACAATCAGTTGCTGGAGTTAACAATGGCAGCAGGAAATGTGACAGAGGGATTATCGAAGTAAAAACCAGGTGCAGGAAGTAGAGCTGGTGAGAGAGAATGAGCACAACTGACAGGGAGAGACAGAGAAGGGGAGTACAGGTAAGAAAATTGACGAGGAACTGGGTTTAAGAACTGGCAGAATGGGACAGAGATGGTCAAGGGTGAGGGTACTGTAGTACAAGTAAAACATTAGCTCATATTATAGCTAAAAACAAAGTACAGATCATGCAGGATGGCCCATTTTAGAATTTATGTTGGAGAATAACTGATGGCTGGTGGCTCAGTGGTAGAGCAGTGGGTGGGATACAGAAGGCTGGAGGTTTGAATCCCCACCCTACCAATGGTGGCCCCGCCCATCATCCAAGGACACCCTGGTGCCAGCCCCTGAACCCCCCCAAAAAATCAGAGGGTTGCGGCAGGAAGGGCAGCTGTTGTAAAAACTCATGCCATATCATCATTTGTATGATTTGTATTTTAAAATATGAGATGGAAAATCATAGGTTATTCTATGGTCTTGATTGATTATTTATAGAAAATATTTGTCCGACATATACATGTTACAACATAAGGGTGACCTCAAGCTTATTGATTGTGCCAGTTGAGTACAGAAATCACTCGGGAGGATTTAACTTTTTGTAAAAATCACAGAAGAAGAAGTGTAACATCCTGAATAGTCTTAAAATCTGTTTGAAGGGCTGAGCTCAGCTGGAGGCTGAGATCATTTATCCTGTTTGCAGATCGCCTCTTCTTGCCCAGCAATCTGGTTCTGAGTGGCTGTGGAATCAGTAAAGCTGGTGACAAGTCGGACATCGCAGCTTTCTGTGCTCACGTGGTAAAGCTGGACCTCTCCAATAATAAACTTGAAGACTGGGGGGAGGTGGGTCTCTTTTACGCACTTATTTCACTGTGTGAAACACTATAATTTTTACAATTTAAAAACATTTTCAGAAGCCAAAGTGAAACGATTAAAGTAATGCCCATCCAGTGTATCCTTGGTGTGTTCCTCACCATACAACAGTGGTCCTTAGGTCGCTTCTTAGTCGTTACAGTGGTGGCACAGGAGAAAAAACTCCTGTGCTACAGAAACATGAAGAATGTAGCCTTAAGAAGGTGAACAGAAACACGGTGTTTGAAAATATGCATTTTTATCATAATCTAAAATTAACTCAAGATTTGAACCTGACATAAAATTACTGACACATATTTAAAAATGGTATAAACACTACAAATTATCCATGTAGGCCTATAATATTATTTATTTATTTATTTTGGCACAGCTACTAACATATGCTTAATTTGAATAATTATGGCTTTGTTAACCCTTTCATGCATGAATTATGAGAACCTCAGTCAACATCTTTTTCACTGAGCGTTTTTATTACTCTAGGCATGAAAAAAACAGATACAAACATGTCCACTCAGCAGGACACCATGCGTTTGACTTTTGAACCAAAAAACACGTATTTAACAAACCAATAAGAGAAAATGATATACTGTGTGAAAACTATCAAATACATCTGGTAATCTGGTGTTTTTTCACATTTTACCATATTGTAATACTTTAAAACAATGTTGATCCTACCCTGTGACCAATGGATTGGAGTTTTTAGGATTTTCTACAAAAAGATATAATTTCTCTCAGAGAGCAGCATAGTGTTTTTAGTATTACTAAATAGTATTTCCATCAATTAGAAGGTGCTAAACACGCCCTCACAAAAAGTGTCGACTATAGTATGTTGAACTAAACTAAAGGGGGGAAAAGCGTCCGTGGTTGTATCTTTTTTCTCCCCTCTGATTTACATCATCTCAAATCATCACACCCGCCCTCTCCACTTCATATCTATCTTGTATGGAAATTGGCAAAGCATCCAGGGCACACAACCAAAAGACACTGCATGCAGATATACTTTGTTTCTCATGTGCATGCAGCATCATGGCATTTTTTGGCATGTTTTGCTTCAGTGAGAAGAGGCCAGTGGTTACCAGGGCCAAACCTGATCTCAGGGGGTGGCCTGGAGAATGCTCTGCACTTTACTGGAGGTGGAGTGTCACTAGCTCTTCCTCTTGTGATTGTTTTGATGTAACCTGCATTTACTAGTGCACAAGCTACAGATGCTCCCTCAACATTCAACTTCCACTCCCCTAGAAAACCAGGCAGGTTGCTCTCAAACTGTTTGTCTTTGGTTTTCCAGACATTTCTGATTTTTCTCTGTCTGGTGGTACATACTCAGCTCCATTTCTCCATGTATAAAATAAATACCTGAAAATTTGTAAATGTATATAAATCCTTAGATGTTACTTGATGCTAGTGTACTGCTATAGAAGGATTTACAAGATCCCCCTGGGATGTTCAGCGTTTCTCACTTTGTTGACCATCTTGGATTTTAATTTTTTTTAAAATGGACTTACAATGACTGGCCTATAGATGGCAGTATATGGGATGATGCAAAACCATCCACTGTGTTGGCCAATGTGCAACTACAAACCCATGCATATACAACAGAGCAGCTTTTGAATAGCTGTCCACTGTCGTTACAACTATGTATTAAATTTAACTTGGTTGCGGTTTCCCTGTTTTTACATGCATGTTTAAAAATGTTCCAATATAAACATTAATGAATAGAAATGAGAATGTTGTAATTCAGGCCTATGTTGCAAGGATTACTAGAATCATAATACTGGTGAGATCGTATATCAAAGAGGTAAATCCATTTTCAAAGTGCTTTAGAGGCGATTTTATGATATGGAGATATATATTGTTTATTGTCATATAGCTTAAAAATATTGTGAAATTCTTTAAATGTCATATCACCCAGCTCTAATTTGAACTCCATCTTTCATTTGAAAATTAACAGTAGAATTTCAAATTACATGAAGTTATCAATTGGTATGGCTGTGGTAGTAGTGTTTCATAATCAGATATTTCAGAGACTATTTCTTTCTTGGAACTGTCCTACTAAATTGGAGGAGACAAGACATATTAAGTCCATGTGACTGGAGTAGGACAGAAATAACCTGTGTGACAAGATAAACTAGGTCGATGTTTGCTACCTCTGGCTCTTTTGGCTAAAATATTCTGTGCTCATTTATCTTTGAAAGATTTTAATGACAGGACTGTCACTGATGCAATATTTGTGCTTCAAATTTTGATAATGAAGATGATGCTCTGATCCACTGAACTTCCCTTGCAATCAGCTGCAGTGAGTCTGCATGCACAATATCAGGGCCTGTGATATGGATTACAGACATGATGGCATGTGCTAATGCCACCAAGTGCTGGCTGGAGGCAGAGTTCTTTCCTGCAATTGTAAGTGGTCAGGTTAATGTGGTCACGACTGGTAAATGTACACTCATTTATTAGGAAGCAAGATTGACTGAATTTTATATATTTTTATTAACTAATGGTATTTTATATGTGCAATATAGTACTAACTCATGTATTCTGTCCTTTTTCCAAAACTACATAACATTTAGCTAAAATTAAACTAACCCTTACTGTATACAAAGCCTTTAAAATGTGTGCATGTTAAAATTGGAAGGCAAATCCACACAGGTAATCAGTTGTTCTTTCTTATTAGACGTCTTCCCAGACCTGTGTGGTTGTGTCTGTTTCTAAAAATGTTTTTCTTTATTGACATTTTGTTTGTCAGAACTTTAGTTTTTAGACTATGTAAGAATTAAAATACAAGTAAGTGATGTTGTTTCTTTTTGTTCTGCTGTTGGGACATTCATGAAAAAACATCTCCGTGTATTGTATAATCCTAATTTATCTTCTCATTTTTTTCTATTAATACTTGCCATTTATCAGATCTGCACCATTGTTTCAAACGTCCCCCATCTGGACTTCCTAAATCTGAACAAGAACCCTCTGAGTCCCATGGAGCTGGAATCCAGCATGGCTCACGTTTTCTCCAGAGTCAGACAACTTGTCCTCATAAATACACATGTCAGCTGGGACACCGTGCACAAATTAACACAACATACACCAGAGTAAGTAATACAATATGTTTTCCAGTGTTTGCAAGTTCTTTCCATTTTTCCATAATGATGACATAAAACTAAAGTGATACAGATGAATCATTAATAGCAGAACATTTAGGTTGTTGTATTACACTTTGACTGGATCTGATAAACACATTTATGGGTCTTAAAATGTTTGCAAGACGTTTTCTGCCAACTGACAAACAAATTGCATTATTACTGGCAACATTCTTATTCATTACTGGCAACAAATCTCATGAAAAGATCAAAATGAACATTGTTGTTTCAATAAACGAAAGCTCTTAACTAAGTTATCAGATGGATATATTTCTGAAATGTAACACCACCTCTTCTTACAGACTGGAAGAGCTTTTCTTGTGCCTGAATGGCTACAACACCGTGGCAGAATCTCAGACATCCTGTCAATCGCTACGCCTGCTGCAGATTACTAACAACCAGCTGCAAGAATGGGTGGAGGTGAGGAAGTTTGGGCTGATGTACCCCAGTCTGGATACGCTGGTGCTGGCCAATAACAGTGTGCACTCTGTGGGAGACACTCAGGAAACACTGCAGCACCTCTTTCCCAACCTGCGCAGTATCAGCCTCAACAACTCAGGTCTGAGAGACATAATTAATTCCACCTGTCAGTATTCATCATGGAGAGCCGGCTAGAACAAAATATTCACTGAGAAATAAAACTATAATGTTCTAATATTTAGGACTGAGGATTGAGGACATTTACTGAGCTTTACCTTTAATAGACATGTTCATATTAGATATCATCAGTCTATCTCTAGAAACAGCCTATGCACCATAGGTCTATAAGGTAGCTGTAACCAAACCACTACCTAAAAAAACCCTGCTGAATCAGGTTTTTTAGCCAATTACAGACCAAACCTCCCCTTTAGTCACTTACTTGTATGATTGCATGTCTGTGACTAATCAATCAGCTGATGAATCAAATTAAGCTTTTACAACTGTTGTTGGAGCTGTTGCAGAGTTTTTATTGATTACGTTTGTCACAAGTATTTGCATTTCAATTCCATAAATATTGCTTTTATTTTTTATTTTTTTTTATTAGTAAAAATCCAAACATGTACCCATTAGAACACCTGTGAAATTACGTAGCAACAACATGCTTTTTGTCCTCAATACATTTACAGTATGTGATATGATTTTGGAAAGACCTCCTCATGGCTGACAGCGATCAAATAATTGCCTGCGCTCTTCAGCGACTGCGTTCCACTTAACCTCAGCAGAATGTTCGGGAAGGATTTGTGAAGGAAGGTGTAGTCCCTGACTGGGGGAAACTAACCTTTGTGAGACAATGCCACTAGTCTCTCCCCACTCAATGACTCCTTTGTGCAGGAAATTCTCTGATTGGAAAACTGATACACAAGGTAGCAGGTTGTATTTTTTTACATACACACCTTTGCTGTAAACCTCAAACCTTAAGTTTAGAGATTGATTTATTTTCTGATGTCACTGGTGTGTGTACAGGACTCTATACTGTAGCTATAAAATGTCTTATCTGGCAAGATGAGGAATTCTTTCGCATGTACTGTAAAGTCCCATGTCACTGATTCTGTTAGGGGGTTATATGTCAGTGTTAGGGGTGTTGGTCATGTTCAATGTGTACACACCACTATCCCCTTTTCATTCAAATAGAACCGGGTCCTTCCTGCTCTGTGAGATCAGAGTGTGGTAGACACAGCTGACATTACCGGGCTTTGAGTGACTCTAAACGCAGCTCAGACCATAAATTAGACCAAGAGAGACAGATATGCTTTAATAATCTGTTTAAAAAAACTGATGTACAGAGAAATGAAAATAATGTGATGGCTGGACAGGAAGGAGTAGATGCAAGTAAAGAGTGGAAGAGGGGACCAGGATGAAACCAAAATCTGAGAGTCAGTAGAATAAGCAGAGGGGGACTGAGGAGGGACAGGGCATTGAGAAGTGGATATCGAGGGCTAATCTTGGAGGAAACAGAAGAAACCAATATTTTGCTTTTTAAGCAGGTCATCTTTCAATGAGAGGACTACAAAATGTGAGAACGAGAATTGATGACAGACCAAAAGCTAAGATCTCACTAGATAGGGTCTCTGTTCAATCCAAAACCTGTTTTACTGCTCTATTACTGCTCATTATCAAAGAATGCTGGGAAAGACAATTCAAATGCTGACTTGGTATCACCTGCAGCATTATTTGTCTGATTATACCATTCTTACCACATTAAATGAAGGCTTTAATCTAAATGGCCTCTCCTTGAATTGCACTTTGTGAACTGTGGCCTTAGAGGAGAATTCCCAGGGTGGACCACAAGTTTTGGCCAGAAACCTCAGGCCAGGGGACTGGCTTTGTGGAGCAGTTTGAGGGAGGGAATGGAAATTGCTTTGATTGGCCCAGCTGTTACAGTAGCTTTGAAAGCACAGGTCTTTTCTCCTGGATTTTATTTAATCATTCCTGGACCCTTATCTCAAGCATGCATTCCCCTGAGGTGGCTGAGAGCTTTCTCACAGAAAGCCAGAGGAAGAGAACTCAGTGCCTCTTAAACACACTTGAGGTACATTTTCAGTCACCTGTTTTTATGCTTATTTTTTTTTACTTGCTCATCAAAATAAACTGTAATATAGGCTTATTAAAAATGCATTTTTCAAGTAGGATTTGAGATTGTTTCTGCTTTTTTCTACTGTTGGCACCAGGTCATAATAACAAGGTGTCTGGGTTGAATCCATATAGAAACTTTGGTTGTGCACCATAGCGACTGATAAACGCATATGTGAATTTTAAACACCTTTATTCTACTTACGCACTTGCTCTGTGTCAACAATGGACGAACAGCAAAATCATTTACCCCTGATGACCCCTGGTTTCTTCCAAGTACCACATCCTTGTATCCAAGTATGGTCAACTAGCCCCCCCTGGCAGAGGCCCAGAGGACCTTAGCCCACGAAGCACCATGGTGGATTTTCGCTGGGGTGAGAGGGTGGAGGCTGTCAATTTTTCAATTTTTCAATTCAACTTTATTTATATAGCGCCAATTTACAACAAAGTCATCTCAAGGCACTTTACAGAATAAAGTCCAGACTACACAAGTATGTAGAAGCAACCCAACAAATCCCCCTTGAGCAAGCCCTAGGCAACAGTGGAGAGGAAAAACTCCCTTTAATGGGAGAAACCTCCAGCAGAACCAGGCTCAGGGTGGGCGGCCATCTGCCTTGACCGGTTGGGGTGAGTGGAAAGTGGAGAAAGAAAAGAAAAGAGCAACGAAAAGCAACAACGAAAAGCAACAACAAAACAACAAAAAAGCAACAACAAAACAACAAAAAGCAACAACAAAAAGCAACAACAAAACAACAAGAAAAGCAACAACAAAACAACAAAAAAGCAACAACAAAGCATCGTGCAGGTTGTAGGATATAGAATTAATGGTATACAGTAGTGACAAGTAAATGTATAGAGAAAAGCTAGTTCAGGTTGAGTGAGCAGTTTAACTATAAGCTTTATCAAAAAGGAAGGTTTTAAGCCTAGTCTTAAAAGTAGAGAGGGTGTCTGCTCCCCGAATTTGGATTGGAAGCTGGTTCCACAGGAGAGGAGCTTGATAGCTAAAGGCTCTGCCTCCCATTCTACTTTTGCAAACTCTGGGAACCACAAGTAGGCCTGTATTTTGGGATCGAAGTGGTCTAATCGGGCGATACAGAACTATGAGATCTTTTAAATATGATGGAGCTTGACCATTAAGAGCTTTGTATGTAAGGAGGAGGGTTTTGAACTCTATTCTAGATTTTATGGGAAGCCAATGAAGAGAAGCTAATGAAGGTGAAATATGATCTCTCTTTCCTAATCCAGTCAGCACTCTTGCTGCAGCATTTTGGATTAATTGAAGGCTTTTTAGAGAGTTATTAGGACACCCCAGAAGTAGGGAATTACAGTAGTCCAACCTAGAAGTAACAAATGCATGGACCAGTTTTTCGGCATCACTTTGAGACAGGATGCTTCTAATTTTAGCAATGTTCCGTAGGTGGAAGAACAAGGCTTTAAAGAAACACCTGAGGGCTCTGTTGCAGCTGGCCACCAGTGGGATGAGGCTCTTCTACATAAACCGGGAGATGTGTCTTTGGACCTGAGGAGTTGAAGTGCGGCTGCCGGGCGCTGCACTCATACAGCATTCGAGATGGAGATGAGATACTAGTTGTGCCCAAAGTCAAAAGCCGCTGCAGCTCCTCAGATCTCAGAGTCAGATGGATATTAAGCTCTGGATATTAAGCTTTGACTTTGTCATTTTTTATTTAGAAAAAAGGGTAATAATGTAAAGACATTTTCTCCACCAGATTGATTAAATGTATACATTAATATATTTCCACGTTTATGCTTAAAGTGGCTTGAGAGGCCAAGACTACAGGTTCACACCTCATTTATTAAAACTCATTGAAACCCACCATGATGCCAATATTGTAGTCCCTTAAGAAACAAATGCTCTTAATATTTAATGCACAAATTGCACACTGATTTATACCCAAAGCCACTTTCTAATTGAAGTTTTCAAATCGAATTAGATCTGATTTAAGGATTAAAAACATCCCCCGTCCTCCCTGACTTGCTTTTGCCACTGTTGCATGAGGCTATTTATTTGAAGCTATTTATATATAAATAAAAGTAGTGAAAAATGTTGAAAATGGGTTTAACAAAATGCAATGATAATTATGTTTAAAGAATAACAGCAGCTGCTGTACAATACAATTGCAGCATTTATTGTGTTTTTTCAAAGACATGGCCTTTTTTCCGCAGCTCAGCTACCAGTTGCTCAATGTTTTCTCTTCATTATCTCTTCACTTTTTTTAGTAAAGGGTTTAGTGTGTGAACAATATTGTTTGACACCACTGAGAAGAACGTTTTACCCCTGGGAATATACAGTGACCTTTCAATTTCTTAGTGTTATCATTGCCAAGAATTTACATGCAAGTAAAAACAATTGGGATGATACATTTAATCACCACAAAAGAGTAGCTGATTGATTGATGTGCATAAGTAACTGAAAAGATTAACTACACCCTGTTCTTACCAGACCAGTTAATTTAATTAATCCTTAAAAGTCCTAGGATAAGCCCTATGTGATGTCCAAATGTATTTTATTTGAGATACCATACAGGTCATTAAGACACCCTGGCAGAAAGAAGAGACAAATCTGAGGTGAGCTTGCGGGAAAAGGAGTGTTGATGCTCAAGTTACGGCAGGTCTTCTGGCTGTCTAGCCCATGAATAGAGCTGCTCTCCCTCCCCATAGAGACAGTTGAGAAATGTTGAGGCACGTCATACATTAGCTTAATTGTTTTTCAAATTTTTCCATGTTTAAATGAATGATGGGTACAATTTGTACACCAGGACAGAGAGATCTGTTTTTTTTTTTTCTTCCTACACTGTTTGGCTGTGTGTTGTAGTTACATGTCTACATTATAAATTACCTTATTGTTTCTAGTGACTGTCTCCATTTCCCTCTGAATGGCCTCCTTTTTGCAAATACTAGTGAGAGCATTGATATCATGGATTGCTTGATAAACAGAAAAGTAAGTCAAGTCAGACTCTATATTTGCACATATTGTTCCTAACATCAACTGCATTGGTTCACGAAAAGTGTTGAGACTTTGCAATTGTTTAGAGGCAGCAGACTGGATTTGTTAGCTACCATAATAAAATGTTTGTCTTGAACACTTTTACACCACTTTTACCTAAATGATGTTTAGGCTTGTGTTACAGCTGTGAGCTGTGTTGCCATTATGTCTGGCAGTCTTTGAGTTTTCTGGTGTTTATATAGCTTTTCTGACACTTTTCTTTGTGTAGTACATAATAAAGATGGCATTTTTTAATATAAGTGATAGAGAGGCCAACATACAAAACAAGGGTAAGACCTAAGACAATAAACCAATGAGTGGTAAACAAAGACCCAAACCTAAACAGTGAATGAACGAAGTCATTTAACTGAAAGTGGTGCGCACATACAAAATCAATAAACTAAAGATTGTGCAGAAGCTTGGGCTGCAATAAAACAGAGTCCAAAATCATAAGTCCAATAGAAAAGGGAAGTCAAGAGTACTAGGTGGGAAACAATGTCTGTGAACATTCACTAAAGGGAACACTGTTAGATTGGGAGACAATCTGGCAAGAATCAGTGGGGAGAGCTGGGTTTAAATAAGCAGGGGCACAGGTGAAAGCATTCAGGGTTAACAAGGTGAGTAAAGAAACCAGAGGCCGAGGAACAGGGAGTGGTGCTGAGGAACTACAACATAAAAGCCAGGGGCAGGAAGTAAAGCTAGTGAAAGTAAAAAAAAATGTCCAGGATTGTGACAGATTGAATGGATTCACGGGAATAAATTAGATCAGCATAAACCATTTTTAGAGTAGACGGCTGTATTGGTTTGCATGTTGTGACGATTGTGTTGTTTGATTGAAATCATGTTATTGATGTGTTGTTTCAGGAAAACAGAGTTTATAGCATTTGTAATCGCACATTTTCAAATATGCTCTTTTTACCCTCACCTCTATTTGTCAGTAATAACAAATACAATATTTACCTACTCTTTATTTACTAATGTACAATTTATCTTGGGTTGCTTAGTATACAGTGTTTAATTTATGTCACATTTGCTCTCTGTATTTAGTGTGTATGTTCACATTTTCAGTGATTTAGTGGATTTGCTTTCTTTAAGATTATGATGCTATTTTACACATGCATTGTTTAAAGGTGCTTTCACATCTCTTAAAGAAATAAATTATAATTATCTCAGATTGTTACAGTGTATACTTTATAGTTACAGGCATACAGGCAGTACTGCAGTAGGATAATGTATTTAGGACCCCAGTGCTCTGCTGACTATTATTGTCTGATGCCGTCCATTCTTCAACTTCCTGCAGCTATGGTGCTGTTCATACACAGGACAGTATGGTAGTCACTCCAGGGCAGCAATTTCTAAGAAATAGCAGTGTTTGTGCCACAGTTCATCAAATTGCATGTTGATCACAAAGAGACACTCCCATTGTCCCATCTATGTGGTTTTCTGGTTTATTCTTAATTTATATGGATTTATGTATGATGTATGATGATGATTTATTTAAGGGAACACAAATATCCATTAGGATCATCTCATCTCACACCCCTCTATGACAGAAGAAATCTCCAAATGGCTCTAATTATAACGTATAAAAGTGCTACCTGTTAGTTTCCAGGCTTATTCTGCTTGTACCTGTTGTAGAATCTGCTTCATGCTGTTCTTTTCTGTATGCGTGAACTATAAATACTCCTAATGCCAATTGCTACATGATAAAGTTTTATTCCTTTATCATGGTAATTGACAAATTAGCCTCAATTACCAGTGTACGTTATCACTTCAGTTTTCATTTTTTATTCATTAAGAAATGTATGAAGGTTATTGAAGAAACAATTTCATGTGGTGGAAAGAAAATATAATAAAAAACATGGTAACGTTCAATGAATTGGCTTGCTAATGCCTTTTCAAACTTTTGATTCAAAAACAAAATATGGATTGTAGAAACTCAAAATTGCTAACGTTACAGACAGAATACGCGCATGACCAACATGTACAGCTCTGTTTCACAGGCTGAATGGTTGGCCGTGGAGAAGATGGGATTCTGCAGATCTTCTCTCTTTCTGGCAGACGTGTTTAAGTTGAGCTGCAAAGAGTCCATTCCATACGTGTCAGGCGGTGTTGTGTTTCTGGGGCATTCCCTCTACCCCCCCTTCTCCCAAAAGCATGGCTCTAATCCTGAATGGGATATCTATGACACCCACCACAAACACCTACCCTCAACTCACTGTCACCGGAATGACCCCCTTCTTTGGGAGCCATTCAGTGGTCATTGGTGCTCTTCACATTTTTTGTTACACTTTATTGTCACCCCCAAGGACTGAAATTCATGTTTGACAGCAGCTGATTACAGAAAAAGTAAAAACCACCTCAAATATATGGTAAAATACAGTAGTGTAAAGGTAGGCTGTAAGCTGTTGAGTCTGAGATAAGCAGGGAAAAGGCCTGAAGCAAGACCCCTTCACACACTGCAGGTAGAGCAGCCCTTTATTAAAGGTGCTACTCAGTTTTTTTTTGATAGCCAGCTATTTGACCATCATCCTCCTATTTCCCATCTCCTCTACTTAGTCCAGAGAGACCCTGAGCACATAGCTGACTTTCTCCATCCATTAGTTCAGTCCATTTCCTCTGCTGCTGTAATGCTACTACCCCACCAGATTAGTGCATAGAAGATGGTGGGTGCCACCATAAATTCATTGAACAGTTTGAAGAGTCGTACACCCTTCAAATAATCCAAATTCTATCTAAAGCTAGAGTCTACTCAGTCCGTTTGTACAGGGCAGTGATGTTGTCTTTCCAAGTCAGATTACTGTTGAGATAAAGACCCAGGTATGAGTGAGCAGCTCCTGAAAATAAGTAGGATACATAGTTCAGCAATACAAAACAAGCTGCTATACCTTGATTATTTCCCTTGTTTAGAATAATGAAAAGTTCACTTAAAGTTTTAATCTGTTTGTTATGAGATTTATCGTTATATTGACATACAAAATGTCAATATACAAGGGTGTTTTAGATGGTTTCTTTGCATTTCGCACCACCATTGTGTTTTGCTTTGGTTCAGTCTTGACAACCATCCAATGGTCTGACAAAGCATTTGCTTTTCAACATACATTCTCACCAAGCTGCTATCATTGCAAGGCTTTGGGGTTACTCATGGAAACTAGCCCCAACGCATACTGAATTTCTCAATGGACGCGTATATGGCCATTGTAAACACAGACAATGAATTAGTCTCAACATGTCAATTTCTAGACCACTAAGGCATAAAGGCGTCTTTATAAAGGTCACTGGAGTATCGTTGTGGACCCAACCAATTTTACAAATAACGTGTCATTCCAGGAACATGGCTGTAACCCAACTCTTGTCACTGAGCCGGAAGATGTCCACTAATGCAGGTCAGACTGTGGTTTTAAGATGGATTCTATCGGTTGCACCTAGCACCTTGTTGCACAGTTAGTTCTCTGATCTGACCCATTGCATTGTGAAGTGGAATTGTGGGCAGGGGGGCTGAACAGGGCCTATTGAGTGCCGAGGTGAAGAAGTGACTGGGGTAAGAAGGTTTAGGTTACTGGAAGGAGGTGCACTATTGTGAATAGAGCGGAAGGAGAAGAGGGCAGGGCAGAGCCAACTACTGGGCATCAGGGTTGAATTAGAGTGGCCCACTCCATGGATTAGGTGACTGCTGAGTAGGTATCCAGTCCAGGACCTTTTTTGTGAAGGTCAGGCTTGATGAATTCTCCAGAACTTGTGATGCTGGATACTTTGACCCTTTTCCCACACAGTATCTTCCTGCTGCATAGAAACCTTTGATGCAATTGCATTGTTTCTAGCAATCAGTGGTTGCACCACTGATATTTTGAGTCACTCTCTCATTTCTAACAAGAGGATAGTGGTATAAGAAAACCAGTATTGCAACAAACACCTATTTTGTATTGTTAGGTTGACTGCTCCTGCTATTACCAGCTCTCCATAGATCAAACCCATCCGGCCAACTGAGTTGTTCAGTGAATTAACCTCTGCCTCAGCTGTTCTGTGGAGGTTTTTAGTGTAAAACTTTGTAGGCTTTTTAGGTTGTACAAGACAGCACACCTATGTACATTAAATTAACACTTCTTTGGGCAGATTAAATACGCAGTTGTGGCTCTGAGTATGAAACTTGCCTTTAAAGCTGCTTAAACTGATCCTTGACCAAATGAGGGCAGAACTAGCAGTACTCATTTACACATCCAGCAGCATTGAGCATCACTGTGACGCAGATTTTTCTAACTGACAGATATGAGACCAACATTCACTGTCCATTTTGCTTTTTTAAAAATACTTTTCTTTTAAAAGCTACACATTCTGAACTAGCTGCTCACCAACTTTGTCATTTGAGCTAAGAGAGTCTGTGGTTTCTGTAGAGGTTGGATAATTCTCCGTGGGTGAATATCATTACCCTTAGCCCGCTTGCACAAAGTTTATTGTACTAACACCAATTAATGCAGCTTTTTTACCCAGCTTTGCAAAGCTCTTTACAAAGAAGAGAAAACACAGAGCATGATCAGTTTTCTGTTCCTAATGAGTTGCACTGTTAAAGAAAAGGAAGGCAGCAGTGCGAATGCATACCTGGGTCATTCCCACTTTTTCATCTTCGACATTTCCCAAAACACAACTCTTAAATTGGGAAGCTGGAGCGGCCCAGTAGGTCATCTGTAACTGTTGATTTTCTTTGTTCCTCATTGTGCGAAGCTCTTTTTCACAGGGTTGTGAAGGGTATGCTACCATTTACAC
The DNA here is from genome assembly GCF_033026475.1 of Channa argus. Lineage (NCBI taxonomy): Eukaryota > Metazoa > Chordata > Actinopteri > Anabantiformes > Channidae > Channa > Channa argus. Next base: position 3,785,891 of record NC_090218.1, read on the forward strand.
AACAAGCTGTGGGAGGTATAAAAGAAGCGTCCACAGAGAGCCGCGGTCCTGCTTAATGGGAGTCCAGGGCCTGCCCTCAGTCCTGGAGCCTTTCACACATCTTGCTCCGTGACTCTCCAATTACTTCCACTGTCCTCTTGCAACAAAGACCCAACTGACTGCCCTCTCCTTCCCAGACCCTATCAGTGTGGATTCACCTGAGATTTCCCCTCACTATCTCTCCAGCATCTCTGGAAATAAAGTGTCTTGTATAACCTTGTAAATGAGGCCGTGCCTAATTAAAAAAAAGGGGGTCCACAGAGAATCCAAAGTGACTCATGTTAATTCTGTAACTCTACCTACTACAGAGCTTGAAAAGCAAGGTTTCAGATTGTGTGTGTGTTTCTGTTTTTGTCTATAAATGTCCCAGAGTGAGACTGTACTACTTTGGTTTGTGTGCTCAGGTGCCTTTAGCTTGAACTTTACTGAGTGAAATCTGACAAAGTCTACATTGCAGGTAACACATAATCCAAAGGCAGTGTTTAAGTCGACCTCATTTTACACCTACCATGGATGAAATCATTCACTTGGAGAGTAAATCGCATTGCCCAATTTTATAGAAATTATCACCATATATTCTTGCTAGTTGCATTTAGGTGCTGAATAACACATTAATAACAACACCTTATTCTTTCCATCATATTGCATAATCACTTGGCACCTTGTAGGCGTTGGTGACAGTTCGTGCCCAAAGGCTTGACCTTCATCCTGTCTGAGAACTTCTCTTTGTGCAAAAAACCCCCAATTTTCCTACATTTAAAATGTGTCTGGAAGCAATAATTATAGTTTTACCCACTTCCCTCCATCATTTCTAGCACTCTGACCTCTTCTCTCGCCTTCATACTTATGACTCTGTTTTCACTCCCCCTCTTCCTCAGATTCCTATGCTGTCCCTCCCCTCGGCCTTCCACTCCTCCCCACCTACCCTCTTTCTGATCTCAGATTAAGTTGAACACTATCCCAAGTAAACTTTGCACCTGCTGCTTTAGACAGAGCTCTTTCCACTGCTTCAACAGAGATTTTCAGTCTCCACAATTTTCTCCTTTAAGGACATTTTAACCACCCTGCACAAACCTTTGGATTGTTGTTGCTCTAGCTGGTAATTCTGTGGAGTTGAACAAGTAGAGAGCTACTATCTGGACATCCAGCTCCTCCATATACTCCACTTTCCGTCACTTCAGCAGTCATCACCTCCACTGCCTCATTTTGCTGTCTCCATCAGCACCACTGTGGATGGTCCTCTGTTGGATGGGACACTGCTGTGTGAAAGCTGACAGGTTAGTGAGGTGCTAGATGTCCGTCTTCTGAGGGAAGGTGAGTGCATCATTTCCTCCTCTGCATCATTTCATTTGTTTATTTATTTTTGACATGACTCTGTTGCAGGAAGGAACATAAACTGATCACTTTTAAATATTTTTTTAGCAACAACAACTCCCTGAAATTAAAAGAAAGGTGAAAAAAGAAAATACTTTTGTTTTTCTTTAATCTCTGGACCCTTTGTGGAGTCCAAAAACCCAGATTGGAACCAGTGATCTAACATTTCTACTATTGGCCACCACATTGCCATTGGTGTTAGAATTAAGGCTTTTTAAGATTTTACTGAACAATTTTGACTTCAAGTACATAAACTAAATGCCATTACTTATCCTGATTTTTAATAATTGTAAATAGAATAAATCCATGAAAGTGAGTCGATTAAATTCTTAAAAAAGCATAGTTTTTTGGAATACTAAGGTTTAAGTACCCTGTTGGACCCAGTGGCCTTATCTTAATTGCCCTGTTAAAAGGCCCCAGAGTGATGCCAGTCAGATAGGAAGGTGAGCTACATGAGTCAAAAGACCAATTGTGATAATCTTTCTGCTAAAAATGTATGATGAGAGGCTGATGACATTACAGCAAACCTCTCTCAGCAGTGCCTACTCATCTTGGCACACCTGAACACAATTTACCATGAAGCAAATTAGAATTCACACAATAGGGAGATGAGAGATTTGACAGAAGAATCCACTTGACCCTTCATACCTAATTTATCAGTAGTGTCTAATGGTTTGGGCTAGTGGTATTTATAGGGTGTGGTGATTCCAAAATTATAAGCTACTATTGTTGGGTTTTACAAATAGCCCAGCTGCAATGAAAACACTTTCACATGAGTACCGACCTGCTGTCTGACAAAGTAATGTCAACTCAAAGCTCCACGTAAAAGCTTTTTCTGAATTTATTGGCACCGAATTCTCAGGACACATTTACCGTGAACTAATAATATTGCTCAATAAAGACCAAATCTATAATTTTAGCCCGAGTATTTTGAGAATAAAAATAAACAGAACAGTATGTCAACTACAAGTACTACATTTTGACACAGAAACTATGCACTCAAAAGAACCATGGGCATTGAGGGGTGACCATTACATCTACAAAATGCTGACACTTTTTTTTTGCACACCTGTTTCTCTTTGTCAAGTCTGAAATGACACAACTATCAAAATAATAGATTTCGAAAGGCGGAATGTAGTGAACGGTATGCGAGGTGTAAAGTTGGCAGTGAGGTACAAATCAATGTAAATTCACTTTATGTTCAGGCAATACCTTTTAGAATTCCCTCAGTTTCATTAAACAATTAGGTTTAAATGCCATATGGTCATTGTAACATATGCCAACTTGGCTTTACATTGTACATTGCCAAAAGGAAGCTTGCCAAGCCAGGCACTGAACAGCCCCAAAGGGCCACTGCAAAGGCCTTGGCAATTCAAACCTACTCACTTAAAGCCATTAGTGCCCCAGTGTTTACTCTCCTTTCCCTTTAGCCAACAAGGCATGGATGGCTCTCAAACAGAAGTGGTAATGAGGCCCTAAGCAGCCTCGCGGCTTCAGACACGGAGACACTGGAGCAGACCAGGCCAGTTTGGTCAGCTGCAAGGAATCGGGGCACAGAGAAGCCTGTAGTCCACTATTGCCTGTTCACATGGGACTTAAGGCAAATGTGATCCTGATACATTGTTCTGGCATGCATAATAGGGCCTTTTCAGGGTGCCTCAGGGGAGACCTGGGAGCCTGATCTAAAAGAAGTAATGTGACGTTGGCTTGATGGCTTTCCCTTCTTTCTACTTTTTTCTTAAAGACTTTTTTATGGGATGATGTCCTATGACTCATGTCTACCTGCATTTCCATTAGGTTTAAGGCAAGACAGATAAGGTGACATTAGTTCAATATGATCTCCCTTCCTATTCTCTTTGTGTTTTAGAATGGTCAGGTCAGGCTGTCCAGTCATTCTGCTCCACCTCTTCAGCATCTTTGCACAGTCAGGAGGTATGACATGAAGATATATCTTTAAACTCATACACTGCCCAATGTCTTCATTTTTGAGATCATGTACGTTTGTCTCCTCTTAGCTAGTGCTCAGGACATCATGTATCCATATGGACCTGGCCATAGAGATCTAGAGACTCCCAAGATGGATGATGGGAGTTCTCCTGAAATTTCTTTGCTCATCCCCTTCGTGTTCTTTAATATTCCCTACCGTTCCATCTATGTAAGCCTTGCTCCAAATCTCAAACTTACTATTGGATAGAAAACCGTAATTTATTAGACTTATATACTGCATATCTTAGTTTGTGATGCTAAAAACCCAACCCTGTCCTTTCTTTTCATAGGTCAACAACAATGGCGTGATCTCTTTCAACGTGCAGGTCAGCCAGTTCACACCAGAGGCTTTTCCTCTGAGTGACAGCAGATCATTTATTGCCCCATTATGGGCAGATGTACACAATGGCATTCGTGGAGATGTGTACTACAGAGAGTCAACCGAAGTAGAAATACTTGAAAGAGCGACCCAAGATGTCCGGAAGTACTTCAAAAATATGCCCACCTTCACAGCCACCTGGGTCTTTATTGCAACATGGCACCAGGTCACCTTCTATGGAGGAAGCCAGACAACCCCGGTAAAGACCAAATAAATAGTCTGTTTCACATATTGTATGAACTCCAGAGGATGTCAGGAGAAATCTGCCTCGGACATTGTCACAGTTGCAATGCACCTATTTAACACACAGCAGGAGATGGTGCGCGTGTCAGAAGCTTACTCACAGGAGAAACTCAGCTAGTCAGCACAGCAGGCACAATATGATAGAAAACTTAGGTTGTGCGTTACGTTGTTACTTTTACTGCACATCAGAGCTCTCCATCTAATAAAAAAGTCAAGTGATAAACGTCATCAACACCACATTTGCTCGCTCTATCCTTCCAACATTTTAGGACAGAGCAGCAAGCTGCACACTTAATACGGATTTTGTACTGGGGGCTTGCACGATAAAGTCCAGAAAATGTCGAAAACATCTCACTTAGACACTTGCATGACAAAGCTATTTTGGATTTTGATTGTGGTCCCTGATGACATACTATTTAAAAAACCTTGTTCACTACACCAGCCAAGATTTAATAGACCCATATGTTGAATGAGACATAAAAGGAATATAAAATTCTCAAATGCATTGTTGACTGCAAGGGAACTTGTTGTTTAATAGAAAAAGGCTTGTTCTGCTTTTTGTGTACTTTTTGTGTGTTTGATATGTAAGTCTGTATTTCTCCTTAAGCACTTATTTTATTCTCTTTATTCTCTCTTGTTTTTCTTAAAAGGTGAACACCTTCCAAACTGTACTGATATCAGATGGCGTGTCATTCTTCAGTATGTTCAACTATGGTGAAATCCTGTGGAGCACAGGAACAGCCAGTGGTGGAGACCCTTTAACAGGACTTGGTGGGACAACAGCTCAGGTACTCTAACAGTGCCTCCCAAGGTCATTTTGTATGATTAATAACTTTAATTTAATTTTGTATGATTATAATTTAACAATTTTCTGTTTTAATAAAGATTTCACCTCACATCCCTTAAAACTTTGCCCTTTTCAGTCAGGTTTTAACGGTGGAGACATCGGTCACTTCTTCAACCTACCAGGATCACGATCAAATGATGTTGTGAACATTGAACAAACAACCAACGTGAATATTCCTGGCCGTTGGTTCTTTCGCGTAGACACTGAACTGATAGATCCTGCCAATGGCTGCAGCTACAATGGCAAGTTCACTCATCAAGCAGTGATAAATACATAGTATGTCCACACAGAGTGATATTTTGCAAAGTAGCTTCAGTATCTTTAGTTTAGCAAACCCAAAGGCAGCTTAATAATGCCATTCCTTTTTTATATTGTTTCCAGGACGATATTACAGACGAGGGGAAATCTTCTGGTTGTCTGACCAGTGCTTACAGCGATGCCGCTGCCTGGACATCAACAATGATGTGCAGTGCCAAGAAGCACCATGTGGGCAGCTAGAGACCTGTGAGCAGCAGGAAGGGGCGTTTTACTGCCAGCCAACCAGAACCAGCACTTGTGTGGTATTCGGCGACCCTCATTACCACACCTTCGACGGCTTCCTCTATCACTTCCAAGGCACTTGCTCCTACCTGCTGGCTCGGCCATGCTGGGAAGTGGCTGGGCTGCCTTTCTTCAGTGTGGAGGCCAAAAATGAGAACCGTGGGGTTGCCTCAGTTTCCTGGCTCAAGGATGTCACAGTGGAAGTATATGGTCATAGAGTCATGTTACCCAAAGGCAGTTTTGGAAGAGTCCAGGTGACATTAACATTACCAAATATATGCCTTATATATACTTTTTGTTGGGATTTTGGTTATGTGGCTAAAAATACACTTTACACAAGTCCTTGTTTGAGCATCTTGACAGTGTGATTTAAGCACAAACACAAGTTGATGATCCATGGTCCAAAAGAGTTTTATTATAATAAAGGAATAGGAAGAAAGTTACACTGATGATTGTTCTCCAGTCCAGTTTTTGACCTCCCCTGTACTCCTTTCTCTAGGTTGATGGCTTGATGAAGACTTTACCGGTCCAACTCCAGCTTGGAGCCATCAGGGTTTATCAGTCTGGGGTAGCTGTTGCTTTAGAAGCAGACTTTGGACTCTTAGTAACATATGATGGCCAACACTATGCATCCATCTCCCTACCTAGCTCCTATTTTAACAATACTTGTGGTCTTTGTGGTAACTATAACGACGACCCAGCTGATGATCCTGTGCTTCCCAATGGCTCTCTAGCAGAAAGTGTGGTGGAGTTGGGGGGCAGCTGGCGAGCAGAGGACACAGACTGGAGATGTACAGATGGTTGTGCACAGAACTGCAGCTTGTGCGACCCTCTGACAGAAGCCTTCTACTTTCGTTCAGACTACTGTGGGCTTATCAACAAAACCGATGGACCTTTTAGGGACTGCAGAGCTGTAGTGGATCCAACAGCCTTTGTTTATAGCTGTGTGTATGACATGTGTAGCAATAGGGATAACATCACCACACTCTGCCAGGCCATCCAGGCCTATGCTCTGGCCTGTCAGGCCCTGGGTGTCACGATAAGACCGTGGAGATCCCGCACATTCTGTGGTGAGATTTTGTTACATTCACTTTACACTGATCCTTTAACTTACATTACATGAATGCATTTGTTATCTGACCCAATTCATTTTCTCTTACTGGCTCTCAGCTTTGTCATGTCCAGAGTTCAGCCATTACCAAGTATGCACAAATGCCTGTCCAGCCTCCTGCTCAGACCTTACCGCTCCTCTGTATTGTGCCCACCCTTGTACCGAGGGTTGCCAATGTGATCCAGGCTATGTTCTCAGTGGGAGCCGTTGTGTACAGCGTGAAGACTGTGGCTGTGAGCATAATGGTCTCTATTACCCCCTTAATTACACTTTCTGGTTGGGCCCCAGTGGTGAAGAAGGTGAATGTATCCTCCGCTGCACTTGTGGTGCTGCTGGGGAAGTGTCCTGCTTCAACGAGTCATGTAAGGAGGGCGAGGTGTGTGTTGCAGAGGTGGGCTTGATGGGTTGCTACCCTCGGAGGGAGGGAGTGTGTTCGATCACACAGAACTCAGTGACATCCACCTTTGATGGTACCTCCGTAAATTTCCCTGATGACAGCTCATACTACCTGCTGAAGCTGTGTGGTGTAGTGCCAGCTAATGGCTCAGTGGTTGAGGTGAAGATAGGCAGGCGCCTGGTAAACAAAGGCCCTGCTTGGAAAAGACCTGTGGTCGTTACAGTGGCCAACTTGGAAGCTCAGATAGGAGGGATGGATTTTGACATAGTAAAGGTTAGTATTTTCCCTACTTCTCAAAACCCTTCTTGTTTTATATGTCTAGCTTCTTAATGCCTATAGCTATTATTCCTCTTTTTTCAGGTGAATGGTGAGCAAGTGGCTCTTCCATATGTCCATCCAATGGAGATAATGATGATATACAGAGCACCAGGCAATGCTACAGTTGTGGAGTCCCGTGGTCTGCTTCGTGTCCACTACACACGCAAAGGATTCCTCAACATCTCCCTCTCCACGCTCTTCTACAATGTTACTTGTGGTCTGTGTGGTGTTTTCAATAGCAATGCCACCGATGACCTTCGCCTCCCTAATGGACGCCTGGCAGAGTCTACTGAACAGTTCACTGACGGCTGGCGGTCAATTGCTGATGACATTACCTGTAATGGTGACTGTGATGATCTGTATCGCATGTGCACAGACTTGCGTCTCTACCAGAGTCCTTGGATGTGCGGCAACATCAATGACCCTGGAAATAGTTCATTTCTGGCATGTCATGCAGTGGTCAACCCCTCACCATTCTTCAGGAACTGCTTGTACAACATGTGTATAAAGGACGGGAACCGTTCAGCCTTGTGTTCCTCACTGCAGGCTTATGCCACTGCATGTCAGGATGCTCAAATAGGCCTCGCTTCCTGGAGGAGTGCCACCAACTGCCGTAAGTAAATCTTGCCGCACTCTCAGGAAAAGGCAAGATCATTTGGTTGTTTGGTGTGATAATGTCTCTGTCAGTTTACATTAGAGATTCACAGCTAGCCCAGCTCTTCCTCTAAAAAAATAAAACAGTAAAGTAAGAAATTTGCCTTAAACAACACATTTGTCATAGTTATTCGTGTCATTAGTTAGAATTCGTTGAACAGGTGAAAATGTAAAAATGTTCACTGGTGTCCCGCTTTAGTTTTAGTCCACCACTGCTGATAGCAAGGAACACTTTTTTAGAAGTGTACAGCACAAATGCTTTATGCTATGAAGTTTCAAAATGACATTTTCAAACCACCACTGCAAAGCGAAACTTCTCAGCTGATTATGATCTTTTTCCATATATGCGATTTAATTCACTACTTTCATTTGTTGCAAATGCAGTGTGCTACTGACTTTTTGCTCATCATCCATCATTTTAAAAAATTCTGATAGATGGTTTAAAAACGTGGACTATTTTATCCTTTTATGCTATAACCTAATTCACATGCACTGTAATGATGAGTCAACTTTAACTGCACCTGCTGCCAAGGAACAAGCTAAAATCTTTTCAGAGCCACTGTTTAATTCTACATGTGTTTAAGTATTTGCCAAAACAAAACTATTCATTATTTTAGATATATGGATTAATCTTCTGCTATAGGTTTGGTTTCTGACATTCCTTTTCTCCAATTCCTTTCTGTCGTCTTGCTCTTCTGTCTCAGCTCTTCCGTGTCCAGCAAACAGCCATTTTGATGAGTGCACCAGCGCCTGCCCACTTACATGTGCCAACTTAGATGAGCCTGAAGAGCCATGTCCTCTGCCATGCCAGGAGGGGTGTCAGTGTGAGGAAGGCTTTGTGCTGCGGGATGGGCTGTGTGTGTTACGCAGTGACTGTGGCTGCATGAGCCAAGGGCGCCAGCTGGAAACTAATCAGACTTTCTGGACAGACTGGGAATGCCAGGAGCGCTGCTACTGCAATGGCTCTGACAACAGTGTATACTGTCAGCTAGCAACCTGTCACCCTGAGGAGTACTGCCAGGAGAATGATGGCCTGTATTTCTGCCAGCCGCGCACCGAGGCTCTGTGTGTGGCAGCTGGTTATGGACATTTTTTACCATTTGGTGGGGTCCCATTTGAGCTACACAGCTCTTGTACTCTTAGGATGGCCACTACCAACTGTGGGAGAGAAAACAGGGATCATGCAACTGTCAATGGAGTTTTTCCTCCGTTTAAATTGGCAGCTCGTAATGAGGAAAGGGACACAAGCCAGGCAATTTGGGTCAGGGGCTTTGTGCTGGAGGTCTATGACTATCAGATTGAAGTCTCTCGAACCTACAAAAACACTGTTACGGTGAGTGTATGAGTGTATAAGAATGACACTAAATCTATCAGGAGTGTTTATCAGCTGTAATAGGGAATGAGCCAAATGACCATAAGCTGGGACTTGGTCCTTGGTATTTATTTCATCTTAACAACATTTTTCTGCATGACCTGTGAAGGTCATAGTTCAGTTTTATATGTGAGGACATGCTATTTCTAATCAAGCCGATAGAATAACCAGTCAGAGGGTGAATTCCTCTTTGATTGGCTTAAGGTGGATCTAATTTCAATGGGCATCTTTTATCAGGCTGGATTTGGCTCAGACAAAACCCCGACCCTGAGCGACATTTGGACTGGGTTCACAAACCGACTAAAAGATCTGAGGAGGAACAGAAATAACACACATAATCCACACACACGCATGCACGCACGCACACACACACACACACACACACACACACACACATTTTCTCTCATTCTCTCTGTTTCCATCTTTCTCACAGTTACAATTAGATTAAATGAAAAACACACTGGAAGTCTTAATGATATCCAGTGGTGCCCTGGGTTTCCCCACATACTTGAAATATTCAGGTCAGTTAGATTAGAAAATACATTTGTAGTAAAAATTCCTCTGTAGGAAATACTGTATGTATCATGGGGATCATAGTGTTAAACCTTTTCCAACTATAACTATTTTTCACACAGGTGAATAAGGAGCGTTTGTACCTCCCTCTAAAGCTGGGCCAAGGGAAGGTTAACATCTCCACCTTTGGTATGCATCTCATTCTGGATACAGATTTTGGCCTGAAGGTTGCCTTTGACTGGAACACACTACTCCTGTTGACTTTGCCCCGTGACCTCTACAACGCCTCTTGCGGCCTCTGTCAGGGTATGCCTTTATCCCCACCTACCCTTACCACCACTGACTGGGGCATGGCTTGGGCAGAAAGGGACACCTTCTGTCAGGTGGGCTGTGGAGACTCTTGCCCACGCTGTGGTCTGGCTGAGAAAAGCATGCATAATGATGCCCCTCTCATGGTAGCTGACGCCAGCATGAACATCAATGAGAATGGGCCAAACGAAATCAACACAGGCATACGTTTCCACATTGGAGATGGACTGTACGTGTTTGTGGAGCCTGAGGCGGTGAGGCTGTGTGGACTAATTGTGGATCGAGGAGGTGTGTTTGCACGTTGTCACAGCAAGGTGGCACCAGCTTTCTTTTATCAAAGTTGCCTGCAAGACACTTGTTTTGACCAGGGAGCTCCTGATACAATCTGTAACTGGCTGCAGGTCTATGCCAGCACTTGTCAGACCCAAGGAGTGCTTGTCACTGGCTGGAGGAGTGACACACCATGTGGTGAGCTCACCTTAACTTTGCGTGTTTCCCTCTAGTGGTGTCTAATTAAATAAGATAATGTAACCAATACTCACAGCTCCTAAATTGTTCCAGCATGCACGTACCCCTACAACCACAAACTATATTGTCATTTGTAGATTTCTGTTTCTCCACTGGTTATGCAAGAGAGCTAAATACTGTATACTGCTTTTGGAGGTGTTGGCAGGGTTGTGCTTGAACTTTGGACAGAGCCAGCCTGTTCCCTCTGCTTGTGGTATTTATGCTAAGCTATGCCAAGTTCATCACCATATCAAACTGGCATTAAACCTCCACATTACTCTTGGAAGCCAAATGACTAAACACATTTTCTAAAATATTGAGCGTTAATATAGTAGATCTCCATAGATTCACAAATATTGACAAATATTTTCCCACATAAAATCCCACATAAAAACACCGTTCAGTACTGGAAATTTGTATGTATGCTGTGCTCAGTAAAATTAGCTAATATCTTTGCCAAACTGCCTCCTCCCAGTCCAAAGCTGTCCACCTAACAGCCATTACTCGAGTTGCATGTTGGTTTGCCAACCCCAGTGCGCCCCAGCCCGTGGCCAGAGGGACTGCAGCCAAGACTGTGTGGAGGGCTGCCAGTGTGACCAGGGCTATGTACTCAATGGCAAGAGCTGCATCCTGCCTCAAAACTGTGGCTGCTACACTGATGGCAAGTACTTTGAGGTCAGTCTTTAAGTTGTAAATACATATGTATATAAAAAAGATGTGGTGGTCATAGTTTTGAGCTAAACTAATCAATTGTTCTTTATTTCAGCCCAAACAGCTGTTTTGGAACAGTGACTGCACAAAACGGTGCCAGTGCATTGGACGAAACCTGATCCAGTGTGATCCAAGGCGATGCAAGGCAGAGGAAGAGTGTACCCTGCGGTACGGAGTGAGGGGTTGCTTTGCACGCCGCTCACAGCACTGTGTCGCTTCAGGCGGTGGGGTCTTCAGGACATTTGATGGGGCATCACTGCGCCTCCCAGCCTCTTGCTCCTTCGTCTTGTCCACAAACTGCCACAAACTGCCTGATCTCTCCTTTCAACTTATTGCTAACTTTGATAAATGGAGCACACCCAACCTCACCACTATCTCTCATATCTACCTGTACATCAACGAGGAGAATATACTCATCTCTGGCAGCACTATCAAGGTGAAATCCATTTAACCATCTTCAGTTATTCAGTATATCACCCAAATTTTAGAAATTGCCTTGATAATGTCAATTTTGGTATAGAGTCTATCATACTTACAAATTACACTCCATTCATTCTGAAATGAACCCGTTTTCACAGAGAACAATTAGAGAGGTAATCTCCTGGTCTATTGCCTGGTGATATTTTATTCTTTAACTGTTTACTCACATCTGTAATATCTTATTGTTGTCCCTGATACAGATTAATTAATTCTAATTTAATTATTGTCGGATATAGAGTAGTTTTTTAATATATAGATAATATATAATTGTGTCTGTTCCGTTAACTTGTTAATGGGCTGCGTTGCACCTACCATTTACAGTCCTCTCATAAATATTTTAACAAACAGAGCTTATTCAAATCTCCCTTTTCTTTCCTGAATACTACTGAATATACAGCAATAGTTCTTTTAATCCAATTAAAGCTTGTGAGAGCTGTTCTGTTGCTGGCTTTGGGCCATATCATTTAACTGTTAATGATCTGCTGATCTCCTCTAACTGTAAATCTTAATGCTTCTTGATCTAAGTGAGCCACTGACCACAACATTTTTCTGAATTGCCTGAGGAACTATGTTAGCATCACAGATTATGCACTGCAGTGACTTGGATCATATTCACCACAGCACAGTTGGTTTCTGTCTTTGCTTTGGGCTGTATCCTTTCTTATCTAGTTATATGCCACTTTTATTGTTTATACTACCAGCCAAATCTGCATTCCTGTGCCATGTTGCAGAGCTCACATGTTTAAGTTCATAAACCTCGCCCAGAGGGAAAAGAAAGGGTCTTGGTTTATGTGTTTGTCCTCCATTCATCCCTTAATTTTCCTTAGCTACTTATTGGGTTGGGTCCTATCCCAACTGCCAGCGGGTAAGAGGCAGGGTATCACCTTGGACAGGTTGCCAGTCTCTCCTAGGGCCAACACAGAGAGACATACATTGACAGACAACCATTTATGCTCACATTCACACCTACAGGCAATTTAAAGTCACCAATTAACTTAACACGCATGTTTTTGGACTGTGGGAGGAAACCGCAGTACCTGGAAACCAACGGGGAGGACATGCACACAGAAAGAATACAGCAGGATTGGGATTCGAAACCAGGGACCTTCTAGCTGTGAGGTGGCAGCGCTAACCACTTCACCACCGTGCTGCCCTGTATATGTCATTGTATTGTCAAATACTACCCTTAAACTTGGCATAGAAATTTCAAAACCTTCCAAAAATCTATTCTTACAAATTTAGGTTTTATGTTCAATTGTTTCTGTCACAGTGAGGAAATTACTTCTCACACACACAATCTGTGTGTCTTCCCAGGTCAATGGCACACCAGTATCAGTACCATTTGTAACGGGGCTGATGACTCGTCTGTCCACATCTGAAGGTTTCATTGTCATCGACACACCTCAGGACATCCAGGTTCGATACAATCGCTTTAACACTCTCAGCATCACAATGGGCCAGCGGCTTCAGAACAAGGTGTGTGGCCTTTGTGGAAATTTTAACGGAGACGCCAGTGATGACTACATTACCTCTAGAGGCAAGCCGGCTGTTAGCTCCCTGGAACTGGCCCAGAGCTGGAAGACCAATGGAATGCAGAACAGGTAGACTCACAAATGTAATGGAGTACATTCTGCTCCAGCTCGGGACAGGAAGTGGGCTGGGTTAAGCATGCTGTGTATGGGGCTGGGGAAAGGTTTTGTCTGCTCTGTAGCCTAACCTGTGAGTTTTACACCAATGGCAGGAACAACCATCTGGTTTTGTTTCACTTTCTGAATGGTGTGGTCTATTTTTAAAAAGCCTATAAAGTACTGTTTGCCATCTTTACAGGGAATGTTTCATCAGCTGACTCTATCAGCAGAAATCTTTAATAAGAATAACTCTGCAGGATGTCCAACTTTCTCCTCTAGTTGTGATGAGACCCAGTATGTGGCTCTGGCACAGTCCTGTGACAACACTGCAGTGGTGGCACTTCAGGGGGAAGATGCCTGTCAGAAGCTCACCCAGCTAAAGGGCTTTTTCCAGCCATGCCACGGACTGCTGGATCCCAGACCCTTCTACCAGTCCTGCTACCTGGATGGCTGCTATAATCACCGCAAGGCTCAGGTCTGTGGTTCGCTAGCAGCCTATGCTGAGGCCTGTCGCTCCTTGGGCACCCTCACCACCAAGTGGATCACCCAGGAAAACTGCTGTAAGGGAACCATGAGGCTCCAGCCTCTTGTTAACAAGGTCCAAAGAATCACTGGCAGTCGATTAAAGAAATGTACAGGAGATTCCTGATGAAGTGGCTGAGTTGATAGAACAGAGATCCACATGCCAGGGTTATTGGTTCGATTCCCAGTTCCTTCTGGCCAGATGTCGGAGTGTCTATATGAGTCTAATATGAGTTATTACAACAGTGTTTGATTTCCACAGCGAGTGGCAGACACTTTTTTCTAAAGCCACCTACAAGTGAGGTAAAAACGTGAGAGAGAAGACATTGACAGTGCCATGACAGGACATATTTCATTTAAAGGAATCACTGAGTGCCAGAAATGGAAGAATAGAGTTTTTAAGTGTATGGGACTGTCTTTCAATTTTATTTGAATACTGGGAGTGAGGCTGCAGAATTAGTGTGACAGCTAACATTGTGTGTTGACCTGTCTTTAGCAGAATGGATCTATGACCCCTGTGCAGGCGAGATCTGCACAAACTACACGTGTGAGCTAGAAAATGGAGGGGACCTATGTGGCTGTCCAGAATTACCCACCAGTACTGGAGGTGAGTGCTCTATATAGTACCAGCATTATATCATCCACATCCAGCGTTAATCCTGTTTCTTTAATTATGTTGAATGTTGCCTATAAAACCTCCTTACATGTGAACATTTGAGAGAACATTTAAAAGAGTTTTGGGGGTTACAGTGTTTCTACAGCAATACATTTACATACAGCCCATGTTCTGAACCTACAGTGTGTTAAAAGTTGTGATGTTTATCTTTGGCAGGTGATGATGACATTATCCAGGCAGAGGTGACATGTAAGCATGCCAAGATGGAGGTTTCCATCTCCAAGTGTAAGCTCTTCCAGCTGGGCTTTGAACGAGAGGACGTCAGGATAAACGATGAGCGCTGTGCCGGCATCGAGGGAGAGGACTTCATCTCCTTCCACATCAACAACACGAAGGGACATTGTGGCTCCATCGTACAGGTCAGCAAGTTAATTTTAATTCATATTCATGCTCAAATGTTCACTGTGCTCTTTGTTGACACACCTTTGTGCCGACCACCTCTGATGACAAGATGTTTTTCTATCTGACAGTCGAATGGTACACACATTATGTACAAAAACACAGTTTGGATCGAGAGTGTGAACAACACTGGGAATGTCATCACCAGAGACAAGACCATCAATGTGGAGTTTTCCTGCGCCTACGAACTGGACCTGAAGATCTCACTGGAGACGGTCCTCAAACCTATGCTCAGGTTAGACAGGGGCACACAAAATCAGGCATTAGGTTTAAGTTAATATGTTTCCCTCAAACAAAAAAAATAGGATGTAACAACAGGCTACTTTCTCATCCTTGGTTTTTTTCCCATCCTTCAGCGTGATTAACCTCACCTTACCAACCCAGGAGGGAAACTTCATCACCAAGATGGCTTTATACAAGAACTCCTCCTACCTAAATCCATACAGGGAGGGGGAGGTGGTGCTCAGCACGCGGGACATCCTCTTTGTGGGCGTCTTTGTGGAAGGAGCAGATGAAAACCAGCTCATCCTCATAGTGAACATGTGTTGGGCCACGCCATCTCGCTACAGCAGCGATCGACTTCGCTACATCATTATAGAGAGAGGGTCGGGAAGGATTTTTTAATTCTGCACATACACAAAGGATGGCTTAGAGGAAACATCACACACACTGCAAATCAAAATATCTTGAAAAATAGTTTAAAAACAGTTTAAAAGTCTGACATATCTGACAGACACAGTAATTTACACCACAGAAAAATAACAAATCCTCACATTTAAGGAACTAAAGCTTCAAAGCTTCAAAGATTCCGTATTTTATTAACATAGAGCTGCATCAAAGATCACGTCCTTCACGGAGTCTGATGTAGGAAGAATGTAAAGCTAAACTCTCAAAGATTTATTCTATATAAGTGGGATTTCAGACACACAGTTTTTTTCCTCACAAAAATTTAATAAAGAAAGAAGCTTTCCCAGAAACTGGCCTGGACAATTTAGGCCAAGATTAAAGATGTAAATGTAATAAACCACCAGGGCTCAATTGAAAGCACTGATTTTCTGTGCTTCAGTAGTAGCAGCAATGTGAGGTGGCAGTAGTCTGGCAGATTAACAACTGTGTTTTGCTAAGATGATTTTTGCTCTTCTCGACAATATGGGATACTCAACAAGATTACTCCCTGTTAATCATGATGTATTTCTTTCTATCTGGATCTCACTAGGTGTCCAAACATTAAGGACAACACCATTGGCATGGCAGAAAACGGTGTATCACTCACTTGCCGCTTCCATGTCACAGTTTTTAAGTTTATTGGGGACTACGATGAAGTCCACCTGCACTGTGACGTTTCCCTGTGCGACTCAGAAACAAACGCGTGCAAAGTGGTGAGAAGCTGGAGCAAAAACACAGCCTCAAATCACCATGTTGATGAAACAGTGTTGGTTGTAATATGTGTGTGTGTGTGTACTGTGCATCTAGAATTGTCCACACAAGCGAAGAATGTACTCAGAGGGCAGTGACCATATAGAGCACATACTGACTGTTGGACCCATAAGACGAAGAGGTAAATAAAATAAATCCAGCCTTGCAATATTAGTGGATAGTTTTTGCAGTTCTTCGAAGTCATTCTGGTTAGGTTAATTATTAGGAATAATTTAAATGTGAAAAAACACACTTGAAAGGTCAAGGAAAGAACCAATTAAAGGGCAGGACTGTTCCTTTCAACTTCACTGTAAGTTCTTCTTCTATTCCAAATATGTCCTGCAGTTTTTAATTTTCTCAGCTTTTGTAGGATTTTTATGAGTCACTTCTGTCTCCTCAGAGTCAGACTGGTGTGAGCAGGAAAACGGCGGCTGTGAGCAGATCTGCACCAGCAAGCTAACTGGGCCCGTCTGCAGCTGTGTGACCGGGATGCTGCAACGAGACGGGAAAAGCTGCCGGAGTAAGGACCACAACCACGCACACATATATACACAACCCTCTTGAAACTGCACAGAAAGGGGTTCTCTCTAAAATTAATGGTTTCTTCTTTTTCCCAGCTGTGAGCTCGAGCTGCAACACTACACCTGTGGTTCCTCTGCTGATCGTCAGCGCTGTGATCTCCATGGTCGTGGCTTGTATTCACATTCCCGTCTTCTCTTAACACCCAGTGAGCAAAGCAAGGGAATGAATGAAACACATCAAACACATAAAAGACTTGAAGATGCACTTGAAGATGCATTGAGTAGCTAGTAGATCAGCTGTGTGCCACAGAGAATACGTTGTACATTTACAAATCTTTAAATCAAAACATCATTGAAAACACTGAGGGTAAGTCGCTATTCTAAACATGTGGACAGTCAGTTCTGCTGAAACTCTAAAATGTCCCTTCTTCACTTCCCACTGGGGTATTCTTCCTCTTCCTCAATCATTTCCATACTTCAGGACACTTCATCATGTATTGTAGAGTCTTTTTTAATACAACCACCAGATGCCACTAGATTGGATGACAATTTTCCAATACTGCACCTATCGGGTTTATGGTCATTTAGGCATGGGAGACCATATGATTAAAGTTAAAGGGGGGTTAGTAAGAAAAACACAGGAATCCAGGCCACAGGTGTTCAATGCGAACAAATGTATGAATGTAAATCACTGATACAGAGCACATGTATAATGAGTGTAATAACCTTGCAAATGCAGTGCATTCAGTGTGTACTTACACCTGCACTAAGACGTGTTTTTTCCTTATCCACATAAATTAAACATCTACATGCCCTCAAAATGTCCCGCTCTGATAGTGTCTGGAATTAAATTGTGTCAGTGAATATAAATCCTCCCATCAGGCTCCTGACCAAGCAGTGCAATCACAGTTTTTATCATTCTAAACTAACAAAATCAAAGTGGGAGTGGCCTGCATTTATCGTGGATGTCAAAGTGGAGTTTATGAATGATGTATTTCTGTGTGAGAAGACCTTGAGAAGTGAACAATCTTATATTTGTATCTAATTTTGGTGTTATTAATTAAATTAGTGCCCAGTGATGTGTTCTGACTGTAAGAAATGCGAACAGTTGTGCCATTAAAACATGTCATTTTTGTCACTACTTTTTGTGAACTTTAGTTTTCTCATGTCTTTGCATATTTGTTTCTTTCTAATGTTACCATTTTTATTGAACATTGGCTCTGACTGATTCTGAACCTGAGTTGGCATTTTAGGATGGACTCAGACAGTACTGTAAACCTGCCAATAGGGAAAGTATTAGATGCTCCAAGCGCTGCCCCCGTTCATTTGCCTTTATCCGGCATTTTTTATGTACGTTTCTGCTGAAGCCAATTAAAGTTTTGGATTATTACTTTTTCCACAGACAGGCCTGTTTTGTGTACTTCAATGTACAAATGTACAGCCCTTGTCAGATTGGCGGTTTCAGTGTGTTTAAAAACCAAAAGATGTTTTATCCTTTGAGAGCAAACTCACACCACCATAAATAAATGAAGACGTTCTCAAAGTCAAGAGTGAGTCATGTTTATTTTATGCACAACATCCAGCCGTGTCTGTATCTTACCACACCCACAATTCTCCACACTTTTTCTTAGTGTGTAACACATGTTTTCTTTGTAGTGTTTATACCAGGAAGTAAACTTGATTAAATCAGCTGTGTCCTTGCAGCATGGTTCCAGCGAAGTGATATGTCTCACTGAGTCCGCACCTTGTGCCTGTGTTTGGCTCCTTGGGAATTGCAAAATAAATGTTTCTCCACAGTGTAACATGCAGTGTGCCGTGACTACCAGGCATATATGCTCCTGGTAGTCACGGCACACTGCATGTTACACTGTGGAGAAACATTGCAACATTGCGTAACACTGCATGTTACTGTTGTCATCCATCGGTGATACTTGATGGTAGCATAAGGCAGCTGGAAACTAGTTATCACACAGTATCCATACAGAATTTACCTTTTTTAAGTTAGTCCATTGTTTTTTTCTAATATTATTGTGAGAATAAAAACATTGTTAGCTTTTAGTGAATGAATCACACTTAAATGTTGCCTCCATCTCCAGTGGAACTCACATGATGAACACAAGCACAGCAAATACAAATATAAGTTAAACAAAAGTTGGAATAATGCAAAAGGTTGATCGAAACAGTGCATGTGCACATCCATTATGTTTATGTCATCCACAAAGACAATAATCAACTATCTATCTAAAAGCTATTACTGACCTTGTACCTAATTAGAAATGGGCATTTCAACTTTACTGTATAAACACATATGTACCTGCAGGGGCATGGTTACTGAAAGTGAATCTTTTTAGTAATCTTAGAAGAATAAATAAAGTCAACAGTGAGTAACACTCTTTAAATGAAATATTCAAACATCCTTCTGAGCTTTAACTAGTATTATTATATCATATTGCTTTATGAGAGGCAGAAGACAAACACAAACTAGGACCTACAGTATTTAACAATGATGTTAAGACTATTTCAGCCCCTCAGTCACATGAACAGTAGAGCAGCCCTGCCCTGCCTCTGATTATTTAACAGCTATTTAAATGTGATCTGTCAACATGCTGATATTGAAAACAATGTTTAAGCACAAAGCTGTCTGCTGAGTTCATTCTTGTTTCTTTGGGGTTGAAATTGGGGCCTGTTATGTAACTATGGTTACATAGGTTTATGGGTGTGTATTATTAGTACGTATGTGTATCTAACTCTTTTATAACAGTTGATGATTGTCACTTATTACACATCATAAAAATGTGTGGCACTTAAATGATTGATACAATTGGTACAAATGGTAAAGTTAGAAATTGAAAATTGCATTTTGTCAAAGAAAATAGACCAAAAGGCGTTTGACCAGAAATCTGAAAGTCTTAAACGTAACTGACCATTGCATAATAGCAACTTAACTTGACATCGGTGACATCTGTGAGGTTTGTGGTCAAATGAACCACTGCCTTACAGCAGCCTCATAACAAGTAAAGCAAATAAGTGAAGTAAACCAGCCAAAATTCACTCAAAGTACCTTTTATTCAAATCAAATAATTTCACAATTTTGAAATAATAAACATAAGCATCCTAAACAATAAAAACTGTTCAGCCAGAAGTTTACAGCCTTAAAATGGAGAACATACTAACTTTGATGTTCACGTCATGACTGACACCCACATTTACATGAAATCTCAATATCTTTTTTTGGCTAAAATTGTTATTGGTTTGATATGAAATGGATACATTGGTAGGCTACGTTTGCAAACTTCAACAGTGAGCACTACATTATTATTGATATAGATTGAAAGAAAATAAGCCAATGGGCACATAGGGGAAGAATCTCTGTGCCTCTCATTTAGGTCATTTTCGTATGTTTGTAATCATTTCAAAAATTTTATTTTGAGGTTTTGAGTCATTTTTGTTTTGTTGTCATGTTGCGTTTTTGCATTTGATAACTGTTGTTTAGCCATTCAGTGTCTATTTCTGTGTGTTTTGTGTGGAAGCGTTTTGTGTTAGGTTACGTGTTAGGTCTTTAGTTTGCTTAGTGTCCTCTTTTGGATAGTTTCAGGTCATTGTTCATAATTTTTTCATTGTTATGCATCCCCCTCATTTTAAATGTTTTACCCTTACGCTTGAAAAGAAATATGATGTGGCCCATGGGCCCATGACTTCTGAAACCAAGTCGGCCCATTCAGCAATCCATCCATGTGCTGTCTTTATAAAATATTCTTTAAACAACAAAACACATGTGTATATTTTCTTCATAAGCCATTCATCCTCTAATTGGTCACTTACAGTCCAGTTGAAAACAGTATCCAGTAGCAAAGTTTATAGAAGTTACAGTCAGAGTTGAAACTGACTCTACTTCTTAGATCATTGCATCTGGTCTTATTTCATCATGTTGCTGGTGTTTCTGCATAATACCCTCTCCTTGTAAAAGTATTTTAGTAAGTGAGTCACTGTAATGTTTAGGTTGCCATGAAGTTTATAGAAAAGGATTCCCCTATGTTGACTCATGAGTACTGTTCAAGGTGTTCCCTTGCTGACGTGCAGGGATGTACGCCTCTCCCTGGGGCGGAGAGACCAAGTGGAAGTGCATGCTTGCAGACGTTTAAATGACAGGACTGGCTTTGTTGTAGGTCTGTGTGAGAAGTTGTAATTATTGTAATTATTAGGAGAAAGCTTTCGCCCTAATTTTATCTCGTACTGCTAAGAAATCTAAGCTCACACCTTTAATATGCCGGTGTGATAATTACCTTTTATTGCATGCATGTGCTCTGTCTTGTTACGTAA
Organism: Channa argus; assembly: GCF_033026475.1. Lineage (NCBI taxonomy): Eukaryota > Metazoa > Chordata > Actinopteri > Anabantiformes > Channidae > Channa > Channa argus. The sequence continues at coordinate 3,807,153 of NC_090218.1, forward strand.
CAAAGCATTCAGAGGTTTTTATCAACGATAACTCACACAAAGTACATGGCTGTTATCTTAATTATATCCCTCCTAATCCACAGAGACAATATATTTTTCATGTTTCACATGGGAAAATGTCAGTTTGGGAACACTAAATGAATAAATTAAAATCGTTTTTTAGCCCCTCTAGAAAAATAACATGCAGAGTTGATTTGTTCTCCACAAAGCAGTTTAAAATAATCAAAGCAATTTTTAGGTGGTTAGTTATAAAATTTCATACCAGAGGATGACCTCTACTAATTTTGATGATCTTTATTGTACCATTTTTAGCTTATTTAATTACATTTATGTATTTACTTCTTGAGGAAATAGCTTTTAGCAACAGAACGGCATGCATTGATGACTTGGTATATGACCAAGTGCCTGCAGCAGTGAAATGGTCCCAGCCATACTTTAGCATGCTAACATGCTAAGTTAACAGTAAACCCTTCACTTGACCTCAGTGTGATAACATTTGTATACTGGATGGCATTTACTCTAGTTACCAGTTGAACAGTGACCCACCAATATCTAGAATTAGAAATATAAAGCTTTAGATTTCTCCTGCTCCTTTATTCAGTTCCCTCACTTTTTTCTTTTTTACTTCCTCTTCCTTTACAATTAAACTCAGCCATTTATAAATGTCGGGCATGTCCAGACAGCTGGAACTATAATTGTTTTATGGTCCAATATGTCTAAAAGGAAAGTTTGCAACTTTATATTGGTTTTACACTCCTTTTATAGTTATTTAACAATAGCAACAGAATTTATTGATCTTTTTGATCTGCATTTCTAACTTGTCTTTAGTATGTCTTATCAGACTCCATATCAATATCCAGATTTTGTGAAACACCTAAAACAGTCATTAAAGTATGTCTTTACCCGACATCAGTGCAACTGATCCTAACTAAGTTGTGCCTGACATGATAAAGATGGAATCTGACCTTACTTCTGTCCTGGTAAACCCACACATTAAATCTGCTATGACTGGAATGTGACAAAGTCAGCAGGTCAAATTCCTCTTCTTGCTATGTGGGTAGTTAATTGTGAGTTTTGAGAGTGATTCCTAAAGTTGATGTTCCACCTTATGAGTACATTCTAAGGTGTTCCCTCAATTACGTACCTAATGAACGTTAATTGTTTCCATCGTGTGGTGTCCGGGTGTGAATTAATGTAGCTGTTCCATGTAAATTGATGCTAATATTCATGATCTCCTGATTATAGATTCTAATATTGTTGTCGAATGCTGTTCTTTCTTTTGGCACCAGAATCAGGCGAAAATCTTCGCTTGCACACAAGGAAAATCACAGCTGTTCACTCCAGCTAGAGCTTTAGCTGTAATCACTTAAACTGACTTATTATGTGTAGTAAAGCATAATTTCATCCCATTGCCATTTGCAATGCAGTACACAAAATCAGCACCTGATTTGTTAGCTAAGTATGGTTTGCTGAATATTTCTGAACTGGACTTTGGTCACTGAAGATTCTCCCTCTGTCACAGCCAAAAGGTTAAAGAGGATGTGTAAAGTTGAAGGATTTGTACAGGTTTACAACGCAGCAATCAAGATTCTTATCAGGTCCAGAGCTTTTTCTATGTCAAGCCAGAGTCTAAAGATTAAGCGTAAGGTCAGCATGTCTGTCTGCTGAGGACTTTTGGAAGGTGTAATAAAACTGATTATAAATCTGAATTTTTTTTGCCTTTGCATAGTTTTCTAATCACCAAACTCCATTGCATTAACGGCTACAGAATAAGTGAACCAGCAGACAACAAAACAGCAGAATTTTGTTCTCCTCACCATCTTGTCAAGAAATTATGAATGAAAAACTACGAACAGTAAGATTTAGAAAGAGTGTGTGTTTTTCCATTTGTTAAAATGATGTTTCTGCATAGACTAATATCTTTAAAATGCGTCATTATGTCCACATGTTTCGTCAGCTAAAGTGCTGCATTATCAATACTGATATGCTGACTGAAGAGGAGAGTAAACTCAAGCTCTGCACTTTTGCCCTTAACACTAAACCACAGGGCTTTCTTACTTCTGGGATATTGTTCAAGACGCTGAAATATATTCATAACAGAATGTATCTAGTTTTAAAGATGAAATTGTAAAGGATCTCACCAAAAGTTTTTACTGCAGACATATTTAAAACTTTTACAGTATAATTACTTTAAAACCACTGGTAAATAGCGCTCATAAAATGTATTGTTCAACTTGGTGAAGCTGCTCAGCGCAATACTTTGGTTAAACGTTGAAGTATTTCTATTTTTATACATGTGGCCTAAATCAATTATACATCATGCACACTGATGCTTTTCTGTTAACATTTTGATAATGTTATGTCAAAATATTACTGTAAGACTAAAGGGTCACTAAAGGATGGTTTGCTCATAGTATTTTTATTTTTTTTTACTTAACACTGCTGGGCTTTTAATTGTAATAGTGTGTTATTTAATGCTATCTTTGTGCTTTCATAACATAAGTTATGATGGATTTGAATTCCCCAGTCATTGCTTGTTCACAGTCTTGTTAGTGAGCAGAGCAAGCAAAAGTGGTGATGTTTCCAACAGCACCTGAAGGCAGCACCAGTGTTCTCAGAGTGGGAGGACACCTGTACTCCTCCCAGCAGTAAAGCTGTGTGCAGGTGCAAGGCAGCGGAGACAAGACAAGCTGCAGCAAGACGACGGAAGACGGCTCCTTTTCATTTTCACGTTCATTCGACTTCAGCTCACCGCGTCCAGCCGCGTAGGGAGAAGCATCCTGGTGCCGGACAACAGTCAGTAGCGCTAACATGCCGTCTCTGCGACACTCATACACGGTGACAGTGCCGGAGCAACCGACCGCTGTCCCCATGGACAAGTCCGACCTGCGGCGCAAGAGTCATTCTCTGTCCCGGTCCGTGTTGGTCTCCACGTTCATGGGACTGATCATCAACCAGGCCAAGGTGAGTCCTCGACCCCTACACTCAAAGCATCCTCCTAACTTTGTAAATAAAGAGCTGTCTTTAGCTGCCTTGGCTCTTGATGAGGCGCATCAACACTCTGTAGTTTTATTTAGCAAGTGTTAGTGTTATGCTCATTCCTAAAGCTGACAATGGTAAAAGATTTATACTCATTTCTATGGATAGACATGTCATGGTAATCCAGTAGAAACAACAAGTTCTTTTAGTGTCACCTACTATATTTACATTAAAACTCTTTGGGATGATAATGAGAAATTGTTAAATATCAACTTTCTAACTATATGGAAAGACGTATAGACTTTTTTATGGGATTCAGATCTGAACCTCTGACCTTTATCAACCATTAGGAACAAAGGGAAACGCTTTAAGGGCCTCTACAACCTGCAGCATTATATATAATTGATTGAAGAAATATTGGATTAAGGGTCAAATTAAACATCATGGCTGGTTGAGCAGAGCTACCAAACAGTAGCTGCCCACCCTCTCTGGCTGCCTTTGTCCAAGTCCATGCACCTCTTGGAGAAGGCTGCAAAAACAGCAGGCAGGAGCAGAGTGCATAAAGAGTTAAAACTGAAGGTGCCTGCATCAGACACCATCCAAGTGTAACGTGTGTTGTGTAATAGGAAAGAATGCTGCTGATAAGGAGTGTCCAGGCTGTCAACTTATTATCTCCATATTTCGTTAGCACGCAACTGCCCACAGCCTGAACATACTACTTGAGTCATGTGGGCTGGAGGAGTTCACGTCAGTGTGAGTGGATTGGCCTGGGGTCAAACACTACACTTGGTGCCCTTGTCTTTTCTGATTCTCGCAGGTCTGTTTACTGGTTTCCAAAAATGATCTGTGTTCTGGCCAACACTAAGGGCTGTGTTTAAACTGGACACATGCCCAGCTCAGTCTTTTTATACTGTGAGGACAAGGCTTTATCAATGTAGACTAAAACTTTAAAGATGGGAACTGATTTGTTGGTCCCCAACTTTGGCCTGGACTAAGACATCTCCACAACTACTGAGTGAATTAAATCACAGGTGGTACAGACATTTTCATGAATTTCTCATCTTGCGCCATCATCAGGCGATTATGATATCAGGTAGTTTTCTTTTGATATAGCAAGAAACAATAAATCATTAAATTAAGCTCCATGAGTTTATTCCTGATTATTTTTTTTCTCTCAGTGACACTGCTTGAGTTTGGTATGTTGGATATTTCGCAGCCTTGCTGTTACAGAGCAGAGAGTTTGTTTATACCGTTTCCAGGGGAGTGGTATAGCTGGCACCATGTGCATAGCCTCTTATCACATGTTACATGGCCTTGACCAGGTACGAATAGCTGGTTTAGGACATTGTGTTCTCAGCTTTTTCCTCTTACTTCCCCAACCAATGAAGAGTATTCTCCTTCAGAGAACAAAGATTAGCAGGACGCAGTAATTCTTTAGTTTTTGGACGGGCCTTTTAAATCACAAGTAGCTTGCCTGCTGAGTGTGCTGAGCCCCGCTGGTCGGTATTCACTGGACGAGTGCAGCTGATTGGGACTTGTACCATATGGTCACCTTCAAATACTGCAGAGAATAAAGGCAACAAACAGGGAATATTACATTTAGCCAAGCGGACTGTTAATGGCTTGTATTCTAACTATGCTATTTTCAGAGTTGAAAAGCTTTGGGAACAACATGACAAATTTCACGAGGCACTACATGTCTCTACTGGAAAACTTGATGGATGTGCTAACCTGTTCGTATTTATTTAAAATACCTTAGGTGATGTGTAAGCACATTGTTAACTCTTTCTGCATAGCTCTGTGCCCCAAGTCACGGCCCATATCTCCAGGTGTAACCACTGTAACACCGTGTCGTGTAACAAATTTGCCAAGACAACAAAAAGTGCCGCAGTTAAAAGGAAAAACTTTTCCCTTTCTGCAGATAAATGCTTTATATTTCAACAGCAAAATACTAAAAGGACAATAAAACTCAAAGTAAAATTGTGAACTACAGCATATTACTGTGACTGACAGGTGGCTGACGTCACTGCTCAGTTCCTCATGATTCCGACACGCGTGTTGCATCTTTGAGCCTGTCACTTCCGCATGAACCTCCTCGTCCGTCCACAGAGACTAGGGTGCATGTCAGTGCTGACTTGCTCCAAGTCATCATGTTACACAGTTACAGGTCATAGGTCAAAATGTCCCCTGTTAATGCCTAGAGACTAGCTACACATACTTACATGTGCATCTATACATGTGCATGTACTTACATGCACATGTATAGATGTGTGGGTAGTTTTTAAACACTGTTGCTATTTGTTCAATAACAAAACAGTGTTTATAGTATATTATATTTTTACATGGTTTAAGGGCTTTGTTTAAGCTGTAAACTAAGACTAGATTCCATTAAACCATCTAGATTAACTTCATCTTCTTTTTTTTGGTTTGGTTTATCATTACACAATGTACAGTATATATAATTGCACAGTAACTGGACAACACATTTGTTGTCTAGTTTAGCTTTTTTGCTGCCATCATCTCCAAAAAACACAAACTATTTGCTATGTCTAAACCATCAAATAATAGTTTGGCCTATGTTAAAACAGCCCAGTGATCATTTGCAGATCAAATCTGGAGATTTAACTTGGTCAAGACAAAATTAAAAAGTGTTCTTTTTCATAACAGCATACATCAGTAGAGGGGTTTAAAACATAATAATCAGTAGCTGTGGGGCGGCGTTCAGAACCCTGCACCAAGCTGAGTCTACAGATGATTAACGCCACATCACCAGTGGCACCACACATGTCAGAAACTGAAGTAGTTGATCCTTGACTTGGGCAGTGATGTGAAAACTTCACGAAAACACGACCAGGTTTTCATCTGCAGATTCTCAGTAAAGCGTTTCTCTGCACTCTGCATCACATGCTTAGGTGTTGCTACTGCGGAAATGTTAGGACACACTGTGGTGTTTGATAAAAGCATGTCATAGCTGATATCAACAGCACAGTGCTCCAGTACTGCCAGCAATGTGACCATCATATGCACTGACTGAACAAATGCCACACAGTCCTTCGAGGATTATTCGCACTCAAGGAATGTTACAAGGCTGCAGTCGTGTGGTGGTTTCATCACACAATGTAAAGACTGCTCTGTTGGAATGTTCAGGAACTGCACCACGACCAGGGTATAATAAATAGCTGCAGCTCATTAATTTATACACTGCAATAGGGCAGTAAACTTCAAGCAAAACTTGTGGAAGATGTGATCCTGATTTAAAAATGAATAAATAAAGTATTATCATTAACCGATTTTTAGTCATATAGATAGATAGATAGATAGATAGATGTTTTCATAATATCAATGAATGCTCATTGAAGTGGTCAAAAATGGCTCCAAATTTGTGTTTATTTTTTAACAAAGTTAACGGAGAAGAAAAATCCACTTAAGACTACAGTTTGCTAGCACAATTAACTATAAACTAGAATCCCTTGTCATTTTGTTTCAATAGAACAAGAGTCCTCAGGGACTAGTGGGACTGAGGAACCTGGGAAACACAGTAAGTGCCTTAATCTATGGTCTGATATACACTAAAGTACATCACTCTACACTTGGACCTGCTGAGTCCAGATTTTCATTTAATGATTTATTGTGTTGTTTTGCTCTGTGATTTCCAGTGTTTCATGAACTCCATCTTACAATGTCTGAGTAACACTCCAGAGCTGAGAGATTACTGCCTGAGAAACGTCCATCGCACAGAACTGAACGACAATTGCAGGACTGATGCTGCTCTCATGGAAGGTAGGACAAGGCTCCAAGCCACTAAACAACACATTAGCAGCATAACGAGAAGTATTTTATGGCCTAGAAGTAGGTTATAGTATATTTTTAGTTTATACGTACTTTAAACTCTCCAGGTTTACACTACATACTGTACATCTATTGATGTGCACACTGACATGCTGATAAACATCTGAGGGCTTACAGTAATCTGACCTGATTACTGACTCATGCTTCATAAAAGAGAGATGAACTAGATCAACATTATAAAACTCCACTCAGACCAGATGTGTAACTAAACCCACTAAACTTCATCGGGTTACACAACACTCCATTACATCGTTTAAATAGAAATTGAATACACTGGTCAGCCACAGCATTACAACAGCCAGGTGGTTTTAACATGGTGTTGTGTCGATCTGTTGATGATGGGCAGCATTACATGTTTCCGGTATTGACACCTGACCACCATAAAATTCAAATCATCAGGGGGTATGTGCTTGCCAGAAACTAAAGGGACTATATCAGCCTTTTAGAGTTTGTACGTTTACTGCATATTTACACAGGTTAAGTCCAATGTTGGATTCTATCATACAAACAGTATCGTCCTAATGTCTGCAACAAGAGACCCTTGCGAATTGTATTTACAGCGATTTTTGTACAAAAAGTGAACTCAGTTGTGTCCTTTCCAGTTTTGTTTAGTTATTTAAACTACTTGAGACAAAGCAAACTAAACACAAAAGGAAATGTGGGGTCATCTTATGCCCTCACTGTGAATGTGGAAATGGACACTGTCTCCAGTGATATTCAAACCCCAAAGTAAAGTGTTACCGTTAGGGTGAGATTTTTGAATGACTCTTATGTTACTTTGCCATAAAAATCTGCCTGGTTATCATATTTAAGGATTTCAATATTTATTTTCATGGTAACACAAACATGTTTCAGCGTGGTTTTCACCACAAATCAATCTATAGAAATTGCTTAATCAAGAAATCTAAACCTTTCACTAAGAATGATTATGCTAAATTGTAATGCTTGTAATAGTATAGTTAAGAGACGATCCCGTCTGTGTTATAATTTTATCTGTAAATTTTTTTTTTTAATGTTTTTGAATTTTTCCTAATGAACCAATTTAATGTCAATAACAATGATGTCAATAATTAATATTAATGATTGATTACGATCTTATTTGCATTCTGGTTTTGCTTTCCTTTATTTCAGAGTTTGCTAGACTGACTCAAAGCCTGTGGACATCTGTGAATGAGGCCATCAGTCCCTCAGATTTTAGGAGCCAGATTCAGAGATACGCTCCCAAATTTGTGGGCTGCAAGTAAGTCCTGTCTCCTCCTGCCTGTATCACTTCCCATTGAAACTCACTTGCTTTAAGTTAAATGCGAGTAAGATGAAATGAACTTGAAATAATGACCATAAAGTAACAAATTTACCGTCTGTCTCTCTGCAGTCAGCAGGACGCCCAGGAATTCCTGCGTTTCTTACTGGATGGTCTGCATAATGAGGTGAACAGAGTGACAGTCCGGCCTAAGATTTCTGCCGAGGACTTTGATCACCTTTCGTAAGTCTGCACACCAGCCATCTCTCACCTCTTTAATCAATAAGTTACTCTTTGCTTCCTGATCACTGCCAAAACAGCTGCAGTGATGTTTTTTTAGATTCATGGCCATTCATCCACTTCACCTTACACACATCTGAAACCCAAATGATTTTGTTCACAGGGATGATGAAAAAGGCAAACACATGTGGAATATGTACTTGGAGAGAGAGGACAGCAAAGTAGTAGGTAGGTAATTGTGATTATATCAGCGTATTGGCTTTACCTTGAATTTTCCTAAATTTATGGGTATCTTAAATAATAAATTCTATATCTCTTGTGTCTGACTTTAGACCTATTTGTCGGACAGCTGAAAAGCTCTCTGACATGCACCGTCTGTGGTTTTCGCTCCACTGTGTTTGATCCATTCTGGGATCTGTCAGTGCCTATTGTACAGGTCAGTGCACACAAGCAAGCTTTTTCTCATAAGGCAAATGTGTTAAATTACATATAACCATGTGTAATTAGCTTTTTTATTAATTATGTCTCTGTCTCTATATAGAAGAACTTAGGCGAAGTGACTCTTAAAGACTGTTTGAGACTCTTTACAAAAGAAGATGTGTTGGATGGAGAAGAGAGACCAGTAAGAAGCGGTTTATAAACAACAGCCCATTTCACATGTGTTTGTAAAGATGCTTTATAAATTTTACATTGCTCACTGCCTCTTTGTAACTCTCTCACAGACATGCAACAAATGCAAAGCCAGAAGAAAATGCACCAAAAAATTCAGCATCCAGAAGTTTCCTCGGATTCTTGTACTTCGTATCCTTTTGCTGACATTAAAGCATGCAGATATATTTGAGCGACAGTGGTCTCCCCTCTAGCATATTAGTATACACTAAGCTAGCGATTGGTGATTTTGATGAGCCAGTGTCCAGTTTTAAAAAATAAGCTGCATCCAGTATTTTTACATGAAAGGACTATTAGTAAATACTCTCTACAAAATATAAAGTCTTTATTTTCATTTATTTACAATGGATCACATTATTATACAAGTAGATAGTAAATGTAATCATATTATATTTTGATATATTTCTGTTCCTTGACTCAATATTCCGCTCAGACCTGAAGCGTTTCTCAGACTCAAACATCCGAGCCAGCAAACTCTCTACTTATGTAAACTTCCCTCTTAAAGATCTGGATCTGCGGGAGTTTGCATCAGAAAGCAGTGGTGAGTATGTACATAAGATGAGGACTGTTCACGTGCTTTCCAGGGCCATCTAAATCCAGTGTACTGACTGCACTAGTTCTGATTCATCGTATTATTTCATCCTGCAGAGCGAGCTGTGTATAACCTGTACGCAGTATCCAACCACTCTGGAAATGCATTGGGAGGCCATTACACGGCTTATTGTAGGAATCAAACACTGGGGGAGTGGTACAGCTACAACGACTCCAGGTATCAACTCTCACATCATCACATTACATCTCATATCATTTTATCAGATTGGCAGAAAGCTGTGTAGTCTAGTGATGCTGTACTGTATCTACCTGCTGTCATGAAAATGACCTCATTATAGCTGTATCAAGGCGTGTCAACTTATTTGCAAATAAAATGTGCAGACTGGCTAAATGAATGTGTGTACGGACACTGAGTTACGTGCCTCTGGCTGGAGGTGCCTGCTGTGCGGTTTAAATATTTTTAAGTACATTGCTGTGACCATATTTAGTTAAAGAGGCATACATATAAACAATAACTCTACCTGCAAACATTTGTTTACTAGGAAATGTTGTTCTGTGATGGTCAGTGTTGTTATTGTAACATGTATTGTGTGTTCTGTGCAGGGTGAACCCAATGTCCTCCAGCCAGGTTCGAAGCAGCAATGCCTACGTCCTCTTCTATGAGCTGGTCAATTCCACACACAGCAAATATCAGACCTGCCGGCTTTAGACCCTGTGGAGGACTGATAAGCTGTGCTAAACGGAGCCTAAAAATGGACTCAAACATGGCCTGTGAGGAGAGAGCCCCTCTAGTGGGAAGGGTCCTGCCGTGACAGATTGTGAATATGCCACACAAAGACATGTTGCTGAGAAATAGGCGCCCCTTGATCTTGACGGTAAAACATTTTTAAAGAAAAGGGGTGGATATGTAGAAGTATTTGTGCTTCAGGATGAAACTGAACTGACACTGGAAAAGTATTACAGGCGCATGGTGCACATGCAGCTGTTGACTGCAAGATATAATTTATTCTATTTAATATGATGCCAGTAATTAAAAGTGTATACTGTACTGTATATGTCATTTAACAAGGCATTAATGTGTCGAACTCTGCTAATAGAAAGGAGACATTTTATGTCAAAGAATATTTTATTTTTGTACAGAGAACATAACAGTAATCTGGAAAGCTGAGGTATACCAAAGCAGCTAAGGCAACAACAAAATGTCTTCCAGGAATAACTTTACATCTATGTCATCTCAGAGTCTACAAATGATTAAAAGTCAATGTTAACTTACACTGCATCTTGTCTTTATTTCTTAACCCACTGTCCAGCTGTCCATGTGGTTAGTCAGACACTCAAGGAAGAGGCCATTGAGGCCATTAGCAAAACTATACATGATTCCTTTGTTCACTACTCAGCTAGTCCAGTGACTGTTTGATGCAACATTATCCAACAGAAATCTACAGAAGACGTTTAGCGACACCTCGGGGCAGTACAACATGTCACATACACAACTTTTGACATTATCACCTTTTGAAAGCTGTTATTATGACAAAAAGGTTAAAGAAGCTGTAGACTATGTAATGCCTGGTCATTCACTGAGTAATGCATTAAACGTTAAAAAGATGTTATTTCCACAGATGGATGTACGTGTTATAAATAGCAAGGAGAGGTCAGTGGGTGTGCACTGCTTTGCCTGTGAATTTTCAGGGTAAATTAGTAAATGGGGGTCAGGTTGGATTAAGTCAGAAACCCCTCTGACCCATGGAGATGGCCGTCTGACAGAGATGCATGTTTCACACTGTGTCCACTAGAGGGATCTGTGTACACTGGTCATTAGGTTTGTGTACACTCACTGGCGTCTTATTGGTACAACTCTATAATCTATTGTAATACATTACTGCGCCTCTGCAATAAATTTGATCTGTACAAAGTTTTAATTTCTCAGTTTTAAAATGAAATTATCAGAAAGGTGTTAATCCTGTGTGTTTATTATTGTGTTTATTGAAGTCGTAGTGGGTGGTGGAGTTGAGATTGACTGAAGAGATGGTTCTAATGTTTGGCCACCCTATTCGAAATAAATCTGGAGGCCAAAACATTAGAGCCATCTCTTAATATAATGCCGTCCAGTACAACTCCACCACCCACTATAAATAGTAGAATTGTTGTTCCCAGGGCACCAAACTAACACAAGTTGTTGAATTAACAGACAAAGTGGCTGTTGGATGCATACAATAGTCTAACATGTGCCAAGACCCCTCACGCTTCCCTGCTTGGCTCAATCTTGCCTCACTACTTTAAGGAAGAAGCCGGAGAGAGATCAGTGATGCAGGTTTACCTTTTCCACAAGGCTTGAAGTCTTTTGAAGTCTATTTTTCTGAACCTTGAGACAATTGATTGCCTGAAGAATAATTTTCAGAATTAAGTTAAATGGTAATAACAGTAACTGGTAATATGCTACAGTATTCATTTAGCAAAATATTCCCACATGTCATATCCCAAAAGTAAATACTGACTGTGGTCACATCATATATTTCGTTTCCCTCTGAGTTAGCTCTTTGAGATTGTTAGCACTTAAGTAAAACATTGTGTTATGTGTGTGTGAGACATAACATTGGTTTCTGGAGCTTTGGCAGATAAGTTTGGGAGCTAAAGTTATCAGAGTTTTCAGAGCAAATGTCATGGCAGACTTTGCCACACAGTCAGTAGGATCTATCCCTACATGCAAGGCTCTTGCAATTGATTGATTTTTGTTGTGCTTGTGTCAGAACAACAAGGCCTTAACCTAAATGTCCATACTTCTGTCTGTGGTAAAGTTGAAGCACAGAAGCCCTGTGATGAAGGCTGGGGAAAGCTTGTGGTTTGCATTACAAGTCCATCATAATCCCTAACATTAACACAGTGCTGTAAAAATATTGAACCATAACTATATAATTATTTAACAAGTAATTTGCAAGTGCTAACTCAAAACAGTAAAATAGCATGTACCATGCTATCGTCAGAGTCACTGTACCAAATTCTGAACAATAAAAATGAAATTCAAGATTTGATAACCAATACTCTCCTGGGAAGGTTTACCGGGGGAGGTGAGAACTGTACTGTACAAAAAGTGTACAAAATCTTGGTTCTAAGGACACAAGCTGTTCGTTCATCAGTTGGAAATGTCTTACGAATAAACAGAACTAATTGAAAAATACTGGCGACCTATGTGGGTCAATATAATGTGGAATTATGTAACTCTAATTCAATAAAACCTTTCATTTACACAGATACACAGAGACTCTCCACTCCTTCAGCATGTGCACACGTCATACACAGTTTACGACACACATGGATGCAGTCCCTCTGGCTCTCATGCACACCATATGGGCTGACCACACAGTTAAGGGGAATTAACAGTAATTTGCCAGCATGGACACAGTGTTCTGTTGACACTTCCACAGTTAATGACCATACCATAAAAGTCAGAATGCCTGTCATGGGCTAAAGTCCACTTTAAAATGCTTCAGACTTTAAGGGAGCTGATGAAGATTTGGAAACAAAGTTATGCCTTTGTAGATGTTTTGTGGTACAGTGTTATTTGTCTACACACCACATAACAAACAATATTTTAGACAATATTTTGGCTGTTTACTAGTGAATAATCTGTAAGTGAAGGTGTTATATTTTATCGTTTTCAAATCTAAAATGTAATACTTTTTACACACACATTCATTCAGAGTGTACTGTATATTACACCCCAGTCTCTAACAAGCAGACTAGTACAAGTTACATTTTGTCAAACCCCAAACTAAATCATAATGCATTTTACGTCGTTATTTAGTTAATCATTTTTGGTTTGTGAGGTGCGTGTGGCACGTTCATGTTATCAACAGCATCAAGTTCATCCATCCATCAATTATTCTTAAACATTTATAGTCTTTAGGATCACGGGGGCTTGAGTCTACGGGGAGAGCATGCAAACTCCACACAGGAAGGCCACATTCGGCATGTTTGTGGATTTAAATTTTGATGTAAATGGCAGCATTGGTGCATTTGCAGCCGACATGTTTGTTGTCCTTTTCAATAATACGAAAATATCGTCCCACTACAAGTTTGAGGCTGACATGAATGTTCCTTTATTTCCCCACTTGCATTTTAAATTATATAACATGAACATAGCTTGTGGATCCAGCTCGGTTTTCAGGAAACTAGTGGATACTCAGATACTTTAAATAAATTGTCCCGCACATACAGTAGCCTAGGTAAATTACAATTTACACCTAAATAACTTGGATCAATTTCTCAAACTACTATTTCTGTCAAGGAATTAAGTTTACACTGTCAGTCCTTATTGTAGAATTTTGTTTCTGAGAATGTGTGTCCATTTCTTTATAATTTGCTGCAACCAACCATAATATTCTTAGTTTTCAAGCACGCACACCGTATAACCGTCATAAAACGAACAAACAACATATTACTTTATTCACCTTACTCAAATACAAACACCAAACATATCATACGTAAGAGACCTAAAAAGACTAGAATCTATTAGACAATGAGTTTACATTTTATTTGATTTTAAAATTTTTAATTAACTAAGGATTATGTCATTATCTGAAGTCATTCATTAGTCAGTCATGAAGTCAAATTCACTTTTATGTCTTCCTACTAGCCGCTAACAAAATCTTACAGCAATGTACCACATATTTTGCTGTGGGCCTTTTCAGACAGTAGGACATTTTCATTTGTCCGATAATAGTCAGGACTGACTGTGTTTGATCTTAGGTTGATACATATTTTAGCTTATACTTATACTTATACAAAACCCTGCTCAGATCCTTCCAGTGTACTTCAGTGCACCAAAGACACCTCCACCTGAAAAAGAAAGAGACGGAAGTTTTGAGCAGTAACACAGGAGTTTTATTTGTAAACTATTTTTCGGTTTTACCGGGAGCAAATATCATCATTATCTTTGGGTGTGTTTCATTTTGGGGACAAGTGTGTTCATAAAAAATTATTAAATACCACTTTAAAATGTTACAAAATTAAGAAATAATTCAGTTGTTTCCATTTCCTGCCTTCCATAGGGACCTTACCAATTTTACACCCTTTCCACTATTTGAGCACAATCCCAGGTAAGGTGCACCTCTTGATAGGTGGATTTTTCTACATTTGGATGCTCAGGATCAACGGTGGGGCAGTAATATAAAGGGAAGCTTCCTTGTCCCTGTTGTCTCAAGTACCAAACCTTAGTTGTATTCTTGTTAATGAATAATGATGATGACCTGTTACTGAGAAACGATTAATGAGGCATAAGCTAAAGGGAACGAATGTGTGTTTTACTTACCGATGGCAGCTACCCCGGCAATAGAGCCAATGGTAATACCAGCTATGGCACCAGATGAAAGTGTGTTTGGACTTGCTTCTCCCTGAACTGTGGTTGTTTCTACTGAAGCAGTGGTGTTAGTTTCTGCTGTAGTAGCAGTGGACTTTTCTGTTGAAGCAGTGGTGTCATTTCCTACTGTTGTAGTCTTGGGTGGGTCTGGTGAAGTAACATTGGTCTTTTCTGTTGAAGCAGTGGTGTCAACTAATGTTGTAATCTTGGGTACTTCTGATGTAGCATTGGTGTTTACTGTTGAAAGAATGGGGGTATTTACTACTGCTGTAGTGCTGGTTTTCGTTGCTTCCGTTGGGTTGGTGGTGGAGTTGATTTGTGCAGTTACATGCACAATTACTGTATCGATGAAAAAAAAACAGAAAACACATATAGATTGATGGAGACTCAACAAAATGTTCCACTTGCAATAACATAATAAAAAGTACTTAAAACATTAAAAATATCGATATCTATATTCCACAAATGCAGACAGTACAAAAGCATGTGTGACTTCATCCCAACTTTGTATTTATTTTGTAAATTCTCACTACAGAAGTTCAGAGCAGCTTCGGGTCAATTTTTCTTCACCTCTGTTTACCAGGATTTTAGCTAATTTTAATAGCGTTTTCAGCTAGTCATAATCCATAAAAGTATTTATGGGTCAATTTAGTAATCGAAACTAAGGATGTTGGTCTTTACAGTAAATGTTATATAACTTCACATTGGGGACAATAAACACATTCATTAACCTATGAGCTAGACGTACAACCCTTTTACCAAATACTGTTAACAGTTATGACTCCAGAGCTGTGACGTTCATGATAAGAAAAGACCGCAACTTTCTATTTTCTCTAGTTCTCTCTAAATATTACAATAAGTAATACATTGGTTTTCACAATCAACAACAGTAAGCTGGCTTTCTGTCGTAGTACAAGCTCAATAATTGTGCTAGATGTCATTTCATGTATTTCTTTTACAATCTTCCCCCACGAAAAGCAGCTTTGGGTTTGGTTGGGTTTAGGATTTGATACAGCTTTGGCCAATATAAGGTTTATTTATTTGCAAACCAGTCATGATCAAGAACAGAAGTTCTTTTACATATTTAGTTCTATTTATTATTACAACTAAATTGATGGAGTTAAAGGTTAAAATGTTCCACCTTGACACTTTTTCTCTCAATTTTTTGAACAAAACATGTTTTTATTTTAGGATGTCACACAAAGTGAGTAACCCAAGAACATCTGCCAGTAGATAACCAACATTTTTAACTGCTTACAACCAAGTAAATTAAACATAAAGAAGGACTTTTCTCAACTTCTCAACAAAACAGCTGTCAAAATAACTACTTGCTATTGATTTATTAAGCACTGATAAATTGTCCAAAAACCATTGGTAAAGCTAAATTCTTCTAAAGTGAGCTTTATAGGGAAGTGGAGCAAAGATAATTACCTGTGCTGAGAAAGCAAAACGTCACAATGGCCAGCTTCACTTGCATTGTTGCAGCGTTGTGTGTCGTTTCCAAGAATATGGTATATGAATTAGTATCTTGAAAGTTTCTCTTTAAACTGTGCTGAAACACAAAATAATAAAACATTCAGTTAAAGAGTTTATTTCTGTCCAAGCACATATGTAATGTGTTCTGGTTTTTGTCCATGACATTAGACCTTATGTAACGTATATGACCTCAAACACAAAAAAATAAAGAAATTTTTGCCACTTCTACCTTAGAGTAATCAGCAAGAGTAATCTTGTTCAAATGTATCATTAATGTTACATCAGAATGAGAAGTATCAAAAATTATATGTAGGAAAAACTTAAAAAAAAAAAAATAACGCTATGGGACACAAATTGAAACGAATTTCTTGCAGGATTCACGAAGAAAATCTCTCAAAGAAAGTAGTGTCACTTACCTGTCAGCTGTCAGTAATGACTTTCCTCTTTGCTAGAGGATATAGCCAGAGACCTGCTTTATATGACCCTGTTATCATCTGATCATCTTTACCCGTCCCATCTCCGTGTGTGTGTGTGTCTGTGCGCGCGCGTGTTTGGCCTGTAATACATCAACCTATTGGAGCTAAGAGGACAATGCCAGTATTGATTTAATAGTTTTTTAATGCTTACCACATGGTTATATTTTAATTTTTGTGACCCTCTTATGGCTTCACATTCAGTAGACATTGAATAAGTAGTACATAGCAAATGGAACTGGGAGTGTATAACAGCCTGATGGCAAAATATGTATCAAGTGGAGAATTAAACCTTATCAGTATTAATAGCATGGCAATTTTAAGACAAGTTTATAGCAAGTTTATAATTATCAAACAGATCATTTCTGAGTATTTCTCACGTAAACTTCAAATGAAACTGCAGTTAAAGCATGTGACTGTGACCCCTGTAACATAATGCTTCCATTTGGTTTATTTAAACAATCGATACATTTTGTCAAGATTTTTACTTATTATAGCACCCTAATCATCAATAAAAAACTTCTACTTGGTTAGCTGTCCAGACTGAAACCACAGTGTCATCATAGCCGAGCAACTTGTCATTTACATGGACAATGTATGAAAGAGTCTTAGCTGACAGTTTTTCCCAGGGTCCAAGTATAGTAACACAAACAAACCCTTTCAGCCTGGGAAGTAAACTTCTCATTCACAGCTCATATAAAACACACTGTTGACATGAACGTGTAATTTGAGGTCAAACCTAAAAAAAAAAAACTTTTTTTGTTTTTAGGTTGTGTGTTTGCCACTAGCCACATGACACAGAAAAAGCAATGACATATGAGCTGGATGAATGGTTTACAGTCAAATATGTACCACTTGTAGTTGCAATTATATAGAAATCACAAGTAAATACAATACATGAAAATGAAGACAAAAGCAACACTTTTATTTTTTAAATGTAGTTCATCCATGTGCCATGTGTCCATGTGTCCCCGAGACCAGAAACTAGTGACAAAAAGCTACATCACCTGAGCTGGATCTTTTTCAATGTACTGGGGGAACCTGTGATTGAATTATTATGTGACAGGTCATCTACTGGAAGTATGAACTAGTATGTGATTTGTAAGCTCTTAGTAGGAGGAAATGTTTTTTTGAAATAGGAGGTTATGTTATGTTATGTGTCATCAGAGAATCAATGATAAGCTGTGTTATCTCAACGCTTTCACCCAGACCTATAAATAAATGTAGTAAAACATAGACAAAGTCCAAGGAGTAATAATTAAGAAACTCTTAGAAAGTATTCCCATATTTTACATCATATCAAAACTAGATTTTTGTACAGACTTGTTCTGTTTTAGTTTATAAGTTTAATTTTTGTTTGTAATTCTGTTTTCGCCAGCATTGATATCAACACTGTATCATAGAAATTAAGTTTCTATATGAGTAATTTTTTGCCAGGATCATTTTGAGGGAGATGTAATTGTTCCTTGGGTTATGTTTAGAGACAGAGCTTTTCATCATACATTGACATACATATATTGGATTTTACTCCCTTACATTTATTTGATAACAATAGTTGCATATTGTAAAAGTAAGGCTTCAGTGATCACCAGTGTAAAATCAATTTTTAGCTCAACTTTATAGAACACTAATGTATTCATTGTTAAAATCGAATTACATATTAATCATGATCTTATTAATTGATGTGAAATTAGTTATTTTGCATAAAGAGTATTTTCAAGTATTTTTTGAGCTACTTTTACTTAATTAACATTTTAAATACCAGATTGTTCCTTGTAACAGAATATTTTGACACTTCCTTAATGCTGCTTGTTTTTAATGAAATGATCTGTGTACTTCCTATAACAAAGGAATACAAAACCTTTGAAAACATCACAGAGACATCTATCTAGAATCTGAAGCTATTGTCCTCCGATTACCCTGGGTTAAAAACTTTATACTGAATAATACCTCATTTTGAGATGAAATGAACTTTGCTCTTGTCATGTTGGCAATAAGGAAACTTAAAGTTATGGCACAGTTAAGTGGATTCTGGCCCTAGATTGTTACACCTTATCTGAAGTAAAGGTTCTACTACTGTGCAGAGGTTTGGATTTGTTTGAGTCATGGAAAATCTAGCGCATCAAAGTGGAAACCTAGCTTACTCTGGTGTGAAACTTTATACTTTAGCACTTACTGTCATACAACCTAATTCAATGCCGTCAGTTATTAACTCAGCAACAGTAGGTTTTTTTATTGGTTAAATTATATTGGTCATTTCAAACCATTAATGTATAAAATTATTCCAAACTGGCATCAGTGATATTAGATAAAGATTATCCATTAACTGAGTCAATAATTATCAGATTAATAAAACAGTTGCTGTTCTAAAAAACAGCTCAACAAATGCTATGCTAAACTACTTATTTCAAAAGACAACTGCAAGTACCTAAGATTTGTATTCGTATGACCTAGTGACACTGAACCCGCTCATGCTTATTGCACGTATTTTTTGGTAGTAATACTATTGTTACTGGGTTGTGTGTGTGAAGTACTATTTCTGATTATGGGTCACGTCCTGCATTTAGCCATTCATAGGTGCAGTAAAAGATAAAGATTACACTGCTGATGGACTAGATGATAATTGTTGAAGGGGAGGTGTGTTGTAAATAAATTCATGTTGGTTCTGTCAACATAAATGTTAATGCTTACTCCATGTAAAACCTTGTAAGCAAATTAGCAAGAGCTTTTTATATTGTAGATTTCCAGGAGTATGATGTACTGTTTCTTAATCAGTTGAACATGAAATATAGATGACATAAAAATAATTCCTTTTGCTGGGTGTATGATGTTCAGAAAATGCTTCAAAAAGCTTTAAAATTTAGTAGTATATTGTTGTAACCTGCATACTATCACAGCCAAGGAATAGAAGATTACTTAGACCACAATGAATCTTGATGCCAGACTTTAGCGAGCAGCCATGAGACACTAATCTACAAGATCAGTGAAGCCGGGTCAGTTGACATTTAAAGGAGCATTTACTGGACAGCTGATAGTGACCGATAGTCAGTGAAAGAGCTGATAGCCTAGCATGTATGAACTACAAAGACTGTGTCAGATTCGTTGATTCAACTCTAGTCATTTTGAGCTCAATGCTTCTATGGTATTTAGATGACTACTGAATTATGTTCTCCACCTCCTTTTAGTTAATCACAGTAATGGAGGATTCCTATCATTATGTTGGGGTGCCTAATAAACTGCCAAGTGAGTGTCCATGCTGCTTCTCCTTTAAATAATTTCCCACTTTGGGCTCTGGATAATTATGATGGGCATTTCTCAAGGTTTTTGTTTGCTTTTGAAAATCAATACATTTATCATTAAACCAATCACAGGACTAATTCACAAAAAAATAAAAATAAAAAATACTCAGCCACAGACTGTAATGTTGCAGTATTGTTCCACTTCTACTAACTACACCATTAATTCTGCATCGTCTAGCCTTATAATCTTATTATATAATGTATAATAGTCATGCAATTTATGAGTGTTTTTACTTTTAATCATTACAATAACATGGTTTTTAATCAAATTTAAATGCAAATGTATACAGAGACATTTTACTTTAGGCAAAGATCTGTACACTTTACTCTCCAAAAGTAGAGGAAAAAAACTTTCTTTTGAAAAAAGCCTTTATTTAAATAAAAGTAGCAGTGCCAACTTCAGCATTAAAAGCCTCACCTAAATAATTGTTTTTTTTTCGACCATCTGGGGGCAGTGTAACAAGCTGCAAACACAAAATAGGCCATAGATATGATACACAACAATCAGTCAGTACATTAGTAGACCACCACCTGGTGGTTTTTATGTTGTGATAAAGAGAAGGAAAAACTTAGGAACGAAATACAAGACTATAATTTAGTTGGGTAGTTAAAAAAATAAAAACACAATCTGGCAATGTTCTGACTTCACCAAATATATTTATCTAAAAATGTTACTTTGTATATCGTATACAATACTACAGCATTTGTATAAAGTTGGCTATAATAATTATAGTTGTTAGATAAAGCTGAGGGAAAGGTACAATGCAATGGAGCATTAAATGCAAATATTCAGCTAAATTACGTAACTTAGTGGTAACTAAGCTTGTGGAGAGGCACCAAAAACTATAACAGTAAAGCTGTCAATTAATGTTTATTGATTTTTATGTAATCATTAATGCAGCAGTTTATTTTCGTCAGTGTGTTAACCGGAATCTAAAACGCATGTTCGTTTTCAAGTTATCTCTTATCAGGTAAAGGAGTTGAGTATAGGCTGGCCTTCAAAATAAAAGCACACGTATTGTTCTCGAGAGAAATTGGCCCGACAGCGCAATGGACCTTAACACCGGAAGTGCTACTCTTGCCGGGTCAAGACATTTATTGAGACATTTATTTATTCTGACTCGACAGTGGTGCTGCTGCTGAGCTCCGGTGAACTCGGCGTGTGGTTGTGTGTGTGTATATGTGGATGGTGGGCTATTCTCGGTGAAAAACACCGAACTCCGGCCGCTTGAAAATGCCTCACAGCCGCGTTTAAAGGGGGCAAAACATAACGAAGGGGTGAGAGTCAGGTTTCCAGGCAGGCTTTGAAGGAAAATACGAACAGGATGTTTCAAGCTTTAGCGTGTGGTGCCGTAGTTTTCCCGGGTCTCTTCTTCGCCTTCAGGAGAATTCTACCGTGTTTGTTCAAACACTGGAGCGATGCCGACGTGGTGCTGGTCAGTGAGAGGTAAACTAGCTAAACTCATCACACCAAATAACAATAACCTCACACAATATCAACAAGTCGGACTCTATTTCTATCATTTGAGCTTTTTTTAAATGGCTGGACTCCAGTAACGTTAAGTTAACGTTTTCGCACTCTCAGTTAGCTTGTTACAGCTTTTAAAAACATATTTAGAAAGACATGAACGGCAATAAATCCAGTTGCCATCTTAACCATTTTTGTCTAATTGAAATAGTCTACATTTTCATCTTGTAGGGTGCCTATTTTGTTATTCTTCGTCATTGCCTTTGTGCGCACGAAGCGTTAGTTAGCATCAAACATTTTTGCAAAGGTGATTTGCAAATGTGACAGCTAAACTGCTGTAAGAACGTAGGGATACTATCGCGATACCACAAAAGTCTAAACAATGCCAAAATAACGTGTAAGTGTACACGAAGCCCCAAAATGTAGTTCTGTCTAGTAAATGTTTAGTTTTATTTGTTTTTGTGAGTCTTTGAAAGATTCAAAAGTTGTGTTAACATGGATGTGTTTATGTCTTTAAAATCAACGTTATACTTAATGGGACATAACAAATTATAAAACCTCCACCAGTGGTCTTCACTGGTCCATCGGAAGCGACAGAGATAAACAAAACTATGTCGGTTGCATATGCTATTAAACATATTTGAACAAAATAAATCATTACATCTGAAGCCTCTCCGTAACTGTATACCTCAAAGGTATTAAGTTGCAAAGTGGTAATAATTAATAGTGTGTGTGTGTATATCTTTATATATGTGTGTGTGTGTGTGTGTGTTTGTTGGGGTCATTGTGACTTGCTCACATGGACACTACTCAGTTCAGTGCTCATTCGTACATTGTCACACTTGTTAATCCTCCTCAGAGCTCTGAATAGTTTTGAGTGCTGAGTTAGATATGCACTGAACTGTACTCTTGAAGCTTCTGCCAATTTACTAATGCTCATGTAATGGAAAATGTTGTTCTTACAATCTTTTCTGCCTCAGGGGATGTCACACCGCTTGTTCTCTACAACTAAACCAGGCTATATATAATGTATCTACTCCCTAAACAAATCCAATGCTTGTATCAGTCTTGTGTCTTTGATTTAGGGGTCCAGTCTTAGTAGGTTCATCAGATAACACATTTACTAAAGTTATGACCCTATTTATAAAATCTACTGCTCAATGCATACATGTGGAGCTGCTGAAGATTTAACCAAGCACAAAAATGGGGAAGAAAGGTGATCTATGTGTTGAATGTGGCATGGTTGTTGGTGCCCGTTAAGCTGGTCTGAGTATTTCAGACATTGTTTATATCACATTATCCCTTCAGGACAGGATGATTTGGCATGGGTGTTTACGCTGGATGCCCTCCCATTTTATCTGAGCTCAGCACCAGGGTCGCCCTTGGTGGCTGGATGGGATTTGAACCTGCGGCCTTCTGCATCCCAACGCAATGCTCTACCATTGATTCACCAGCCCCCATCAGACATTGCTAATCTACTGGGAGTTTCATGCATAACCATCTCTAGGATTTAAAGAGAATGGACTGAAAGTGTGGGAATATCCTGTGAGTAGCAGTTCTCTGTGCAAAAATGCTCTGTGCAGGTCAGAGGAGAAAAGTCAGACTAGTTCAAGCTGATAGAAAGGCAACAGTAACTCCAAAACACTTCTTACAACCGAGATGGGAGGTAGAGCATCTCTGAAAAAAAAAAAAAAAAAAAAAATATATATATATATATATATATATATATATATATATATATATATATATATATATATATATACACACACACACACCATTGGAGCTACAGATTACATAACAATGTGTGATAGAACATAAATAAGCAATTGGCCCATGTTTAATGAAACGGTCAGTAGGAAGACTTAGTTGTAGTGTGAGGGAAGTTAAAATTATTAACTGGCCTGACACAGCAAGAATGAAAAGATGACATTACTGAGTAAGGCAGCGACGCATTCTTCCCTTTCTCCTAACCCTGTAAACCTCAACCCTTCATCAGCACAAAGGGGGGTTATTGGCGGCTACACAATGAATGGGCTGTGCAAAATCTGGGTCTTGTGACAGCATATGCAACCATACAGCCATACAAGGCAGGGACATACAGGGCTAAATTTTGTGTGTGTGTGTGACAGAGAGAGAGACCTAGAGAGAGAGAGAGAGAGAGAGAGGGAGAGAGACAGACCAGTTATCCTTTTCTACCCAAGGCCTGGTGTTTTCTGATTGCTGGTCATGTGACGTTCCTTGCCTTGCTGATACTGGTGTCATGGCTTCATTCCCATTGAGGCTGGCGTGAGGTGACTGTAGGTTCAAGCAACAAACTACACAAATACTCTTTGTTTCCCAGTCTTGCCATTTGTAGCACATTCTAAGTTAAAAAGTGAAAGAATGCAGTCTGTATTAGCCTAAAACTAGTCATTAATTTAAATAGAACAAAACGTCTCAAGCTTTGCTTGTGCAAGAGTAATTCAGAGAACCTCTCGGCTCCTGGTAGCTGACTTGACCCAGCATCTGGTTCCTAATAATAATTATTGTAATCACATCTTTGATTAAGTTTTCTTTGGCCAGAAGAGTTTTCGATTTTGTCTAACACTTGAGTGAATCATCTCCAGTTCAATGATGCAATGGTAGTTTGTTAACAAAAATAAATAAATAGTTTGAGCCTGAAAGAATATCAGGAAAGATGCCCAGACCTACTGAAACTCCTACCCCACTGAAATATTTTATAAAGCTTCACCTCTTTCACATTTGTCAAACAATGCTTCATATCTGAATAAATATGTGCAGAACCTTAAATTGAAACAGCAGTGTTGAGCACTTACAGAAGTTTAATAAACCCACTTGAATCATAATCAGAAATACTTTGCCTGCTTTCGTCCCAGATGCTCCATGCCAGAGTAGGAAATATTGAAAACAATACCTAATCTGACAAAAAAATCTTGAAGTCAACTGACAGCAGGATTTAAGTTTCTCAAGTTTCTTAAGTTTCTTGACATAAATAATAGATATTAAGTAATTGTTTGATTGGCGCAAGCTAAAAAAAACTTCAATAGTGTGTGTATGTATATATGTGTGTATATATATATATATATATATATATATATATATATATATATATATATATATATATATATATATATATATATATATATATATATATATATATATATATATATATATATATATATATATATATATATATATATATATATATATATATATATATATATATATATATATATATATATATATATATATATATATAAAGAGTGGACATTTGGCATATTGAACTTTTAAAAAGTTGTCTAAATTATGCAAAGCTGTTACCAATAAAAAGATCTTTGATATTCTCCTTGGTACTTTATTGAAATTCAGAATCAAATAAAGGTTGAAAGATATGGTTAAATAAACAAATGGACCTGAGAAAGGAAATAATATTGAAACCAATATGCTTTTTGAGCTGAATCCATTGTATTATGCTGTGCCTGATAACAGTATCGATTAATTATTTGTAGTAAGGAGTACTGAAATCAAAACAGAATTCAGTTCCTTTGCCACCCCTGTTGAGTGATCACATTGGTTCTGAAAGTGTGGCCAAAAACTAAGACATTGTATATTCATTGTCCAGTAATATAACCAGAAATTGGGCGGTGCTATGCCCTTTTTATTTACTGTAGTTTTTTATTTTTTTATTTTTTTTATTTTTTGGGTGGAGCATGGCTGAAGGCAAATCAATTAATGGACATGTTAGCTGACACTTAATACCATGGACGAGGGCTGAGTAGTTGTCCCAATAGATGTAATTTTACAAGATAACCTGTTTTTCTGTTCATTTAGGGAGGAGGTGATGAGTAAGTGGTGATGTTAATCAAATCCATAGGGTGCTAAGAAAGTTAAAAAACACTAGAGTGTGTTTAAAGAGTGATTTTCTATTATGGCTGAATAATTTCAAACCAGCTCAATGTCAGTGCTGCAAGTTGGAAAACAGCCAGTGAGAGAGCTTGTTGGGGATGAGCAATAATTCATAGTTTGAACAAATTGGTAATATAATGCAATGTCCTGTCAATAATCAATAAGAAAAAAACAAAACAAAATAATTTTTTTATAAATCTGTCTCCAGACCGATTGTTTAAGTGGCAGCGAAGGTGTAAGGCCTTTAAATATCATATATACATTATGCCACCTCCCATAGTGACACTTCTAGTAGAAATGCCAAATTGTCCAGTGTTCCTCGTCTGTTGATCATTGAGGAAAGTTAGGCTCTGCTGTCAGTAACATGTTTATCTGTTAACCTACCTATTGTCTGCCAGAGTTTACCAAATCATTAAATGTTTTAAATGTTGATAACCCTTAAGAATGTTTGCTTAGTGCCTCCTAATGCTGATGGGATCCCAAATATAATGTAAAAGATTTAAATGAGAGCCATAGTGACAGTTACTTTATGTTTCAGGACTGAACCAGTTACAGTGTTTCAATCTGAAGTACAAAAATGCAAGATGTACTTTTTTGAGATTAGAGATACTTGCACAAAAAATGGTACATTAACAACTGTTAAAATAAAACTATACAGCAATAACAATCACAATAGCCTGGTGAGACATGTCACTGATTTCAATGATATGCTAATGTCAGCATGCTAAAGCGCTCATAATGACTGGCATATGTTAATGAATGTATTAATTCAGCTTTACATGTCTCTCTTTTCAGACTGGTGTCCTCCATCCATGCTGTCATGGCAACTACGACAGGGGCCATTGTTGTGTCTTCATGTCGAGGAAATGTCATTAATGACAGGTTAGGTTTCCACCTCTGAATCTTAAATCCCCTGATTTACCAGTGAATAAATATATTTTCTTAGCTACAGTTATTAAACTAAGTATATGACAGGATGCCATATATGTGTATAACCTGAGAAAGGTCAAACTTTATGCACATGTCCTTTGACACATAGGAGCAGCGGTCAAAATCCCATTTGTGTAGGTTAATTTCTGAGGTATAAAAACATAAAATAAAACATTGCCTAGAGAGGTTTACTCATTCAACAACTCTGTACTTAAATCTGTCTCCTTTTCAAGTTTCAAGTTTTTCCCTAACTCTCCATTTATATTTCCCTCCTTCCTTTTTCTTTCCCAAACATGTTAATTGGTGTATAAAAAAAATGGATGCCAACACGGTTCTAGCTGACTAGCATCCCGCTCTGCTAAGCCAACGGTTATGTTCTCCCAAGGTTTGACTATAAACTACATTAAACTAACATAGTGTTTTAATTCTACTTTGTTTGAAGTGATGTTTTCACACGCTTCGGCCACTGATGCCAACTTATACCTGGCTCATCTGACTCAAGTAGCGTTTAAAGGTTGCATTAGAAGATGTGTTTTTTAATCATTAACTTTTGAAACACAGGCTGGTGGGAATTTTAAAATGCTGGAGGATATTTGTGGTGTTAATTCCATGGTTGTTTTAGCACAAATTTTGATATTGATTTCAAAATTATTAATTGTTCAGCCCCACTATGTTAGCTACTGGTGTGAATTGTAAATGTTTGCTTTTGTTTCTAACCATATTTATACCATATAATTGCTCCACCAGTTGGCAAACAAAATATATTTGTCTACCTACTCTAGGATAGTAAATATCCTGGAAGAAAACAATTCTAAGGACTTAGTTCTAAGGACTACCCAATGGGGAACTTTAACCCAAAATACACACCTTTAGGAAATATTTTGTTTGCATTCACACTGCCAATAGAAACTCTCAAGTGTGTTTTAAAGCATTTTTGTATTCCTATATTTGTGGTGTCTGCAGGCTTTTAAAATATCCAGTAAAACATGTTTATTCAATTTTCCCTTCAGGCAATTCGTAGTGACTTGAAATTTCCATTCTGACACAAGTTTATTTTCTTAATTATAACATTTTAAAACCCTATAAACACAAGCTGTTGAAATAAGACTGTTCTTCCAATCTGCAGTGAAGGCAGAGACTGGTTGGTCTTCTCAGGAGCAAATTTGTACATTTAGGAAAACTAACCACATGTTCTAAATCTAAATAAAGACTTTCTCGCATTAAACTCGTAAGTGGCCTAAACTGCAGTGTCAAAGAAATGTCATATGTTTTACTCTATAAGACTGCAGTCACTTATAATTTGAAGCATAGTGCTTTGGGTTCATATCAAATTTTTAATACAGTTTGAAAAATGAAAATAAAGAAAGGAAACATTTTGTTCTTTTCCCTTCAAAATCCTGTCTGTAGTCCACCCGCATCCTTTTTTTAGCTAGCTGCTTTCATGTGCCATTTGGCAATTTGTAGCATAGCATTAGCCATCCTTATGCAGGGGCGGCTGTAGCTTATTAGGGGCGGCTGTAGCCTACTGTAGCAGTTGGTAAGGCAGTCGTCCACGGACCAGTGTCAGTCCCGTTCCGGGCTATATGTCAAAGTGCCTCTGGGCAAGACACTGAACCTCTAACAGCCCATCCCCAGCTGTGCAGTACCGGTCCAAGCCCGGTAGACATTGGGGAGGAAGGGCATCCGGCGTAAAAACGGTGCCAAATCAACATGCGGACAATGATCCGCTGTGGCGACCCTGAATTCACGGGACATTGGATTCAGCCGAAAGGACAAAATTTTTTTTTAAATAAATTAGCCACCCTTATGCAGTTTAGGAAAGTGTGATGCTAAGCTAATGCTAGACTTTAAAATCCTCCTGAGTCAGCGGGTGGACCTAGACAGGCCACATTTCAGGCTGCTAATCTTGGCCTCCCCCCACTTCACATACAGAGATTAATTCCTCCACAGCGCTGCTCAGTTCTGCTACTATGTGACGTGCACACAGCCTGGAGCTTATCAGGCACATGCTCCAGAGTCAGGCCCATAAATACTCTAATACTCATCACAATCTGTCACTTAATTTAGCTTTATTCCCTCAGTTGCTGTAACCTTTGCTAGGTTTTTCTGTGGACAAACTCAAATTCCCAGAAAATTGTATTGTATATGTCTATACTGTAATTTTGTTTTTTTACTAGCCAACAAATGCGTATACATTTGTTGGCCTGCTTATTTAGTGTCGACCTATCAATGTTTTTACCTCCAAACAAAGTGATTAAAATAATTTTTTTTTTTGCACTACTAGCTCTGTTTTAGTGATGGTACTGTGTACCCAATTCTTAGAAATTACTTTGGTGAGTACATTGTCATTTTTAAATCTTAGATCCAATTTTTAAACCATGATCCAATCACGGAAAGTTGTAATAAACCACAATTATTAGTGGAACCCCACAAATTGCCATCAATTTCTCTTTAGTTTAAGAATATGTGCTACAGAGGTGACTAATTTAGCCTTTACTCCTTTTGGAACTGCTGCTTGTGCCTTACTGCTCTTAATCTCTGTTCACTGACCTCAAAGCTAAAGAGCCCAGTGAAATGTTGAGGGTCAGCGGCACAGCTTTTTCCTGCAGCTTTACTCCATTCTGTCCACATAATTAACCGTCAAGGTAATTGTTGCTCGTTAGAGTCCTGCAACCTTCCAAGTGGTTTATTATACTGTACTTACATAAGCCTGCCTTAAAGTCTTTACCTGCTTATGTTACAAAGAAGGAGCATGTAGGTTAAGTGTGTGTGTGTGTGTGTGTGTGTGTGTGTTTAGGTTAGGGTAGGATGAAAGGTTAGGCAGTCTGCTTGTCGGACTTTAAATGGCCAAAATATCTCCATGCTACCAAATTCATGTGACCCATTTTTTTAATAATGTCTTTATCTTTTGAGCCTAGGGCTACATCTCTTATGGTGTATTCTTAGGTAACGCTGTCACTTTACCATTTTCTGTTGTCATTTTCTTTTTTAATTTGCTCCCACTCCTGACGTTCTGGTGTTTATGGTTGCATTAGTCCAAATGTTAGCATTTGTGCTGTTGCCCACTGTTACTCGCTCTCTGCTGTTTGTCTCAACCTAACTGAATGTGGACTCTTTCTAGTCATAAGATTTGTTTGGTGCAGCGCTTTTTGTAATTTTTAGTGTTATTAGTGTTCTATTGACGTATTATTGACCGTGTCAATAATAGAATTAAAGTTCTACCAAGACAAGTTATTTTACAAAAACAATTGTCTTTTTGTCCAGCCCTAGTAACACATGCACATTGACCATGTTTAAAAACATATAGTGCCCGCCCACAAAAAAAGCCACACACTAATATTTTGTTTTGCTTTGATAATGGCACGTTGGATCCCGTGGGATAGATTTGATGAACTTTGGCAATGTCACAACATTTATTTCTATCCAGAGTTGCATTAAATCTTCATAAAAGTTTTTGTATTTATGATTGGAGAGACAGAGCACTGTGTAAAGTCTTCTCTAGCACATCCCTAATATTCTCAATAGGGTTAATGTGGCCAATCCATGTGTGAAAATGAGGTCTCATGCTTCCTGAACCACTCTATCACAATTTGAGCCATCTTGAAATATCCGCATGCCATCAGGAAAGAACAAAAATCTATTGATGGAAAACCTGGTTATATTCAGCTTGTCAGTTACTCATTGAAGAAGTTGTTACCGGCTGAGAGATATTAGTCAATGCAGTAATTATCCATTGTAAGGTTCTTATTTGTTTAGTTAAAAGCCCGTGTTAATTTATTCTTTTTGGCCAGGTAGTGTTTTCACACACAGTGATAGAAATTAAATAAAAATGCATAAATTGTAGAAGATTGTAGTAACAGACAAACTAAAAAAGTGGTTAGATAGGCTTGGTAAAATCTGGTACAGACATCCATAATTTCCTCTTAGGAATTTACAATAACCTAGTTTTGACCTTTTATCTGGATGGATGGATGGATGATGGATTAGGTGACCAAACATTGTTGATCTAAACACATTTTTAGTTGGTGTGCATGCTTTATCTATTTGTCCTACCTGCCTTCTGTAACATAAGCAAGTGTACTCATGTAGACTTTTAACATGATGTATGTTTTTTTTTCTTCTTCAGGCATTGGCTTACCACATACTTTATCATCTGGTATGGCGGGCCCTACATGACATATGATATCATCGCTATGTACCTCAGCCACTACCACCGCTTCCGTGTTGAAGGGCACGAGGACTACAAGCAGCATTCGCTAAGAACTGTAAACTCCTTTGTCCACAGAGAATTCCTGCTGGTACTGCATCACATTGCCCTGCTCACCATTCTGCTGCCTATCACGCTGGTAAGAATTGAAGGGAAAGCTGATCTGAAAGAGTCAGTAGAGACCAAAAGAGACCAAAAATTAGGATAATTCAGTCACTACTGTTAAGGACTCACATTGGTAGGGAACTGACGTCATTGCTGGCACATAATTGTTTTTGTGTAAGGATTATCCACTTTTCCGTGTGTCAGTGCACTTCAGCATTCGGTTTCTTAATTTAAACATCTAAGCTACTGTACGTTCACTATTACTTCTGACTCATATGAGAGGATGCCTTCTTATGTAGTTTTGTAGCTGTTACAATGACATTGGATGAAGAAAAGCTTCATCCTGGACCATGTCATCCACAGCTAGTCCAGCCTATAAAAATGGCATGTAAAATGACAATGGCTGGGGATATTTGTTCCTCAAGTGAGAGATCAACACATAATTCAACACATGACGTAATTTATGGTGCAAATACCAATTTTCTAACCATTGACAAACCTCTCCATGTTTCGATGTCTACTAATGATTAGAGAAGTTATCTCTCAAATGATGTGCACAAGTTGTCCCTTCTGCAAAAAAGATAGGACATTAAATTTAAGTCGCAAAACTGATATATCTTCATTGATGAATTTGACATTTGACATGACCTTACAGTTGTCAGGTTGTTGGGGAGACATTAGGAATTAGGAAATTATTTATTTATTTATTTTTAAAAATAAATTGTTTTTTAGCATTTCTAAAATATGGATGACCTACACTCTATATTGTCAGTGAACGCACTGCAATCAGATTGTCAGCTAGACAGATTGAGGCACATGCTGTGTGATTACTTTCCTGTAAACAGTGGTACTTTCCAAGAGTTTGGACACAACCAAACAAACCTGAGCTTATAGCGCAACCTTCTTTTTAAAAAAGTTAACAGTGTTTTCGGTTTGGGGAGAGGTTGGGCCTCTTTACAGTCACTGTCCTCTGCTCTGAAGAACAGTCTCTCTCCCAGACACAGCAACATAGGATCCCGATATCACAGCAATGTGAGAATATTAAGTTTTGCAGCTTTTATTTATATTTTTCATTTTAATTTGATTATAACATACCTAAAAGACTCCATGTGTCGATGTGTTGATACATAAAGAGCGAAGCAGAGCTACAATGGAGTGGGCAAAAGGAGTGCTGGGCAGGGAGTGGATTGATTTTTAATGTCTTACCACCACCACCTTAAACTCTCTAGTCTGTAGTTCTTCATTCTCTAACATCTGGACTCCCCAGGATCCTATACCAAGATACTGTTTGTGGACTTTAGCTCTGCCACCCTTACAATTGTTTTACTTCTGATCTGAGAGAACTGCTCCCAGCTGAACGTACCAGACTGGATTACAGACTTCCTGACAGACAGACTGCAGTTTCTGAGGCTGGGAAAGCATGTCTCTGACTCAATGACCATCAGCACTGGATCCCCCCAAGGCTGCGTTCTTTCACCTCTGTTATTCTCCCTGTATGCAAACAGCTGGGCATCTTGTCACCAGTCTGTCAAACTCTTGAAGTTCGCAGATGACAGCTTGCTTATTGGAGATGAGTTGGCCTACAGGATTGAGGTGTTGTCATGGTGCAGCGTGAACAACCTGAAGCTCAACGCTCTCAAGACAGTGGAGATGATAGTGGATTTCAGGAAGGACCCCTCCCCCCTGTCATCCTCTGCGACTCCAGTGACCTCTGTTGAGTCCTTCCACTTCCTGGACACCACCTGGAGCTTAAATGGGAGCAGAGCATCAACTCCCTCACCAAAAAGGCTCAGCAGAGGCTGTATTTCTTGCGGTAGCTGAAGAAGTTTCACTACTATGTGAAGATGTTGGTGAATTTCTACACTGCCATTATCAAATCCTTTCTCACATCCTCCATCACAGTCTGGTTCGCTGCAGCTACGGCCAGGGACAAGGGGAAGTGGCAGCGCATCATCCACTCTGCTAAGAAAGTGATTGGCTGCAGCCTCTGATCTCTGGAGGAACGGTAAATCTCTAGGACCCAAGGAAGGGTAGCCAGGATTGCAGTCGACCACTCTCATCCCAGACACAAACTGTTTCAGCCCCTCCACTCTGGCAAGAGGCTCCGGTCAATCAAGACCAGTATCTCTCGCCACAAGAACAGTTTCTTCCCCACTGCGGGACAGTGAACAGTGCCCAAACTCACAGTCAGTCTCACTTTTTCAAGTTGTACTACTGCCCATTGCACACTTACTGTCTTGTTTTTTTTTTTATGTTCCCACTTTTGTATTTTAACTTTATATTTTAGATTGTGTTTGCACTTGACACAAACACAAATTCTTAGTATTGTTAAGTGTTCTTAACTGTGCCTGGCAACAAACCGTTTTGGATTTTCTGATATATGCGTGCCAAACCATGGATGGTGATCCATATTGATCTGTTACATCATTACCTCTTGCTGTGTACGCTTAGGACAATTTGGAGCCATTCAGATATTGGACATACGGGATACACCGCCCAACCAAACCTGACCGAATGACGAAGCAGAATTTGGACGGGACTCAGGTCTTGATTCTGCAGACCCAAATGAACCACTGAATACCTCTATTTCACACAAACCTCCATAGTCCATTTGCAGCTTATTCTTGCTTCCAGCATATCTTTCAGAGTCTATATCCGATCAAGCTACTTTTGCTGTAATTGTAAATTACAGTATAATTCCAATATTGTAATCTAACAGAGACGTACCTAAATACTTCATCAGTCACAATGGAGGGCCTCTCTCCTTTAACGTTTTATCTCAGCAACTATTCGTACAGCTTAGCCATCTTTTTGTATCAACAACACTGAGTTCCAAAAAAGGTTTGTCCTGTTTTTTCTTGTTTTCCTATTTTTCCTTACAGTTCTCCACATCTGCAGGCTTATTATTAAGTCTTAACCTCCTTGCTTATATCAGGAATACACCGATTTGCCATTATACATTTTTCTCTAGTACAATTAGATCACCGATTTACAGAGCGAGCCCTGGGAGGAAATGATACTCTCTCAGTCAGTTCAAAGGAATAACAAATGCTCTGACCTCAAAGGAATAAATGGCAGGGAAGGAAAGTCAACAGTAAGATACACATTATTATTTACTTTTTTCAAACAAACAGTAACAAAAAATTATTTTTCTTCTGCATCCTTGAATTGTGTAGTAAAGGAACATAATACATCAGTAATGGCCTGAAAGAGGAAATGAAAGATTGTAAATTGTTAGTGGAACATAAAGAAGACAGATGAAAGCTAAGCAAAAAATATAAATGAACATGACAACAACAGTTTAGAAAAATACATGTGAATCAAGACACAGTTCTTAATTGATGACATTGGGAGGAAGTTGGTACAGTATGATGTCTTTTAGTGATGGTGTAACTGAAAAACCTGAACTGTGAAACCTGAAACTAGTGATGTGAACTTGCTTTAAAAGTATGTGAGAAAAAATGTAAAAGGGTAATGTTTCTCTTTAATGACTTAAATTTTAATGTTTATAAGAGAAGCCACTTCATATAGTATTATGGTCCTAACACTAACCCGTACATGTAGAGATCTCCCCATAACGTTCCGTTATCTTTAGTAAATATACAAATATACATGTTTAGTCATACACTTGGATATGTATTAACCGAGTACTTTTTTCAGACAGATATAAATTATACTTGATTCATCATTTTCCTAATATATAGTAAATTACTATATTTCAAACACTGAATAGAAATTATGACATTCTTATGTCTGAGAGGACTCATTTTTAGAGCATTACTCTAACACTTCAGGGACCTACCTGTTAATAAATGGTAAATGGTCTGCATATATATATATATATATATATATATATATATATATATATATATATATATATATATATATATATATATATATATATATATATATATATATATATATATATATATATATATATATATATATATATATATATATATATATATATATATATATATATATATATAGCTCTTTTCTACTTATTGGTACTCAAAGTGCTTTACACAGCTTCTCATTCACCCATTCACACTCACAATCACTCTCACACACCAATGGGGGAGCTGCAATCCACTGGGAGCAACTACGTTGGGGTTCAGTGTTTTGCTCAAGAATACTTTGACATTTGAACGGAGGAGCTGGGGACCGAAACAGCAAAACAATCTGGGGGATTGGTGGACGACCACTCTACCTCACTCGTCATATTTGCAATAGGGTTACACTATCAGTTAATGAATGTAAAGACCCTTTCACACATGCACTGGAATCCTGACATTCTCCTCACATTGGCCGGAGGGGGAATGTAAATATGAGAAGCTCCCGACATGATTTGGATTTGGATCCTTTGAGCCCTGTATTATATGCGTAAGATCGTGCGTACAGCACACTGCTCTGACGCAAATTCTTGGGAGGTATTAAAGCGAGTAAATGGGGCATGTTGACGAGGTTTCTATCATTCAACTGCTGCTGCAGTCGAGAGGAGAATTATGGCTAAACTGTAGGTCGCATAGGCTTTCAGTGGCCCAGACATCCATAACTTCCAAATCTCAACAACTAATTGTGCAGCGATATGCGTTAAATAAGATGTTTGGATAATGACAGGAAGCATGATCGAAACAGGAAAAAAGGAACTGGAAAGAAGAACAGAAAATTAGAAGAATTGTCACAGTTTATAGCTGTCTAGATGTTCATATTGCTCGTCTGATTTCATAATATATAATATTTATACGTTTTATATATTCTGTTGTACTGCTGCTTTATGCATGTTTTTTTATGAATTTGTTGACTTAAAAACTAGTTGACTTAAACTTAAATATTTAAAACTAGTTTTTGAAATTACCACATCTTTTATCGATTATAATATTAATAGGTTTATTTAATAACAACAAAGACTAGGACTTTGTAGTTGTCTGTAGATGTCAAATTTTCGGCCTGTGCAGAATGCAGAAGTATAATTCTATTTTAAGTTTTCTATTATGTTGGGCCTTTGGTGCCAGGTGATTTTGCATTGAGTTTCTTCCACTAGAATCTTTTGACTCGGACAGTCTCCCGCAGTCTGTTACATGTGGCAACTATGACCACGTGATTGGCAGTGAGTTCCAGCAGCTTTGTGTTTCCATTTGTTCCTTTTTGCATTTTACATTGTTTATTTTTGTGCTCTCACTGTGTTCTCTCCATTTCCTCAAATCCTTTATGTTGTTGTGTTACTAGGACCACTAACCTCATCACTTTTACTCTATGTTTCATACTTTTTGCAAATGCTGAGTCCTCAGGAAACCCCTTCACCTGTGGCTCCATTGTTTACACTTGGGATCATCTGTTAGCTCTTAGCCTTGCTGGACCTATGAACCTGTTAGTCGGAGAATCCTGTGGAGATATGGAGGAAAGGGTGAGACTGCAGAGCTTGCATTAGCTGAGCAGAGTGCAGCTGGATCTGAAGTACAAGATCAGGAGATGCAAAGATATCCCCAGAAAAAAAATGGAGCTGTGCATAGAGCAGAACAATGTCTGTCATGTGGTGAGAGGACTGATGCACATCTCGAGCTAGGAAAGGAGGGGTTCCCACCGGATCGCTGGAGACCAGGCTTGGGCAAATTAATTGAATTTGTTCTTCAATAGATTCGTCCCCAGCCCCCAACCACTTGGGCCCCTCTTCACATCTCTCCAGGCCAGTCGTCTCCTCCCAGCTGCAGCCTCTCGCACCTCAACTCCATCTGGACAACTCTGCCCCTCCTCCTCACCGAGGGCTCCCAACAGCTTCCGACAAACCGAACCGTTCACCCCCCCCCCCGGCTCACTATGGACGAAGTGAGAAGAGAGTTTAGGAATACTAATGCTATGACGGCCACAGGCCCAGCCCATATTAGCCCCAGGCTCCTCAGGGAGTGTGTAGACCAGCTCAGTGAGTTGGTCTGGTACAACCTGAGCCTCAGACTGGAGAAGGGTCCTGGTTCTGTGGAAGACCTCCTGTGTGTGTGTTGAGCGGGTGTTGAGACTCAACAAGCTTAAGAGAGCTGGCTCTGTCCTGGACAGCTCACTTGATTCCATTGTGGAGGTGGCGTAAAGAAGGACGTTGGCCAAACTGACATCCATTATGGATAACACCTCCCACCCCCTGCGCAACACTGTGGAGGCTCTGAGCAGGTCCTTCAGCACAAGACTGTTACACAACCCTAGTGTAAGGAGTCCTATCGCAGGTTATTCCTGCATCCCAGCTATTAGTCTGTACAACACATCAATACAGTGAGACACAAACTTGTGTGTGTGTGTGTGTGTGTGTGTGTGTGTGTGTGTGTGAGATGGGTATGGGTATAATGCAACCTTTATGTATGTTGGGTAACTTTTTTTTGTGCTGTTGTTCAATATTTGTTTAGGTGAGGGGTAATATCTTTGATTGAAAAAAGTACATTGGGGTACATAGGGGTGGGGCGATGTGTTGATTTACAGTATGTGTGTTGATGCGTCACAAGTTGGGCTAGAAATTTAATATTAGACAAAGATTCGTTACCTGAGACAATTTTTGGACAATAAAGAAATTGACCTCATAATGCACAGATTTGGTTTTTAAAGGTTAACTAGAGGAGGACAAATATTTTTGTTCTGAAATCACCGGATATTATTTCTTCTAGACTCCACGGAGATTGACTAATATATTATAATGAACTTGTAGAGCAGCTTCTTTTCTTTGAGTATGAGTGAGGATGGAGCTCGGCCAAGCGTCCCTGTCTAGTGACAGTCACTCCTTAACTGCACCGGACAACGCCAGTGCTCTTTTGGGTACCGGCTTAAAAACACCATAAATTAGCGATGTATAAAAGGCAATGATCCAAACACTCCTTAAACGATCAGAAATTTGCAGAAAATCGTTGATTTCAGCAAGCTTTTTGGTCAATCTGTAAGTGCTACAAACAGGTTAGCTTCCATCCACCTAAAGCTGGAAGAAAAGGCATGTCTGTCCTTAATGTACTAATTGTTGTTGTAATGTGCCGCTGTTTCTGGTGGACACTGAGACAGTCAGTGTCAGCAGAGAGTCCCCATTAGCAGCAGATAGAGGAGGACAGGATAACTGATAGGGACTGATTTCATGGTCATTCTTCCTAAACATCACCCAGTTTCCATTTGATTAAGGAGTTATCGAGTCTATGTGGTGACTTTGCTGTATAAATAAATTTCCACTCAGTTGTAAATTTATTGGACTCAAAAGTAATCCAACAGTCCTGCAGTATATCCGCCATCATGAAGGTGGTAATGTTCAGTTTTGGGGGCTGTTGTTTGTGCTGCTATTGAACTGTTGTGCAGACAGGATATTTTGTTATGTAGCCAGTCCAGTCACTGATATACTTGTGTATGTGAGTGTGGTGAACAAAATAATATTTAAAAAAAAAACAACAAAAAAAAACAGTTTCATAACATGCAGTTACCAGTTAATTAATCAATCCTAAAATGATATTCTACTCTAGCTGGTATAACCAATTGTTATGCTCTTATCATATTATCTTCCTGGTCTGCAGTACAGAAAAGGTTAAAGTTGGGTTATTTCTCTTAAAGCGAAGCACAATGTCAGTATTTCACTGCTGCACCTTTAAAAAGAGAATATTAGAATGTAATTGTGACTACAAAGTGATCTAGAAATCTAATAATATGAATTTAAAAAAGTCAAACTGATATTTTTGCGGTTACAGTATTTAAGCTAAAGTATAGTAAACTGAACTCTTTACTGAGGAAATGTAGATGCAACACATTCCGTTAACTTGAATGGAACAAGCTCTTGCTTTAATTATATTGCGGAGAGACTTTATGTTAGTCCGTTTTTCAGACTAATCAATTTAGTCTGTAAAACACAGATTACAGTTAAGTCCGGTTTATTTTGGGGGGAGGAATAATGCCCTGAAGTGCATACTTTTTATTATATTAAAATATAAAAGATTGCTGAATTTAAATTTGATATTTTTAGTAAATTAATTGTTACTGTATATTATTTTATTATTATATTTATATTAATTGAAAAATAAAAGCATCCTTAATCAATAGCTTAATTGCTAAAAAAATTAGGTGCAGCCCTAATTTTATATATATGAACTCCATGTTTACCTTTACTGACTGTTGTGAATTGTTTACACAATGAACATGCCTATTTAATTTGCTTCGGCCGATGTCCGCGGCAGAATTCTACTGACATTTTCTGGAGTTCATATGCGAAACAGGCTTTAGTAATTTTACATAATGGTGCTTAAAATGTTTAATGTGTTACACTGTAGCTACTTTATACTTTACTTATTATGACAGTAACTCCATAACTCCTCACCTGTTTTCACTCTGCACTTGAGAAATATCACTGCTTTATGCATTTTCAGGTTTTCAGTACTGAAGTGTTTCATAGTTGTTGAACTAAGCAGCCATAAGGGAGAGAAACACATAGTGCTGCATGGAGAAAGTAACCAAAAGAAGGCAAACAGAAAAAAAGTGTTACTCAATTTCTTTTTCAGACCTAATCCTGTCTGATTAGGCTTCAGATCATTCTATTTTTATTTTTAAATTTATATTTAGTTATTGGGCAGACACTTTTATCCATAGCAACTTACAAGTGACATACAAGGCAAGCAAAAATATTGCAAGTGAGGCTGCTGAGCATGCAGAATTTGGTATGTTGTTCGTGTGAGCTAAAGAGCTTTGCTTGGTATCTTTTGTGTGGTGATGGGACCATCAGACGACATTTGTTGGCAGAGCGGTGTGGGCAGCAGGAATTGCAGAACTCAATAAGTGAGTTGAGGTAAGCAGGAACTGTTAAGTTAACCACTCTGAAATCAGAGCTTTGTCTTAGTAGGGACAATCTCTGAAGACCCAATGCGTATGTGTTGTATTAAAGACTAGAACTTCAGTCTTTGAGAGGTTGAGCTAAATATGTCTTTCTCTCATCCAAGCAAAGATGTCAGACAACGGGCAGATAGGCAAGATGAAAACCTGACATCATCAGGTGGAAAGACAGGAAGAAATGTGAAAAAAGCCATTTCAGTGGATGATAGAAGCCAGGGATGTAGTATAGATGGAAAAGAAGAGGAGCAAGAATTGAACCCTTTGGCACACTGATAAAGAGGCGGTGAGGGTTAGAACCATGAAGCCAGGGTAGAGCTGTTCCAGAGATGCCAAAGAGAGCGTCTGGACAAGAGGATCTGGTGGTTCACCATTTCCGAGGCTGCAGATGGGTCGAGTAGGATTAAGACCGAAGACTGACCCACGGCTTTTGCAGCCTGCAGGGATTCCTTGACTGTTAGAAGTGCTTTTTCTGTAGAGTGACCACTCTTGAACCCAGACTGGTTGACATCAAGGAACTCGTTCTGAGAAAGAAAATCTGGGAGTTTATTGAAGACTGCTTGTTCAAGGGTCTTGGCCAGAAGTGGAAGAATTGCAGACATGTGTTCCAGGGACTATTAGAATCATCATACTGGTGTGAATGTATCCAATAAAGGGTTAAATTTAGCATTTATGAAATGCATGAGATATCAAATTTTGACATTTACTTTGTGTATCGCAACATACCTTAAAAATATAGCAGAATTATTTGTGGACCATCTCACTCCGCCCTACACGTCTGATTGTAACATGTAACATGTAGCCACTCTGTTTTCCTAGTATTATCCAAGGTTAGCAGGCCAGGTGCAGTGGTAACTTAGTCCTTTGTTTTCACGGACAGTCAGAAGCAATATGAGATCACATTACCCTACATTATTCAGCTCCAGCTGCAGTCATCCTCTTTTCTTTACTCTCCCCCCCCTCTTCTCCTGTTGTTCCGTCACTCATGAGCTTTTATTTGATTTGATGGGGTAATACATTAGCTTGTAGTGTTATCCAGCAAGCTGTTACAGTGAGAACAGTGATATGCACGAGGAAAAGGCAAACCAAAGAATCAATCGTGACAGGAGGAAAAGTACAGCTGTAATAAATAGCTGATATTTATTTGTTGTGTTTGATATCCAAATATTTGTTTCACTTTTTTTTTCTGGCCTGGCTCACTGTGATGTCTAAATGGAACAGAGTCTTTGTTAATGTCCATTTATTAGTTTCACTTGTTTTGTTATTACACAAGTTTTAAGTAAAGAGCTTTGGGTGGTTTGTTTTAGATGTATATTCATATCAACAAATTAATTTGATGATATAATTATTATGCATAGTAATATTGATAAAGTGATGTTTGATAAATGTATTTGCACAAATGCTATAGATATAACTATAACATGTAGGACTGCACAAAAGGAGGACATTTTATAGCATTCAGTCCTATACTGATTTTAACCCTTGAAATCAAATTAAAGATATTAATTTCTTTTGGAGAAAAGTTCTCTGACTTACCAAAATACACAAGGTAGGATACCTTGTACAAATGTACACAACATTATGGCACCTTTCAGCTAGTACAAATGTTCAGTCATGAGGACAAAATCAAAATGCATTGAATTTCTAGATAGGTGGGATGTCTGTGACCAGGTAGTTTCTGTGGTAAAAATGTGAAACTTTCATTGTATTATAGACTTTTGTGGAGCCATGGTATGACCTACCCTACAACGTATGAAAACCAATACAAAATTACATGGTGATGAAGCAGTCTATGAGCAACCTGGTGTAAGCTGCACTGCACAGCCATTTCATTCTGGTTGTTGGTAAGAGGCTAGTTTCTCAGCTCAGACACTTCTTAAAGCAAGTTGGGACATTTCAAACATTCACCACAGGCCTATGCTCCTCTGAAGGGCCCTTACTGACATGAAGGTGGCATGGAAGCAGTTGCATCAAGATGTGCAGGTTAGAAGGAACAGCTGTTACTATACGATGAAGAGCTTTCCATGTTTATCCACTGCTAACGTGGCATTGATGTCTTTAAAGTGTTTCTGTTGCTGGGGTTTGTAGTACTTAAAGAGTGTTATGGAAGATTCTTGATTTTATAACACATTATATCAGATCTCAGGTACTGTACATTAAACATTAAGGGCCTAATCAGACAGAAAACGTTTTAGCTGATTGCTGTTTCCTTTTTTGCGGTATTAGGTGGCCTTTATCATTTCTCTAAACATCTGTGAAATGTAGAGGTAGAGGGTACCTGCTCTGGCTCTGGTTGAGAGTTAGTGGCTGCTCTTAACTATTCTAAACATAGAAACGGCTGTCGATGTGTGTACATGAGAGAAAAAAGGGGAAAGATCACGGGGAGAAGATCAGCTTGTTCGGGAGATTTGCCTGGATGATGGTCACTTCCAGGCGTATTTTAGTATAAGTTGAGACGGTTTGTAATCTACTTTCAATCATCGGTTTCTCAATTCATTCAGGTAGACAATGGAAAAAAACACGGGTGATGTCAGATACTTTTCGGCTCTGAATGAGCAGCCTAAACTAGATGTGTTCAGGGTGCTGCAGCAAAAACCTCAATTTGTGGCAAAACATGAGGCATGTTACAATGCAAAAGTATGGAGAAAAACCCTGTTTATTAGCCTAGCTGCCCTAGGCTGCTAAAATGCATCCTGTCTGATTAGGCTTTAAGGTTACTGTAAGTAAATGTAAGTATTAGATTGGAATTGGTAGATATATTGGATCTGAAAAAAAAAAAAAACTACACCAGAACATTCCTAGTATTTATATGTGCTTTTGAAAGAAACATTTAAGTAGGAGCAACACCTCAAACATACAGAAGAATAAAGGTAGCACGGATGTCCAAGGCAGGTGGGGAGCGGTAGGCAGGAACTTTAAGTTTGGTGTAGAGTTCCCATCTGTGGTCTCAGTGATTCTTCCATGGGCAGATGGAAGGGCCACATCTAGAGCTACTCATACTTTATTTATTGTCAGCACACAGCAAGCTAGGCTACCAGACTTTGCTTGTCTTTTGTTTGGAGTCTCTATCTATCTGCTCTGACTCAACTATTCTAGGATTGCCTCCAACCACACAGCACTGTGTCGCTGGTCAATATTTGAAAGCTTCATTTATTACTTATGTACAGGACATCACTCCCTCGTCTGCTTTGGCCTTCCTCTCCCAGCATTTTTGGCCTCAAGAGGTTGTGGTAGAGTAGGACATCTGTTTATGTGGTTGTAGTGCTGACATTATCTACCAATATCAGATAACTGATTTTACTCAATAGCCTTTGAGTGTCAGTCCTCTGTTTAATCCATCTAAATGAGTTTAGAATTGAAACATGCTCATTGCATCAGGCATGTAAATGTTTGGTTGCTGTAAAGAGCTGCTAAATTAGAGTACAGTATGTATTTGTACTTTAGTCCTTGCTAAAGAGTTTACCAATTAAACCCTGTGGCTAATTTATTTATGAATGCACCGTAAAGAAGTGTCTAGAACAAAGCTTTATTTTATTGTTAAGCAAAGTTGTTCTCTGGTACATTTCTAGGATTGTGGTTGTTCAAAAACACCTCCCTTGGTCCAAAATCTGCATTTCTGGACCACATATTCATAACAGATGCCAAGAAAGGCTTTTTTTAAACAAAGTATTCTTTGCATCCAGTTCACTGTGAACCTGTCACTTGTACCTACCTTACCTAGCCTTATTTCAGTGACATGTTTGAGGTGACCAAAGTCTCTGAAGTTTCTCTGTTGACTGATAACTGACGAAGGTCAGTTGAAATCCTTTCTCAGTCTTTCCTACCAAAGCCAATTCACACTGACATCCTCTATCAACTGATATTACAGAAAATACTCTGCAGGACATTATATAAGATGCTATACAAAACGGGTACATTTTTTAAGTGTTTATGGATTTTATTTATTTATTTATTTTTTCCCCTAGCCACAAGATTTATCCAAAAAGACTGTGCGTCTCGCAAGAGCAGTTTTTAGATCATTGTGCTGAATTGAGGTCAGATTCTCCAGAAATTCTGCAAATGACAAAACACTGTAATTAAATCTTTCTTCTGTCAGAATTTTGCATCAGTTACTGTTTCTTGCATTAGGCCCAATGTTTGGATCCCAGTCGGCTCTTCATCATGGCACAGAGTTCAAAAACAGATGTGACACAATTATTAAGATACCACCAGGCTCAGTAACAATAGACACGCCGATAATATATAATAATTTACAATCCAAGAGTGTTGTAGTTCAAAGAGCAGGTGAGCTACAGCAAAACTCTTTATGTAACTACTTATCATTGGTTGCTATATGTACACATTTTATAATATGTAGGAATAATCTATATTTTTTCTAATTTATTCATAGAAGATAGTTGGAGGTTTGCCTTTTTTTTTCTTTTTGTGTGAAACATGTAGCAGCTTAGCAACTGGGTTTCAATAGAAGATATCTATTATAATCTGAAATATGCATATATGTTGTAAAAATGTTGGTAGGGCCATCTTGGTGCCGGTCCCGAGCCCAGCCAAAATGGGAGGGTTGTGGCAGTAAGGGCATCTCCTTGCCTAAATCAACCTAACTCGTTCCACTGTGGCGCCCCCGATGTGACAAACTGAAAGTCGTTGATCTTTGCTGTAAAAATGTTAAAGGACTAACATGTAGTGTATTTTTGCTAC
Source organism: Channa argus (assembly GCF_033026475.1). Classification (NCBI taxonomy): domain Eukaryota; kingdom Metazoa; phylum Chordata; class Actinopteri; order Anabantiformes; family Channidae; genus Channa; species Channa argus. The sequence continues at coordinate 3,851,429 of NC_090218.1, forward strand.
ATATTATATTTAACAGCAGTTTCAGTCCTATAATGGATCTAAATAAACTTTAACAACCCATTTTAAAACGTGTTATTGTTCCTTGACATTTGAACCCTGTTTTAGTATTTTCCCTTTGAAACTGAATGTCAGCTGTGTTTTTTTTCCATGCTTATGTTTGTTTGCTCACCCTGTGTGTGCTCTGTCTGTTCCACAGTTCTTCAGAAAGGACCAGGGGGATTTCTTCATTGGCTGCTTGTTTCTAACGGAGCTCAGCACACCATTTGTCTCCCTGGGGAAAATACTTATTCAGGTGAGACAGCATGTACAATATGCATTCATAAGGCAAAAGCTGAGAAGTCATGCATTTGTATAATGGCTTTTTATTTAAAAAACTTAAAAGCTAACGGTTTTGAAATTCAGTAAAAGAATTATATTATAACGTCAGTAGAGACCGAGGTCAGCTTTCCAAGATCAGTTCTCACACAGCCAAGCTGGGCAATATTTTGCTCAGTAAGCAGCAATTTTGCTTACAGCTTCGTCACTTGGGTCACTATCATTTATGTAGCTATTATTTTAAGGGTTCTTGTTTTAAAAGTCCAAAGAGGTCAAGGAGGTAACATTACCTTTACAACCTATATATAGCTCACAAAACTGACAGTTGTTGGATTAAAATGAGAAACTGCTGTTGTCTACCAATTATTGCTGTTTTGTTGTTTTAAAATATTGCTGAAATTTAAATTAGTAAATTTGGCACTGTTATTTAATTGTGAACTGTGTGCGTGGTTTAGAAAGTGAACAGTTAATTTGCTAGATAGATCCACTAGATAGAGGGACCCAAAACTTACTTTCTTTGTTCTGTGATGGCAGTTTTATCCAAGCAATGCAGAACATATGTAACATAGTAAAACGACTGTATATATCATTGCAATAAAATGACATTTCAAAGAAAGTACAGTACAGCAGTGTATGCTAAATGTATTCAGGTAAAGGGATTGCAAATAATGAGTATTTGAAAAATTCCTCTCTAAATATGACTCCCAAGCTACTTTAATGTGTTGTCCTGCATCTGTTTGAATACTTTACACTTCAAAGAGCTACGAATACTATGATGTAGCCTAATATGATTTGTAGTCTCGCAAAACTGTTAACTACAGTTGAAATCGCGAGCAAATAATTTAAATTATAAATTTTGATTGTGATTTGATCTTTTAGCCAGATCACCCACCACAAATAAGCATATTAGTAAAGTTCCCATGTTTGTAAGTATACAGTTTTTGTACAAAAATGCTCTGAAGTACAGTTGTGTCACCCCTGATTTATTCAAAGACAAGTGTAAATTCTATATATATTTACACAGTGACATGTTTGTGGCACGATTCCCACATTAACTGTATGTCTAAATTGTGTTTTAGCTATCTGTCTAACATTAATGTAGCAATCAGTTAAAAGGCACTGTTAACTCTTATTGGCTCTTAACCCATCTGCTGCTGTTAATATTAATTAGCTCTATTCAGACAGCACCATTGCACTGCCTGCTGACAACACTGACTAAGAATAGGATGGTATAACTCTTTTCCCCATGAAATCTGTGGACTGTGAGTTTTCAGGCCTTTGCTGACATCTGGTGTCAGCGGAGAGAAAGAGCAAAGCAAAGCTTCATTGCTCATTTTCTGTCTCTAAACCCACTGCCCTCCTTTGGACTAAATCAGCACAAACAAACACTGCTGTAAAGCAATACAAAATGTCTGTTAAGTCCTGTTGATTTCTGTTGAGTATTCAAGATGAACCCCCAATATTTCAACTATAACAGAAAATCATAGTAAATAAATAACAATAAAGTAAAAGACATAAGTGTGGGACTTTTACAGTATTTTTCAGAAACAAATGTTACACAAACCATTGCATTGCAATCAAATGAATTTGAACTGAACGAATGGTAACAAATCTAGAACACAATTGCTCAGGCTGTATTTTCTCATTCTTAGCTGTACTTTGGGTTTTAGCATGTTGTCAAGCTAACAGAAGTGGTTAATATTTAGGTTGCCATAAAGCCCTGGCACAGCAAAATGAATCTGCCTTCTATTTACTTTTGGTTCCCTAAAAGATTAACTGTGTCCCCTCACCATTACTTGGCGAGGCAAACAATGTTTAGTAACGCTGAGCTAGATGTGAAAAATATTTAAACGTTCCTATAGCTGTGCCTGTACTATGTCACCATGAATCCATAAGATGAGACATATTTACATTATAGCAGAAATAATATTGTCTGTGCATATATCTTTTAACATGTACTGTATTTAACCAAGAGATACTCAAAGCATACAGGATTAGAGCTTGCAACATGTTCCTCATCATCCACATCCTCTCTCTCATCCCTCTCTCTCATTTTTGTCTCCCTCACCAGCTCGGTCTACAGAACTGCTGGCTGCACAAGATAAATGGCGGTATGGTACTGTTCACGTTCTTTTTCTTCCGCATCGCCCTCTTCCCCTTCATGTACTGGATGTATGGCCGCCACTATGGCATCCCGCTCTACAGCGTGCCCTTTCACCTGCCACTGTCCACTAACCTTGGCAACTCGTGCATCCTGGCACCGCAGGTCTACTGGTTTGTCCTACTCTGCCGGAAGGGCTACCGTCTGTACAAGCGTAGTCGCAGGCCTGACTTGTCTCCTGCGGCTACTGCCACTGACACTTCTAAGAATGATTGATTTTCAGTTCACGGTTGCTCGTTCAAGCCACACAATCAGCTACTAATGCAAATACTTCTGCAAAGGCCCTCGTTTGACTTAACACATTTTATATAGCACCATTTGTCCCATATCTCCTGGGCATTTTCTGCACAGTTTAACTCCTCTGTTATCAATAAGCTGCCTCAGTGGATCTTTCTGCCAGTCTAACACTACTACTGAAGTTTCATGATTTGGTGTTTGTTTTTTTTTTCCCCTAGATCTTAATGAATTGCTACATTGCATTGCATATATTTTCAACACTTACAGATCGTGTTTGCTTTAGTGCAAGAAAATTTGGATTAATAGCACCAGAAACTGAAGAGAATCTTTCAATGACAGACATTACCTTATAGCTTCTTCTAATTTGGAAGGTCTGTTACTGTGTGTGTGTGTGTGTGAGAGAGAGAGAGAGAGAAAGAGAGAGAGAATCTGTTAAGATAGGTTTTATTTATTTTTATGGTTTTGGTCTTAACAGTCAGAAATTTGCATTCCCTCCCTCATCTATTCTAATTACAACGTACAAAGACTAGAAATAGTGGTGAGTACAAATAGAAAAAGAAATTATGAGGAATACATGTCAGCTTATCTTCAACTCAGAGTTAAAACAGCTATATTATTAATGTGACCTGTTAATGTGATATGTTCTGATTTGTCATTATGTTCATTGGGTTTGTCTTGTCCCATTGAGAAAGCCAACATGGCATCAGTTTGCAAATCTGCAAACAGTCCTATGTTCCTCAATGTAACATCAATCATATATTTATGCTTTTCTTTTATGTCCCGTATAGATTCCATTCAACAAGGAACCACTGCTGTGCCAGCTAACACATAAAAATATCACTTGTATACAAATATGTCACCTATAAAAAGGTGCCAAAATCAAACAAGGTCACTCTGGATTTGTTTTACTTTAGGTTTGTTGTTTGTTACTGCGAACAACAGACATTTATTAACGCGAAAATACAATAAGATGTAGGTATCTGTTTAAAAAATACCATTTATTTAGACTAACTACATTTCTTGAATACAAACATTTGCAAAATTTCAGAGTTTGAATTACTGCTGTGTTAGTTGTGTATTTTTTCGTTTTCGCAGAGGTCTTACCCACTTTTTATTTAGAATACACTGGAGCGTTGTCGCTACCATAAAACCGCTGTCATTGCGAGCCAGCCCTGATGTTGAGCAGCTTGGCTTTTGAGGGTCACTTTCAGTCAAATGCCATTTCCATAGAAGACCTTTTTTTTTTTTTTTTTTTTTTTTTTAAATTTGTGTAAAATCAGATCTGATTATCAAACCACAGAAGGGGATATGGTAATGCCTAAGGTGGGCAACCTCAGGGCCGAGATCGGAGTAATAAAATGAGCAGTGGCTTCCCATGATATATTCAAACTGAGGCTCAAAATTTCTGTTTAATAAGCTGCATAAATTTATATTATCAGCTGACATCATCAAACGTACTGTATAGTTTCCTTTAGGCTTCAGAGATTTATATACACTTGCTGCATCAAGCACTTCACGTTTTTAGACATTTACATTATAGCTTAGTCTCATAGTTTTAAACATGAATCTAGATAAGAGAGGACAATTTTTATCATGCAAAGTATTTTTGTTGGAGTTACAGTTGCATAAAGATATTTGTCTTAAGGGTATAAACTTGGAATTTTTTGATCCTGAGAATGTTGTTTCTTCATGTTTCTTCATATCAAATAATAAATATAAGATATTCAAAAGTTTTCTGCAGGGTTTGTTTCATATACAATCTAGACTCTGGAGTTAATTTAACTTCTGGTTAATATTTGTGAGCATCCAAGCTTTCTATGGAACTGACTAATTATGTGTTTATGGCCTTTTACGTGTCCTGCAAATTCAATCTATGCAAAAGAGCCTGTGGTGCATATACACAATAATTACCATCATATTAAATGAATCAACGCCTCAGTATTTGATTTTCTTTTAACATGTTTGGGGGCCTACATTTATTGTTAGTGTTTTCCTTTTTAATTTCTAATTCTACTGTGACTCCCCAAGTCATGCTGCAGTTGGAAGTTAATCATTTTGCTTTTAAATTTACCTCACCTGTGCTTTGATTCATATTCCTAATTTATATATACATATAATTATTATTCCAACGTCACAGTTTTTGCATGTAATGCATGCTGATATTTTAAAAACCGCAGTTCAGGTGAAGAAGAAAAAATTTTTTTTTTTCCTTTTTGCATGCTGATAGATTGACAGACCAATTTTTAAAAAAGAAATAAGTCTGAACCCAGCTAATGTGAAAATACTTTTGTCTGAAAGCAAATTTCCATAGTCTAATCCTACACTACATACACTAAAGTGTCTACAAAACTAACAGGATTTTGCACACATTTTACAAAAGGCAGAAAATGGCTTTGCCAATATACGTTTTGTGTCCTTCATATTAAATCGCAGTGTTTCCACGCATTCATTTCAATGTGAATGCTAAAGCATCTTTTAACAGTAGCAGCTTTCAAATTATAAGTTTCCTTGTGTCAATACTGCTGACAGGACTAATGTGCTTCTGTTGCATTGTGGGCTTACAAGTATTACAGTGCTCAGTTTGGGGTTCTTGTTATTTTCTGCCCTCCTCTATGGCAAATACTGTATGTCTGGTAGGAACAGCAGTTTAGGGAAAAAGTGATGAGTTATCTTGTTGGTAGACAGTCTGCGGGTTTGCTGACCCACAGTGAGAGCATGACGAGAGAGTAAGGAGAGCCGAGCAGCTGAATGATGGGCCTGTTTGTCAGGTTTGGCTGGAGCCCAGGAGAGTGCAGGCCTCTTTTGTCTGTGGTTGGCAAGGCCACTGTTCCTGGAAACATCCCAGGCTCTTTGTTCTGCTTTCAGCTGAACTCTCCCACTGTTTTATTTTTTTGTCATGCTCAGGCTTTGACATCCACTTTTTTCCATATATAGAAGTATAAAGGCAACCAAAAGGCAAAACAGCCCCAACATTTTCAAAATGGCATAATAAAATGAGGTGTGCTAAATTAGGGTGCTATGTTATCATTTATAATATTCTTACACTTAAGTTTATAAAAGCACATTGTCAATGGCCTCCACTTTCATTATAGGGAAAACCAGTTGTTGTTACCTTAGTCAGCCATTTTTATTTTTGTTAGTAGGAATTAAAGCTGCATCATATTCCTGTACTCAACATTTCTGAGACTGACTGTTGTCAGAATAGAATGAGCCCTTCCTCCTCTCTGCTGCCATCTGTTGTTAGGATTATCTGCTTGTCCACTCTGCAGTTTGCAGGCTGGCAAGTTGGGATTAATGTGGCTAGGTGGGCATTTCCTTATAAACCTGTGCATGTCTCCAATGTAACCCTGTAGCTTTAAATATATATCTCAGTTTTCAGTCACTGTAACATTACCTTCCACTAAGTACAGTGTAAAAGAATATCTGATGTTATATGCTTTATGTTATAGCTGTTCGGGGCTATTCAAATCTAACTAGTTGAGTTGAGCATCATTTGCCATAGAATTTCATTCTTGTTATATTTTTAGTAGAAGCTTATTTAGAATATATATTAGAATTTATACTAATGTGACACAACACCTTGACCATAATTGGGCTTTGCAGAAAACCTTCTCCTCTTAGCATCTCCAAGAATAACTTTTTATACTTTAAGAAAGTCAGTTTAAAGTCCATGTTGCCTTAGAGTCTTATTAGCAGGTCCCTTTGGCAGTATCTTCGCTTGATTGCCAATTGTGGAAATGTCTGTCAAATCTGACAAGTCATAGGAACTGTTTGATGGACCAATGGCAGGATGTACTAGCTTTTATCCAGGCATATGCCTACACAACATGGCAGCCTCTGGTAGCCTGCGTTGATTTTGAGCAGTGGTTTTACATGTGTTCAGAAATACCTCTACACATATACTAGATGCAATTTATTGAGCTTGTCCACAACCACCCTGACCTAAGTACCTTACTTCATTTATTTTGTTGTTTACTCTGCTGTGATCCCAAAATTAACCTCTCTGAGTGTTGCCATGACTCCTTTAATCTTGTGGAAAACAGAAGTTCCAAAATTTGTGTCCAAAATTTTAATCGAGTTACTTGTGTACTTACAAACGAGTAATTTTATACTCTTAGCAGTTGATTAGAGTGACTAGCCAATACTTGATATTTAATAAAAGGCCCTATAGCCTATTGATCTGACATTAGAAGATGCTCAGCTCCATTTACCTCATAATTTAGTCATGGCCAAGGGATGACATGCCACATAAATTCAATTGCTAGGAGTCTGTAATACTGTCAAATCTGATCCTGAACTGATGAAACCATTTGAGAATTCGGAAAGCTTCACAGTATGCAGAGGGGTATTCTTATCTTCACAGGTATTCTTTGCCATTCAGTAGATTTTTAATACAGAAAGTCTTAAATTCATCCTCTTTGCTCAGGGTTTAATGAAGTTAACGTGTGTAACCTATAAAGGTTTGATACAGTAATATTCTGAATGATCGTGTCTAGAAGGTGTTTGTTTTCAAGCAAATTTTTTTCCAATTAAGCTTGACATGACATAGGTTTTGATACGTCATCTTCTAAAGGTTAGTACACCAAAGACTGTCAGGCACTTTAGGTAATAATGCTAGATGTAGTGATTTGAAGAGAGAATTATTTGATTTTGAGTAGTTTAGACATGATGTGTGGATGATTTGTCTTAATAGCCATGTGACCCAGTTCTAACTTAAAAACACAACTACCCTCCAGTCTTCATCCTCTTTCTTTGGACCACAGAAAGTGACCAGCTGGGTGGGTTTTGATGGATGTTCATAAACACTGGAAAAAAATATGACTCCTGTTCTTTGGCTAATAAAAAATGCCATTAAAATGTGTGGCATCTGATAGATGAGAACATGGACACCAAAAATAATGTTTACTATGCTAATCCTAGCATATGTCTAGACTATGTAGGGAAATAGCTAGCTTCTTGTTAACACTGTTTTGTAACTCCATTCTGACACCTTAGGCTATAATGTATGTTGAATAGTCTGTGGAGCTTATGCTAAGGCTTAACTTACACTTTTGAGTCTATTCGATTTCAAGCTACTAATAATAATAGTCAATTGGTAGTGGATTAAAACTTTAGCATAGGCCTACCTACATTATGTTTGGCACTGGCTAACATTTTAGCTATAGCTAGGTTTAATTCTATTGTTAAGATAGTGGTATTTGCTAACTCTTTAACTCAAATCCAAGCTAACACCTGTCATTAATATGTGTTGAGTGGTGGTTGGCTAAAATATTAGCAAAGGCCTACACTTATTTCACAATAGTCGTCTGTAACACTTTTGCATGAGAATAATTATGCTAGGCTTAATGCTAACATTTTAGCATGCGCATACACTAGCAATAGTTGGATTCTTGATAAGATTACTTTAAGTGAGAATACAGTTTATGCTTCCACTTCAGTGTATGGTATTGAGTGGGTGAGACTAACTGCTAAGGCTTTACCCTTTGTGAAATAAGCATTAAGCTAACACTAATACGTTAGTGTTAAGCTGTAGGCTATAATAATAGGCCCCATGCTGAAACTTTAGCGTAGTTGTGAAACACATTGAAGATGCCGTCAAAACTATAAAAAATTACATGCAGCTTCAGTTCTTTAAGTGGGTTTCTTAAATCAGTATTCAGAAAACCAGTGGTTTGTCTTCATATGCTAATTCTGCATTTGCTGGTAAAATCGGATCGTATTGTTATTTAAAAACACTAACTTTGTTAGCCTTCATTATTTCCGCCCCAATTTATGTTCTGGCCACCGCTGTGTTTAAAATATACTGTTGAATGCTAATATGTTGTCAGACTTGTAAAGAAACATTTCTTTAGGAACAGAAGTTATACAATACCAGGACTTTATCTTGTTAAGGCTAAAATGTAAAACTGTCCTTTTAGCTCAAAACATAATTTTTTTTTTCCTCAATTTTTTTTCTAAAAAACACCCAAGACATGGCTCCATCTAATCTGATGCCAAATGACATGCATTTTTCAGAGCTCCTGCAAAGAAAACACTAATCAGTAAACGGGGAAAAGCATTGACTAATTTTAGTGTCTTTATTACCTTTTAAGTTGAAATGGGAAATGCCCTGTTACATTCAACAATAAACTAATATTCCAAACAGCTTGGTGTTAATGCATGTTTAGCTACTTTTGGGGGTATTGTTGAGATGTGAATGGGAATGAAAGCATTGTACAAGGTCACGTCTGATACTATGATCCTTTGTGTATAGTGTTGCTGTTTTTACATGCGCACATATCCATTCAACATTGTTCCCTCTTCCCTAGGCATTGCAGGATTTAGGCTGGAGTGAGCTGGATATCGGTTTTGAAGATAGAATGACCAAAAAAATAAATAAATGCTGTCTAATGCCATATTTATGTTGGCTTTAAATGTGAACTGCTGGATGAAAAGTAGCTTTCTTTTCCGCATTTTCTCCTGGGATCAGACTAGTAGCATAATATTGGCCTTGGGAACAAAACAAGATAGTTTGACATAACAAAATTCTGTTTGATTTCTTCTGATATGTAAATGTGGCATTAGACTGCACACGCATGAAAGGCACAAATATGGGACTGATTTCATTTGTAGACTGTGAACCAAATTTAGTCTCCAGTGCCTTGTAAACATTCTATTTGTAATACCCACAAATCTGAGTATGAAAAAACAAAGTTGGCAGGCAGTGTTTACAAGTTGTGGCTGTATATATTGTTTATTATCATCAGCTTGTTCTCAAGAAGGATTACACTTTCAGTCATTTTGGTGTTCACAGCAATCATCAAACAAAATAAAGAAAGATAAATTATGCTTTTATTTTAACTAGTTGTAACTATGTAAAACTGCTATGCATTAAATGCTAGAATGAGACTCAAACCTGTCCTTAGAGTTTGTTATAATTCGGGCCTTAATAATTATATTCTGTAGCTTTTAATCTATACTTGCACATATCCTAAATTTCCACATGGATATGTATAATTTAAGGTATAACTATACTATAGGCTTGAGTTTGTTTGCTGTGTATGTGTTGTTTTACACTTCATTTGGCAGTTGGTTGATTTGTATGTTTTGGAGATGTGGATATTAATCTTGACATGTTTACCACTCACCTTTTTGCCATGGGTGTGTAACAAACTTAAATGCAGCACCTTCACAACATTTAACACTTCCTGCCCTACATTATTTTTGATAGCATTCTAATTTTTCATACAGATAATATCAGAATGGATGCATATGTCATTTTTTTCTAGCGCGACCTCTTTTGAGGACATTTCCTATTTGAAAAGAGACTGGACTGTTTTGTGAAATAACAATTCATGTAGGAGGAGTTGTGTGCTGTAGCTGCAATTTGTGAATTCAGAGCACCCCTTTAAAACTCAATAAACTTGATTTGATAGACTGTTTTGAACAGGTCTCATTTTTATTTTCCTTGTCTTGTGTCTCTCCACGTCATTAAAATCCATTTGAAAAGACAGCTGTGGTTTTTGTTTTTTTATATAAGCCACTAAAATTTTAACTTATATTCTTTTGTATTTCTATTTATAAGTGATCAAACAACCTGGAAACATATCTGATTTTTATTCAAAAGCTGCTGTACCCTGATTGGTACATGGTACTATGAGACAAAACCTTCCTAAAATAAGCCCCTCCCACTCCACTTAAAGCCAGTAGTATTATCTCAGCAACAAAAAGAAATACAGAAATTTCTACTGTGAAATGTGAAATCTGTTCTCACTTTGCCAAGTTGGGGTTAAGATGATACTGATTGTAGAATATTTTGTTACAAGGTGTTTGTTTGCAGATTGAAAAATATTCAGTGCAAACTTGGGGGTAACTGTGGGGTAAAGACTTTTTTTATTTGGTGTCCACATTATTCAGTTGGTATCTGTGTCTGGTCGTGTTTCTTTCAGCTGCAATGCAATTTCATGGCCACCTAGAGGCACTGCTGGCTTAGGTGCTGGATTGATTGAGTTACTGTTGATGTTCATTTGGTTAAGGTCATCCTGTTCATTTTTTTGATTATGGTAACTATTTATCGTCTTTAATGTTCTTGTTTGAAGGTATGTTATTTCAACCTAGGCAACGTCTATAGTATGTCAGCTGCTTAACATGAATCTTTTAGGAGAGGAAGCGTTAAACCTCCAGTCAAACAGTACCTTTGGAATGTGTCACATACATCTGTGTTTTTCCTCTTTATGGGTAAAAAAAAAAGACTTTTTATACTTTATGGTGCATTTAGAAAGTATTCACAGCGTGTAATCTTTCCCCATATTGTTATATTACAGCTTTATAACAAAATGGATTAAATTCATTGTTTTTCTCAAAATTCAATAAACAATACCCCATAATGACAATGTGAAAGAAGTTTGTTTGAAATCTTTACAAATGTATTAAAAAGAGAAAATGAAAAAAATCACATGCACATAAGAATTTGCAGCCTTTGCTGAGCTCTGTTACATTCTGTTTCCACTAATCAGTGGCCGGGCGAGTGGTCATCAGTAAAAGGCACATCACAGCCCACCTGAAGGAATCTCAGACAGTGAGAAACAACATTCTCTAGTCTGAGGAAACAAAGATTGAAGTCTTTGGCCTGAATGGCAACTGTCATGTCTGGATGAAACCAGGCACCGCTCACCACCTGGCCAATACCATCCCTGCAGTAAAGCTTGGTGGTGGCAGCATCTTGCTGTGGGGATGTTTTTCAGTGGCAGGAACTGGGAGACTAGTCAGGATTGAGGGAAAGATTAAAGCAGCAATGTACAGAGACATCCTTGATGAAAACCTTTTTCCAGAGTGCCCTGGACCTCAGACGGGGGCAACGGTTCATCTTTTTAAACAGGACCCTGAGCACACAACAAAGATAACAAAGGCCACAGGCCACACCTTGAGTGGTGCAGCCAGAGCCCAGACACAAACCTGATTGAACAATCTCTGGAGAGATCTGAAAATGGCTGTGCACGGATGCTTCCCATCCAACCTGATGGAGCTTGAGAGGTACTGTAAAGAAGAATTGGAGAAACTGTCCAAAAATAGGCGTGCTGAACTTGTAGCATCATACTCAAAAAGACTTGAGGCTGTAATTGGTGCTAAAGGTGCTTCAATAAAGTGTTGAGGAAATGCCAAAAATGCTTCTTTACATGTCCATTTTTTTATAATAAATTTCAAACAAACTTCTTTCACATTGTCATTATGGGATATTGTTTGTGGAATTTTGAGGAAACAAATGAATTTAATACATTTTGGAATAAGGTATGATAAATTATCCTTATCACAGGTAGATATTTAAGAAGAAATCTTAATTTCCTAAGGTAGATGCTTCTTAATTCCTTTCTAGTTATTATATGGTTAGTATTTTATTCATTTGTTAGTTTTCATAAATCTGTTTATTCTGAGATAGCAGTGTTGACTTGAACATTATGTTATTTAGGTCGTGCCTTGTTACTGATCTGTTCTTGTCTCTTCAAATTGACTACCACGAAACTTCACTAATTCCCTTTGGTTTGACCTCATATTGATTTACCAACAGCAAAGACAGGCTAAAACATTCTAATAACCTTAGCTCCACCTCCCCATGTTAATCTCTCCCACCCCTTTATGTCCAAAAATAAAAAAGTGAACCTGTTGCTCCCAAGCAGAGGGGAAACAGATACTTTAAACAACAGACATAGTTGAAGCACCAAGAGTAAATGTCTAGGAAACCCATAGCAGTAGCGCTACCAAAGAGGATACAACCAATTCAACTGTATCCATTCGCAAGCTTCATTTGATGACTCCTCAGCCCCTGCACGCACTGAGAACCTGATCTCTCCATGCAGTACGTAATCTCTTTTCCCAAGATGACATTATGCATGAGTTTTCCATGACTTATAAATAACAACTGCTCTTGCTTTGACCAGATGACAGGGGAGTAAGAGAATACTCACATTGAGAGAAGTCCACCATGGAGCTTGATGGGATTTTAATAAGTTGCTGCTGAGGACTCTTGCAGCCCCAGTCATCCTTTTAAAACCAATTTGCATGTTGACTGGAAAGCAGGCATGGAACAGATATCTTTAAAACCTTTGTGAGTAAAGCGAGTGCAATATTATTTGGTCACAACCTCAAGAATTTAATTTGAACCCTGAACTAGAGAATGACATTAAGAAGAGAGAGCCAAAAAAAGTTGAATTGTTTTGTTTCTGAGCTCAACAACGATACCCCTATTACTCATTTGACTTGAAAGCTAGGGGTTGTCAAACGTTTCTAACAGGCCATGGATACAGCTACTGAAGGTGTCCAGGAGTCAGTGGTAAGTGAGGCTCAGTTCAAGGCCACCTTACAGGCAGCCGTAAGGGAGGTACATGTAGATGTAAGTGCATTCAAGCAGCGAATTGAGCAGAGGATTGAGGAGCTGTGCATTTCTAATGGACCCTTGGCTGAGGCAGTGTCCAGGCTGCAGGAGGAAAACCTACAGCTCAAGGCAAAGCTGGAGGCTCTCAGCCATCTGGTTGAGGATCTCACTGGGGTAAAGAGTATTGTTGATGTGAACGGCAAGAATGGGGAAAAAACTATAGGGAAAGGACATGTACAAATACAGTCCAAGACCCAGGAAGACAAAAGGGGAATGTCTAACTCTGGAAGCCCAGAGTCCAGCCTGTTGAGCCAGTCTACATCTGCACTGTGTGATCCATGTGGGGCAGGTAAAGGATCAAGCCATGCTGCTGTTGCTGCTGTGAGCAGCAGCACTACAGCCCCTCCCCCATGGAGAGCAAAGAGACATGCTGCGGAAAGTAATGTGAGTATTGTTTGTCCACAGATAACAGGCTACATAATAAAAAATGTTACTACCTGGGTCTGGATAGAAAGGTCACATTAAACATATTATTGCAAATGCACATCAGTAAGTAATAACACATTCATTCATATCCTTCTTTCTAACTTCCCAGCACCAGTCACTTTGGTTAAATTGTGCTCTACCGTTTTGAGAAAGTTACTCACTTTCACATCTGGAAGGTTCTCAGTACAGCCACTGTTCCTACAGAACCGTTCCACTTGAGCAGTTGGGCTTAAGGCTCTTTTTCTAGTGCGCCACAGTGGTGTTAGATTATGGACGGACAAGTCTATGAACAGAGCCTACATGATCTAGAAAAAACACAAAAAAGGTTGTGATTTGAATATGTGTAGAAGGTCCTGACTGAGGATATCTGGATTATATTTTTCTATATTTAACACGTCACACATTTTGGGAAGTAACTGGTAATTCACTAGACTCATTACAATTATTAAATAATTGTTATTGGTTTAAAATTACCCAATTTTACAGTGACAATTATTCCTAAGTGAATGCATTTAAAAACTGTTGCAACACAAACACGCACATATTTATACTTTTTGCTTCGACCCCCACCCCCGCTCCTGTCATATCTCCCTTCTGCTCATGACCTGCTTTAATAACAGCAGGCCTTCCAAAGGGCACATGTATTTTTGGGTCTGTGATTTGGGACAGAGCTGTAGGTCTTTGGAGCCTCTGCATACCCCAAACCAATACATGCAAGGAATGCAAGTCTAAATTATCAATATGTAATTTATATTTTATTTGTCATCATATTTAGAAAAGAGGTTAAAAAAAAGTCAGGGATGACAAACATTAGTGTATGGTACTACATTCTTGGAACCGTGCCTACAGTCTATTACATATACTGATTTACCTTTTTGTGACGTAACTCAAACACAAAACTCTGACAGGTGGGGCTATGCAAATAAATCTGTGCCCCCTAATCACTTATGAATCTTGATCCCCAGCCAGTCTAACTCTCATATCTCAGAATGGAAAGTTGAATTGATGTCAATAATACCCCAGCCCACACCCTGAGAGGGTCGAACAGCTGCCCTGTCGAAACACACACACACTGCCAACATTCCTCTCCACTGAAATCACCTGGTCTTTTCTCAACACTACAGTTAACACCCCCCATACTAAGATAGCTCATGATTCATCAGCTAATAACTTTGCTCCCTCAGTTTTAAATTTATCATCAATTTCCTACTTCATCTTTTCCATCACAGCTGCAAATGATGTCTAAATTGGTGCAAATGAGAGATTTTTTCCTAAAACCAACTGTCTTACAAGTTTACTTTATTCAGGGAGTAAATAGTATTTAAAAAGTGTGCACGACCGGAACTTCTCCAGTCTTCAAGCCCTGTTCTTTATTCTATACGACATCTATAATGTTTCATATGTATAAACATACACCGTGAATTCCTTGGAGGACAAAATCTCATTGAACAGCTATGGTCTTACACCATTTAACTAAGATACATTAGGTAGCTATTTAAGCATTCACCAGATATAAGCAAAATTAGCATGTATTTGGAGACTTAATATTCAAAATATCCACTTTTATTATGTTGTGGTTTAAATAGAGCTGAGGTAAATTGTAAATTGAGTTGTGCTCTCTGATTTAATTAAGTAAAATTAGAAAATTTTATAAGATTTCCAGGTATGAAATGAAAGCTGGCACAAAGTTTAAAATTGACAAAAAGATTGAAAGTGTATTTTTTTCTTTAGTTTTTTTGTTTTTTTTGCTATAGTTGGTTTCTTTGCTTTTGAAATGATGCACATGTGTGCGTTGTTTAGTATCAAATCAAAGCCTGTTTCTAGGCAGCCAAAGTGATATGCATGGAAACCCAGCCATAAACCAAAGGGATTAATAAGGTCAGAAAGAGACAGACTGTGAAAGCTTGCTGCAGCTTCTGCAGAGCTCCCAAACCACTGTGGTGTAAATCTCTCTTCTGACGAGGAGTTGATGGACTGGCTAAAATGACAATATTGCGAGGCTGCCAGAGCACTGCGTATCTCTGGAAAGCAAAAGGCTAAAGGGGATGGGAGAGGGGGAAATTAAGACCAAAGCTTTAGGCTGATATAACAGATTGACCTGTTCAGGCTAACTCTTTGATTTCTGAAGCATCCATTACTTTGGGGATATATCGGGATGTAACAAGAGTGGAATGGAAGGTCTTGCAATGGGGCTGGTTACAAAAACTAAAATAGCCTCTCAGTGGGAACATAGGTTTGTTGGAAACAGCTGTCATTAAGGGAGACACTTTCAGCTGTTGAAAGCTGAAGTTCACACATACAGAGATTTTAAAACACACACACACAAATTTAATGTGGACTAGTAAGGTCTAAAATTATTTTTATCTCCTCACCGATGCTGCAGCCTTAAGAGCTACCTCTTTTGATGACAAATTTATGTTGACTGAATACCCCAAAGAGTAATGCTGCTATGGCAAATGTACAAATTGTTGAACAATTCTTCTTGAAGCTAAAACAAAATTTTGAATATGATAACCTTTGTTTAAGGTCGTGGCAAGACAGCCCAATAAAGCAAAACTTTGCTGGTCACCCTTGAACACATCCTTCAAGCTCAGACAACACGGTACAGTCTTAATTGGTCTTGGCTCCAAATTAGAAAACTTTACATAAAGAATTTTATAAACACTATTTTAACTGTGTCGGTGGCCAAGCGGTTCAGAGAACTGGGAACTGTACAATTACATCACATTCAAAAGTTGACAAAGCAGAAAGTAGTTATCAATCAATCAATACATATTTAAAGCAGCAGAATCCAAATTAATGCTACACAGTTGTTTTTTCCCACAGTAACTGTTTGTCAAAAGCAAGAGTCAAGCCAGTAAATACTGTACCTATCAGAACAACCTCACATGGATAAGTCATTGTGGAGAAGGAAACAATTTCCCATGGATTAATGACATTGCTCTTATTGACTGTAAAACACTTGTGCATTTGCAAATGATCTTTCATGTACTGTAGCTGCTTGTTATTGAAGTTTGTTACCACATCAGTCCTCCGTCCTCTTAGTGTCCCAACCAGTTTTGGGGTGTCACATTATAAGTCTTTAAAAGACACAGTTCACCTCAAGAAGAACTGCATGTTTTATACATCTTGTCGTTATTGTCCAGGGCACTGATTCAAAAGGAGAGAAAAATGTTGCCGCAACTACAGAAGAGAGTTGGAAGCAAGGTAGGCAGATGACCTGAAGCATTTCAAACGTCTGACCTGACAAGCTGATCTTACCTTTGATTACGTCTTCTCAGAAAACGCTGATGCGGCCCAAGCTGACAAAGCTGTTCCGCAGTCCCACCAGCCTCTCGCTGCCATCACCAAACTAAGCTCAGAGTCTTTTGCCACGACTCTTCAATCTACAGTGCAAACCCCTAAAATACCTGGTCAGTTGATTCCTCTATACGTATTCATATAAACACATTTGTCCGTTGAATTAATAAATAATAATTAAAGTTTAAATAGTCTACACTTATATACGTATAGCTTTTCTACCTTATCTGTTCCTTCTCACACAAACAGATAGACACACAATTGTACAAATTAGGAATTGCTAGAAGTACAAAGTAGGAAGACAGAAACTAAAAAAACATTCAGGAGATAAATTCTATACAAACTTTAGTGGTTGACATGGGGACAGATACAAATGTAGGAGGATACAGAAGAAGTTTCAGGATATTCAATATCCAGGACCAGGAAAATAAAATCTACAAAATAGTTGCATCAAAGTCACTTAATGGGCAGTTTATTATCCTTTCTGAAAGAACATACATTATTTTTCTTAATTAATCTACACTCAGTACCACATAACGACAAAGTAAACATTTTAGAATTGTCTGTACATTTATTAAAAAGAAAAAACTGAAATATATCATCATTATTATGTATTAAGACTCTTTCTCACTTTTTCAGATGCTGAGGAACCCAAGCACCATCTTCCTGTTTCTGCCATGACAACCAAAGCCAGTACTGAGTGTCTTTTTGCAGCCAAACCTGCTGTGTCTCCAGCATCACAGCCGAAAGCAGCTGGTCATTCTGCAGCAGAGATTTTAACAGGGGATGTAGGAGAGTATTCTCTTGTAAGAGGTCAGTTAGTGGGTCTTTAACTCTATGTTGCCCTGTGCAAACTCAGAAGATTATTGAGATGCATTAAAAGGATTTGATCCCTGGAACTTCAATGAAAACAAGTTGGTTTTGTTTTGATAGTATGGGATGTTACGTTGTTTCCAGTTGTAATTTTAAGATGCTTTTATTCTGTCACCTTTTCCACTTGTGCAGGTTCATCTGGAGCAAAAGAGCTGAAATGCCATGAGCAGTCTGGCTCTGGATCTCAGGCCTCGCCTCATCTTCCCCTCACAGCTGTAACCAAAAGCAGCTCTGAGACTTCTGTTGCATGCAAATCTGATCCCGACCCCGAACCCCTGACAATAAAGCGAGGCGAATATCCATTTAGACGTGGTGAGTACAGTACTAATTTTTTTGTTTCTCTGAGCCTTTACGTTGCTCCTTTTTTTGTTTTTGTTTTTATGGAGTGTCATGTGGCTTGTTTCTTTGTTCATTAGACATCATCAGTGAACACAAGCCAAACTTACCTGTCTCTGCCATGGCCAAACCCAACATGGAGTCCTCACCATCATCATCACAGATTCCAAGTCTCTTAGCATCACAAGACCCAACAGTAAAACCTGGGGAATATCCCTTCAAGCGGGGTGAGGTTATGGGTTACTCTAGTCTTGAAGAATTGTTAATAGACGCTTTATAGATTTTTTTTTTGTTTCTAAAATAAAATCTCCACTTTTATGCTTCTTTTTTTCCCTCACCTCATGAATTTAGTACCAGTTCTCAAGACACCCAGTCCTAGTCTAAAGAGAAGTGTAAGCTTTCCGCAGTCTGCAGGTAAAATACATGGTAGTAGACGACCAAAAGGCTTCTTTATAACAGTTCACAAAATATTAAAATGGAACATTCCAAGTTTGCAGGTATAAGTTTTAGCATGTGATTGATTATTTTCCTTTTTTATCTATGTTGTGTCTATTTCTAACTGCAGAAAAATTACTTCCTTCCAAATCAATCATAAAATCTGGCTTCTCCCCTAATTTGGACAAGTAAGTTGTGACCACGAATCCTGTTTAAAAGAAATCTAATTGCACTGACATGGTTTTATTGATGCACGGTTTTTATGTTTAGAGCCATTTAGCAACTTCTGTCTAAATATATTTGTACCTCCTCCCCATTTTTTTTGCTCATCTTTTTGTTCATAGGAAAGTGAAAAAGACAGCAGTTGTTGAGTTTAAGCAGGATATAATGAAATCACAAACACTTCAACGCTCAAATGGGGCTCAGGCAAAGCGGGCTCTTTTTGAAAGGATGAACTCTGAGCCTACAAAGTAAGTGCATTTGAGATGTTTTTAATTTTATCTTGAGTTATACCTTCAGGTACATTTCTCTCAAACAGGCCAAAGGACTCCAAGCCTAAACTGAAGCGCTCTCAGAGTTTTGGAGTGTCCAATGCTAGTGGTATAAAACAGATTCTGTTAGAGTGGTGCCGCTCAAAAACCATTGGTTATCAGGTATGACAATGGCATATTTTTTCCTATTATATCATATCTCACCTCAAAATCCACACAGTATGTGGTAAATGGACAGCTGTAATCATTTTCTCAGAATATAGACATCCAGAACTTCTCATCCAGTTGGAGTGATGGGATGGCTTTCTGTGCTGTGGTCCACTCTTTCTTTCCTCTGGAGTTCGATTATAATACGCTGGATCCTGCAAACCGCAAGCACAACTTAACGCTGGCCTTCACCACTGCAGAGTGAGTAGGTTCAACTGAACTTTGATTAAACTGAAAGAATGAATATTTTCAACAGGTTACACAGATTAGTAGACTGATAGTCTTTAAGCAATGGACAAAACTTGACATTTTGGAATTGTATAATCTGACTTTTTTCAACAAGCTATATGAGTCTCAATTACACAAAAGTACGAAGTGATATGACATTATTCAAATCAGACTTGAGTTAAAAAAGTTCGGACTTGACAAAATCAAGCAAGTGTTTGCATATACAAAGACAAGGCACAGGGACATTTTTTAATTGTTTGTGTAACGTTTCATCAACCAAACGCTTTAAACAATGTAAGCAAATACAATTGCACCACATATTACTGTGTAACAAGGCCTATTTAGCAAACCATATAATTGTTTGGAAATGAATGATTGTCCTATAATTCATTGTCAGCAGATGTTAATTAATTTTATTGAAAAGAAAAAAATATTCTTATTTAATATTTACTCCTGTAATATAATTTATTTCATTTTTATATTTCAGGGAGCAGGCTGACTGTCTCCGTCTGATCGAGGTGGAGGACATGATAGAGATGGGGGACAAGCCAGACCCTATGTGTGTGTTTACATATGTCCAGTCCTTGTACAACCACCTGAAGAAGTTTGAATAACTCTGTATCAGAGTAGATGACAATGTTTAGATATTGTTAACCACGGTTTGTTGTGAACACTTTGCACTGATTTAGTTTGGAGCCTCCAACAAGAAAACAAGCAGGAGGCCAGTGTTGTTCAAATCACTTAATCAATGACTAGTGTTTTTCTCTCACATTTTATCAGTTTTATACTGTATGTTCACCAGTTTGACCCATTTAGCCTACTGTCTAAAGATTCTTAAAATGCGGCATCTTAATGACGTGTGTGGCTCTAACGCTGCTATCTTTACAATTAGAGGTTCCTTTTCTGCACATCTCAAATCAGCAACAATGCTACAATAAAAGGACGCAAATTTATGAAGTGATTACAGTTTGTATCAACTACGGTTGTTGATCAGTCAGTGTTTGCAAACACAAGTGTTGATGGATTGAGATGCTCCAGGGACAGCAAAGTGGAGTCTGATTGAATCTTGTAATTTCATGACATCATTGAGGAGTGCCTGTTTCATGGTATGAGTGTGTACACTATCACACAATTGAGTTTTAAAGAGGAGAAAAAAAGCCCTCAATTGTCACCAGGATGAGTATTTTTTGTCAAATTACTCTTCAAGATCAAGGATGGCCTTTCAATCTCAACATTGTGATAAATAATTAATAATCTCATTTTGAAGCAAATATGTAGAAGATTTCCTGTTTTTCTCCATTCTGTATAGTTGTATGATGAATATTTTGGGGGTTGACTGTTGGTCTGACATAGAAAGATCCTACTTTGGACCCTAAACAACCTCAAGGGCGAATTTTCAGCTTTTTTTTTTTTTTTTTGGAAAAGTGATGGTTTGCAATTTTCAGGATTGTGTTGAGAATATGAATGTGAATGGCAATGTATAAGAAAGAGTGCATTGCCATCTACTGGTAGAACCAACTTAATGCGAAAAGCCACTGACCTAAAATACCAATTAAACAGTATATATTTTCTTTATTCTTTATTTGTACGAGGCTATTTCCCCTGGACTGTGGGATAACCAGTCAGAGAGAGATGAAAGTATGGATACTAACTTTACAAATGTATTTTTTAAACTCCCCTTTCCCCATGTAACTGCTGCAAAGTGACCTTAATGTTTGATTTTCAGCCTCAGAAGTCATTTTGTTTGCTTTTCCGTAAAGCGAAACAGTTGATCGTATGTGTTTGCTTGTGAACGCACAAAAAAATTTGGAGCAAGAAAACTTTGATGAAAAAAAAAACACGTTTAATTTTGCGTGTATTGAGCAATTGGTTGTTATTAGCGAATTTATCACATTGTTGGAATTATGTCGGTGAGTTTAATAAATGCACATTTAACAACCAACACGGTACAGTGTTGGAATAAAGGAAACAGAAATTGTGTAAAATGTATCTCCGACGCTTTAAGACGCGTGAATGCAGCGCTTCCCATGGACTAGGCTTCGCTTCCGGTAGATGAGGTCAACTTTTCCCTAGATCCGCCATTTCAGTTCCCGGAGTTTCTTGTTGCACGTTAGTAATGAATATTTTGTGTTGCTTTCACGTTTAAGCAGCACAGGGTTTAGTGTTATGGTACCGCGTTAACTCCGTCAACTCTGAACCCTGTGGGATCACTCGTGGACGGTAGATCATAGTTTTCCGGCGGCAGCGTTAGTCCACCAAAGTTTTTGTATGAGTTGCGGATAGGGAGAGGCGAAGGGGAAAGGCCTCAAGCCTCTGACAGGATTTCACAGCCATGGCCGGTAATTTTGATGCCGAAGACCGTGCTAGCTGGTACTGGGGAAGGCTAAGTCGCCAGGAGGCAGTTTCTCTTTTACAGGGACAGAGACATGGTGTTTTCCTGGTGAGAGACTCAATAACCAGCCCTGGTGACTACGTGCTGTCCGTTTCCGAGAACTCCAAAGTGTCCCATTACATTATCAACAGCATCAGTAACAACCGGCAGTCTGGTTCAGGTAACGATGAATTACTACTTCTGATTTCATAGGTAGCCCCCCCACTATTCACCTGAAGCTAAGGCTACAATAAGTCTATTAATGTTTAAATTTTCCAGCATGTGACCCCTCTCAGGATATGTCCCACCCTCTGATCAAGCTATGCCAATCAGCTGTTATGAAATGTCCAATTTAAATGGATTTTTGTAAATCTGTGATTGTACATGCCATTTATCACAGTTTATAGGGTTTTCTCTGTTATTGTACTGTCCCATTTAACTATGGCTGTAACTAATTAAACTAGCTGCCTAGCTTCAGCAGTTATGACTGAAATTGAATGTAGTATGTCTTATTATATCCTGTATCTGATGAACCAGAGGGAATCACTTCATGTGAGCAAGTCGCTTTGCAGAAGTTGTGAACTTGATCAGTAAAACATTTTTAGGTGGACAGCTTCTTAAATGGAGGTTTGTGTAAGTGTACTATTCAGCTCGCAGCCAGTCAGACTTATTTTATGCAACCAATTTACTTGAGACCAATAATTAGTTTTCATGACTAAGAGGTGAGGCGATGTTTTGTCCTTGTTTAGGCAGCAGGATGGTAGCTCAGCAGTGAGTGGTAGAGAGAGGTGGGCTGGGCTGCTGCTGCTGCTACTGCAGGCATGAATGAAACTGGGGAGACTGGGCTGTCACAACTCCAGGATGACTGGTCAGACTGGCGTCTGCGGAATGCTTGTGTTCCTGCTCTGTTGCACATACACAGCCTAACCGGTCTGCTGCTGTGCCTTTAGGTCTTGATGGCTATTGCCCAATGTCTGCCCTTTCTCAGTTTTCTAGCATTGGGTAATTTTTTTCTCTCTCATAATCAATTGTGGGACCGACATGGCAACTGTCTTCAGTCATTGCACTCAAATGTCAACACATCAGTCTACACTGTGGATACAACTGGGTGTTACTAGGGCACAGATTTGTCACCCTGAAGAGATTTATTTGTATTGCTCCTAGTGAAGCAGCTATCTGTATGAATATTTCTAGGCCATTTTGAACGACATTGTAAATCACTGTGCAAGTTCACTTTATGGCATTAATGGATTTACAGGATTTTTGCTTTAATGTGATGAATTACCTTTTTTTTTCTCGTGCATTTAAATAACCGTAATACCAAAAACCATACTTTTTGACTATTGCATTTACCATTGGTTTCTCATTTGAATTTCTAAAAGATAAGGCAGATGAGTCTAAAGGTGCTGGTATTCTTGCACCTCACTGAAACGATGCCTTAGTGTTTAAATTAAGAACTCTTGTAATGCATATTTGTGTTTTGTTCTATTTGCATGGAATAATATAGGAAAACTGAAAGGGGTGAATTTATGATGCTTTTATAATTTTCTGAAATGTTTTGGTACTGCTTAAAAATGGCAATTGAATATGTAGATTGTAGTGATATTTCAAGCAGACTGCTGTCTTCACTTAGTATCACAGGTGTCTAAATTGTAACGTCATTCAGCCTATTTAATTGTGTTGTCTGGTGTCACTGTGTGCACCGCACTGAACATGCAAAAGAAGATGCTCTCTGTGGCCATAAGGAAGCATGACATGCATGGCTAAGGTAAAGCCCAGAAGATCTTCTCCAAGTCAATGTTCTTGATAAGTTACTAACACTGTTAGTGTGATTAAGAAATTTAAGGTCCATGGGACTGCAGTACAGGACCTGGCTACAGTAGGAATCTCAAAAGAGCACGGTGAAATCAAATGATTATCGACACATGCTGTGGAGGAAGACACCACTCTGAAGCAGAATTATCTAAAACTGTCAAGATAATAACCCAAACATGCATCTAAAAATGCCCCCAAACTGTTTTGAGGTAGCCTGCTATTAGAACATCTATGTAAAGGGTTGACATTTGCAATACAATAGTACTTTGTCAGCTTAGACTGAAATCATCTTTCTTCAATAAGTAAATGCAAAGTAAAAAAAATACAGTAGTGACACTTAACTCTCATGTATAAAACACAAGTCATACAGTCATTCATCGAAACTGTTTCTGAGCTACATAATGCACCTGAATGCAATGAGTGCCTCCAAATTGTATTACAAAATATTAGGCTCATTCAGCTCACTTAAAGAATACTTTTTCTTTAAGTGGAAGGGTACCAACGCATTTATCTACATCTGTATCATAATGTGGGCCTGGGTCTGTATTATCTGTGGGCAGGGACATTAAGAGTTGTTACACTCTTACACTGTACTGAGCGTTTTTCATTGGCATGGGAGTTTTCCTTTCTTTTGTTTTTGATCTTATAAATACAAGAGGATTTCCTTTTTTTTGGTGTGGATTGGAAAAAGGTGGACAAGAACATGGTTGGGTCACAGTCAATCACAAGCAAGGAACTATGTGCTGCCATAGAACTGACTTTTAAAAAATGAGACCGTCGCCAGGCCTGTGCTGGCCTATGTGCTTGTTCCAGTGAAATAATTACTGACATTTGTAGGCATACAGGGGCAGGGGTTTTGTGCCAGTTTCCACAAGAAGTATGAAATGCGGTTTAGGATCGTTATTTGTTCAGCAATCAGAATGATTGTGTTCTGTGTGTAGGTTTGAAGTTGTGAATGATCCTTTATTTTTAACTTAATAAATGTGCTTTTGCTTTATTTGAACTTGATATTTTTAAATCTTTCAAACGGGGTATGAGCCTTATAATCTTGCACATAAGGTTAGTTCCCACCAGTATGCTGTGACTGAACTGTAGGAGAAGAATTAATCCTCTAGCTTGCAGTGTGAATATAAAGTTGGGACAAGCTAGTCGCTGCTGCAAGTAATTGTGGACCTCCTTGGTCTGTCCTCAGATATTTGTTGGTTCCTTTGCATCTACATTTCTATGTTGTACCTTCAACATAGTCACAAAGCTGTCTTTCCTTTGCCAGGTTTAGCTCCTCCTCGGTTTCGGATTGGGGATCAGGAGTTTGAGGCGCTGCCAGCCCTCCTGGAATTTTATAAGATCCACTACCTGGACACCACTACACTTATAGAGCCCATAGGTAAAGCCAAGCACACAGGTTTCACCAACCCCTCTTCTGCCTGTGTCCAACAACAGCCTGAAGAGCCTGAGTTTGTAAGGGCATTGTTTGACTTCCCTGGCAATGATGATGAGGACCTGCCCTTCCGTAAGGGTGACATCCTGCGTGTGCTGGAGAAGCCCGAGGAGCAGTGGTGGAATGCTGCTAACCAGGAAGGGCGAGCCGGAATGATCCCAGTGCCCTATGTGGAGAAGTTCCGGCCCGCCTCACCCACTACGGTCAGCCTGGGGTCTCCTGGTGTGGGCACTGGACAAGGTGTATTGGCCAGCACAGATGGAACAGGGGCCCCACTGTCCAACCCTCTGGGGGACCCAGGCCAGTATGCCCAGCCTGTAGTAAATACACAGCTTCCCAACTTACAGAATGGTCCTGTGTATGCTCGAGTCATTCAGAAGAGGGTGCCCAATGCCTACGACAAGACGGCACTTGCTCTGGAGGTAGTAGTTCCACCCACCATTCGTGATCTGCAAGGCTTACTTTCTGTTCACTGTTCTGTTTTTGTTTTTGTTCTCAGCTGAGGCAGCATAGATTGTCTTGATTGTTAATGGCTTACTCATGCATGTGAGCATACACACAAAGTATATTTTATAAATTTCAGTTGACAGTTGACATGAAAACACTCTCAGTGGGATGGCTCTGTAGTGAAAGGCAGACACTAATCCTTTACAATGGCCTCTCTTTATGTATGCATTTTGTCCCATTAGATTATTGTGAATGATACATTGTACATTGATTACCACTGGAGCCCAGCGTAACAAGTCACGTCTTTTTTTGTTGTTTTCACAGAACAGATACTATTTGTTTAGATTAGTAAATACAATATTCTCAGCTAATTTGTTGTGAGACAGAAATCTGTGCCTCTACATTGCATGCTTTGTTTGTTAGCCGGCTGTAGCTCACTCGGTAAAGCGGTCATCCACAAACCACAGGGTCTGTGTTCGATTCCTGGTCCTCCTGGCTACAAGCTGCAGTGTCCCTGGGCAAGACATTGAGCCCACAAGTTGTCCTCCTAGTGTCTGCTGGTTACTTATAATTCTCTTTGGATAAAGGCATCTGCTAAGTGATTAATTGTAACAAGTGATGGTTAATGAGCCTATCCAGCTCACTCCCAGCACAAAGATTATGTACTTTAGTTTTTGATTTAAAAAGTTTTCTTTAAATTGGCTAATGCTTTAATCAGTTCCAGTGCTACATAGCGATGGTTCCGATGCAGAACTGGTAGTGAAATAAACAAATTTATGTTAAACTGAGACTGAGCAGAAAAAGATACTAAGTTTAATTCAGTTTAACTAAATTTAGAGCTGACTGTAACTTAATCAGTAGCTTTGGTTACTTATCGGTTACTATGCTCAAATGTATTTTGTCACACATTCTACCTTTGGATAAGCACTGGTTTGGTACGAACTTTCAGCACAGCCACTCCATAAATTCCACGGCTCTTAGTTGTTGGAGCTCTTTGCAGCCCTGTTTATTTGAATCTTCCTAAGAAAGAAACACAGAACCACCATTTTGTTTGATTTAACAAGAGTGGATAGTGTGTATGTGTGCTGCTCTTTGAGATAAAGCAGACTAGATGTCATTGCACTGCATTATTTGACTTCAGCTGCTATTAAAATTGTTCACAATATATTTGTATGGGCTGCTCAAATAGAGACTGTAGTTAGGATTCACTTCACTCTCATTGTAGATGAGGACTAGCAAATAATTAATGTTTTATCTGAATAATTCTGATCTTTTCCCCTTTGTATTGCTGTTATGGCGGTTTCTTTGAAGTTACGGATGTTGCAATAATGGTGACAGATTGTTAAAATTAAAAGAGGAAAACACTTGACTTTTAAGGAAAGCAGCAGGTAGAAATGATTTTAAAAGTAGGCTTCAAAACTTGGAATTATCTTCATATAAACAAATAGGGATTTATTCTCTAAGGCTTCTCACTGACACTACAGTATTGATTAGTTCTGACAACAAAAGTCAAACGAGTTGCCATACTATGTCTAAACTATTCTATATACTATATGCACTAAATGTCAGTCTAACTGGGGTGTCTAGATATAGTTTTACTCTTTTGCAGTTGTCAAAATGAAGATGGATCAGTCAGATCAAAACATGATAGTAATTGAGTCTGACATGAAACTTATTTTTGATTTCCATGAGCTGATGATGAGAGGTAATACAAAGCAGAGAGAAAGTGTTCTTTTGTGAATCATTTTCCGATCTTTCTATTTTTTTTTTTTTTTTTTTTTTTTTTTTTTTTCAGGTGGGAGACATGGTTAAAGTGACCAAAATCAACGTGAATGGCCAATGGGAAGGTGAGTGCAAGGGCAAACGAGGCCACTTTCCCTTCACCCATGTTCGACTGCTGGAACAATACCATCCTGACGACGAGAGCTGAGAAACGCACTCACTCCCATCACATCGACAGTCTCCAGCACATCTCTTCTCTTCTGGCCATTTTGTCATACTCTGGGAGGGGGAAAAAGATCTACAAGCACACAGTAAAAGAACTTCTAATTTTATTTGGTCAAGCTCTCACCTTGCCAACCCAAGCCGTGCCGCGTACGCTGGGATAATGTCATTTTGATGGACATCAATGCAACTAAGAGTTTACTCCAAGTTCACACTGATATTGGTTTGCGCCCAAAAGCCTTTTTTTCTTTCTTTCTTTGTGTTTATTTTTTAAGCTACCAATAGCTATTGCTAATGTTGGCTTCCTTATGATCACAGCCACATAAAAAAAAAAAAAAAAATCTCCAAAACGTGTAATGACATGTTTCTTTCAAGTGGATAGCAGCTGTTATTGCTTTTTATGCTGTATGCTTTTCTTTGGTGCAGATCTGGATTTTAGGCATTGGAGCCGTTCCTCTATGAACAGTCAGTACACAAAGTGATGACACGCAGTTGATGAGCAGCTTTGGTGCTTTGTATCGATTTGTGCTGAGAAAAGATTTTGGCCTTCGCACATAGCAAGTACAGAGAATTAGATGCTACTATGCAGAGTCGTACAGTAAAATAAATGAACGTTTTCTCCACACGTGCACAAAGCCCAGATGGTTCGTTTAACACAAGCCCCAACATGATATATTGAACCAGTGTGCTTTGCAGAAGTAAAAAAAAAAAGCGTCGTACCTTTTTTATTTTTATCATCCGCCCATCTCTACTATGTGTAGCATCATAAAGGGCTATGACCAGACATTCACTGGAAATGGAATGAAATTAGTTTTAATTCAGAATCGGTTGTATTAGCCACCAGTAACTAATGCCAGTCAAATCTTAGTTTACACAACGCCAGACCAGTATTGAATTTTGCACCATACATGCATAGCAGTCCACATGCTCTTCCCCTCTACCTATCCGCACCCACGATATTCCATTCGTACAGAAGGGAAAAATCGATTGCACGCAGGAGACACAACACGCTTCTCTCACAGAATTATGAATTTGTGAGGTTTTTTTTTATTGCTAGACTGTGAACCTCAGTAAAACAAGCAAAGACTTTTCCCAAAGATGCCATATTGTTGAAGACATTACTTTTACTTAAGGTGACTTCAACTTACTACCAACTACCCACACTAGAAAACAAGTCCTCTTTACTTTGTACTAAAAGTGGGAAACATTATTATACTATATATACCAAAAGATCATACATGGCAGATACTGCAATTATTTTTTTTCCCATTCTCATATTTGATTTAATTTTGTTACCAGAGACAATTATTAGTTCCTAATATAAAATGCTATTGACTGCCAACATGGATGACTTCAAATGCAACTGTGTTTGGGGGGGAGGGGAGCTAAGAACCATCTCGTGGAGGAACAAAACATCTCCACCCAGCCACCCTCCCTCCCATAGCTGTCTTAGATGTAGAGATGAGATGAGAAAAGCTAAAGGAATTTATTGTCTTCCAGCAGAGTTTTTTTTTTTTTTAAGATATGTCACCCTGAACACTAATCCTGTTGCATTTTTGTGTATAACTGGTAAAATTGACATTAAGCCACTTTTTCACTTTTTGTGCCACTAAGATAATGTGATTGACACTTGCTGTAGGTTGGATTCTCATCAGCTTCTTGCATGTTAAAAACACATGCTATGAATACACATAAAGCTTTTGTAACAGGCCCACAAAAAATAATGCCAATATAAAAATAAAATGTTGTTTTACTTAGCTAAGTTTAATTTTCCAACATCTGGTTTTAGAATTTGCTGCCAGGTGATTGTTTAGACTGCTTTTTAGCAAATACAGGCACAACAACTTGGAAGGCCCTTTTCAATATTATCTCGACCTCGTTAGCCTGAGTAACCTATTCTCCTAAAAGTGTTAAGGAAAATTTAAATATGGTTTGAAACTTGTATCATCTTTTCAATGCAGTGTATATGTTGTCTATGCTGACAATGCTAAACTACAGTAGGAACAAGGCAAATCACAAGTCCCAACTGTGTTTAACAATGTTGTCCTTTGTCGGTCACTGGGGAGGATCTGATGAGTAACAT
The DNA here is from genome assembly GCF_033026475.1 of Channa argus. Taxonomy (NCBI): domain Eukaryota; kingdom Metazoa; phylum Chordata; class Actinopteri; order Anabantiformes; family Channidae; genus Channa; species Channa argus. The sequence goes on from NC_090218.1 coordinate 3,880,944, forward strand.
CCTCTCTACCTCATGTCTATAAGAAAAGCGGAGTTTAACAGGAATTTACTGACCTGAAGCCAAAGGCTTGTTCAGTCAGTATTTTTGATGTGCTAAGATGAACAACACACAGCCAAATGGTTTCAATAGCACTGACACAGAGTTTTTGTGCTTACTAGATCACAGGTTTAACACAGTACTGGGATCAGATGTATAAAACTATGCCTATAAAGAAAAATTATTGATATGTCACTTCCCAAAAATGTACATTATTGAACATACTCTGTGTTTAAAAAAACAAACATTTCAGGTAAAACAGATTTTTATTTTTATTTTCAGAATTTGGGAAATATAAGCTAAGAGAGTGAATGTAATACAATTCTCTTAGTTTTAAGCCAGTTTGAGTTAGTACAAATGTGATGTGGTGTAAAGTTAAACTAATGATGGGTGACACCTCATGGAGTGTACGGCACAGTTCCCCAACTGTGCTGACCGTGTTGACACTGTGCTGGTGTATCGCTTAATAGCGACATCTGCTGGATTACAAAAACATTGCAGCCAACCTGGATAAAGCGTGTGGAGACTGAATTGGGTTCATCGCTTCTGACATGTGGATGAATGCTCATGTTTACACAACCAGATGATAATAAAGTGCTAACTGAATGAAAGAGAAGTGTATATATTCCAATTAATTTGAGTAGAACCAAACAAGATTTCTATGATTGATAAAATACAGAATGTACAAACATTTTTTTTTGCAAGGAAGTAAAAGTGAAAAACGTGGAATCAAAGTGAAAATGTTGTTATGTCATTTATGAAAAATAAGTGAAAGTGGTGGTTGTGTTATTTTAAGAAGTTTTTGTAGCATGTTGGGACCAAGGCGATTTTGTCTCTGAGATCAGTTCTCCTGCTTTGGAAAAAACTCTTGCACAAGGTACAAGATGAGGCGGGAGTACATAAAATATTTTAAAGAAAGTTTGTAGAGGTGCATCGATGAACCGCTTCTGGATTATGTGTGGAGTAGAGCCGAATATTTTACCTGCAAATAAAATGAAAAGCTAATTCCTGTGGGAAAAAAAGGTTAAATGAGTCCTTCAAAAAGGAATTTGAACATAATTAACTCAAATGGAAACGGAAAAGGAAAACATTTATCTTATTTGATGTTATAAGATCAAACTGATTCCAGACTGGGAAAAAAAACTTTTTCTCGATGGTTCCATAAATATCAGCGGATAATGACGAAACAAAACTAACACAAACAGCACCAAACCAAGTCTCCTGTCAGCATGAATACAGTCAAAAGTAGCGCTTCACTTCCTTCACACAGCAGCTGCGTTGCTGACGTGATTTTTCTCAAAGCGATTGTTTGACCCATCACTAAGTTGAACTGCATTTATATTAGATGCAATCAGATGCACATTTATTTATATTTATTATTTACTGATGGAAACTTTTACCAATGCACCAGACAGAAAATGAAACTGTATTTCTTCAATGTCATGTCCTAAGCATTCTCGAAAAGACGTGTTAATTCGTATGCAGTTGATCAATTATATAAAAAAAGCCAACAGTGGTGTTAGAGATCTGTCTGATGCACCTGCGAACAACTTCAAAGTAAAATTTGTGGTCCATATTTAAAAGTGCTGATGTATTTTCTGCTTTTGGTCTAACACAGAAATAATGTGTAGAAATTTTGGGGTTTTGGGTTTACGATGTTTGCAAATTGCAACTTGTTATTGAGAATTTAGGAAATTATTTTTTGTAAGCTACATTAATGCAATATTTTTATTACTATGATAAAAGAGTCGCACCTGTGGGTCATGCTGCCCTGTGTATAATAATAATAATAATAAACACGTGCAACAATTCAAAGTCCCCATATTGCATGTTTTTTTTTATTTAAAAAATATTAGGCTCAAATTAATACTCAAATTATTACGCACTAATTACAATTACTGGTGATATAAAACCAACGATCAACGGTCTTTGGCTTGTCCCGTTGGGCCGAACGTTGATTTTTCATGTTATTACGCTGGACGCCCTTCTTGTCGCAACCTAGTCATTTTATCTGGGCTGGGGACCGGCATGAAATGAAATTATAATTTATTGTCGGCTATTACTTCTGACACCTACCTTTAGGGTCCATTTTATAATGGTGCCAGATAGTCTTTTTCATATGGGTTATTTTGCTTATTATCATTATTATTTTAAGGTCAAGAGCGTACTGCATACACTACATAGCAAATGATCTAACATTAAGATTTTCACATTTCATTTCAATCTCAATGCCAATTTTTGTGATTATTATAAGCTTTATACTTTTATTGTTGTATCACTTAAAGAGGACCAGGACAAGCATTTAACATTTATCTTAAAGAAAGAATACATTTTCTTGAGCACAAATAGTATGTATATATATATATATATATATATATATATATATAAAATGTCAAGCTTCTTGTAAGTTGTATTTTAATATGGAAACAGCACTTGCACTTAGGTTACAAAATTGTATGATATTAGAAAATACTTAAACTCTGCAAATATTTTTTAATTAATTAAATTGTAAGAAGAAACGTCAGTATCTAACTAAATTGCAGTATTGATATAACTTGGTAAGAATACAAAGAGAATGATTACTTGCATTTTTTAAAAACGTACAATTCTTATTTGTGTTTTAAAACCTATGCCACGCTAGAAAATAGAAGAGCAGAATTGCTGAGGGGATTGTTAAGAAGCCAGCTGACACTGCATTTGGACGTGTTTCAGTTGAGTTTGGTCGGAGGCTTATTTTAGGGCTTTGCCTGGGAGCTGATCAAGACTGATGCGTGGGTTTCCCGGATGGAGCGGCGACGCCATCTTTACACCAGTATCACCGGTGGGTCTTCGGTTCAGTGGAGTGACGGTGCTGCTGCTGATCCACCACCAGGAATCGCCGAACAGCCGATAATATTCCCTTTCCGCCGAGACGCCGTGAACTGCTACAATACTCGAGCATCATGGCAGATAGAGAGAACTTAGTATACCAGGCAAAACTCGCCGAACAAGCGGAGAGATATGACGGTAAGTCGATGTGTAGGTAACGGTCAGCGCAGAATTCCTGGCCCCTCCGTCTCTCTGCGTAGGGGGCTCGGAGAGGCAGGTAAAGCTGTTCACATGGATTTGTTGCTTTGGAAGAGACAAAATGGCGGAGATTTCTCCAGCCGATTGAGTTCTTATACGCTTATATTAACCACAGCACACTCATGCTGTCTGCTTAATGTAATATAATTCCGTTATTGGGTTTTCTGGCGTCTACCTAACATTCATGTTGCGAGGTGAGCTAAGCTAGTCCCACAGCAGCGCTGGCGTTAGGGCGATAGCTAACTACAGTGCTAACTAGCTGGCTATGCTGCCTTCAGAGCCGACACGCGTCACGCCGAACTCCATTCAGAAAACACCGGTAACGACACAGAAAACGTCCACACCCCATCTTACCACGAGTTACACGCATGTGAATCGGTGCTATCTGGTGACAAAGCCAGGGTCATTTCTGGGGCAGAAAGCGGCGATAATTTATTTGATGAGTGTCATGGTTAATGGTAACGTACCGCCCACACCTTGTGTTTTGGAAAGGGGACCCCAGCCAGTTTGGCACCGTGGCTGACGCTAATGGAAAAGTTCATCGTGTTTGCTGTGTATAACATTGCATTCCATCACCTCCTAACGTCTCCGTTATCCCTTACGAGGCGAATGAAGTAAAAATGAGCACGTTTCGGACTATAAAAAGTGACAAAGTTTGCCTTGCGTTTGTGGTAACTGGACATTACTGCGGCTTTGATGTCAGATCGCCGCTCGACTGCGTGGATAATTGATTGATAGGTGCAGCACCGGTGGTGATAGGCGGGGCAGTGATCATTGTTGCCATGTGATGGGTGGCAGAACGAACATCTCCACCAAAATTTCATCTTGAGCATACTGATTTATAATTAAAGCATTCAGCACTGAGTTGCAACTTCAGCAAAGTTTTAGGTTACCAGACCCAGTTTTAGGTCTAATTGGCAGGTAAAAAACAGTTTGAGTTAGCCATAGCCATATACTGAGTTGATTAATAACTAGAATTTTCTGTCGATCAACTACAATTAATGGACTATTAATTCCCAAACTAAACGCCGGTAAGCTAACGGTTAGTGTTATTGGACTTTACTTTTGAGAATACCCCATTCGGAAGATATTCTGATCGCACAGTGACTACTGTCCATTTGCTTTATAGCCTCTCTGCATTAATATTGACTGAACAGGCTGTTTAGAAAAAGTATGACAATGTGGTGTTCATCCCAAAATTCCAGTTCCTACAGCTCAATTTGTTTGAACAATGCATTTATTTTGAAGGGCTGTTTTTCATTTCTGAAGTTATATTTTGTAAATAGTTTTATGGATTATTAACCACATGAACAAAAAGTGGATATGAGTCTAGGGACATTTCTTTTTCTGGAGTTGGGGTGAGTAAGCAAGGAACAGAAACATGCTGACCCTAAATCAAGAAGAAATGAAGCCACACAAGTAGCTGCTGAAGAACAGGCTCTTTTGAAGGTTGTGTTTTAGTCGTCATTTTACCCATAGTAACGTCGTGCTGGAACTAGAAGTCAACAAGCAGTATGTATGTTATACTACACAAATCAAGAAGACCAAGGGGTTAATTAGGTGTCCTGTTGTATAAGGTGAATAGTTTACTGTACTGCAATAGCACTATCTATTATTTTCTGCTACTACTTACAACATTGCATTCCACTTATGCATCCGAGGGAGTAAATTTGATAAAATGTGATCTATTCAGTAGCTCTGAAGAGCTTGTAATGCTGACAAAAATGTAAGAATAACAGAGGTCACTGAGTTTCTTAATGTGCAGGCCAGTCAGGAGGATACAGTGATCAAAGCTTCTTAGCACTCTTCCTGGATTCTAACCATTGTGTATTGAATTAAGCCAGAGTGTTTCAAAGAACACTGCAGTTGGGCCGTTTATTTGAAGTTAAGTCATTTGAATGGCACAATGGTATTTGCCTCCAGGCTAGCATGTTTGGGGTGGGAGATGTGACCCATCTACAGTGTCCCTGGGCAAGACAAGGAACCGCTAACAGACCATCCCCAGTCCCAAGAGGGTTTCGTCATAAAAACTGCGCTAAATCGACATGCAAACAAATGATCTGCTGTGGCGACCCCGAACTTGCGGGATAAGCCAAAAGGGAAGGGGAAAAAAAATGAATAACCGTGAAAATGTTGCAGTTTAATAAAATCATATTTGATCCTGCTCAGCCCTCTGCTTCATTGTCCTTGCTCAGTGCCAGCACTACAACATAGGTGGTGAATCTCTGCATTAAGAGTTTATCCTTTGGCAGTTTCCCAGGGGATACCCAGGGTGACACAGACCTTTCTTGGCTCTGCGCAATGGTTTAAAATATTAATAGATTAAAAAAAAAAAGAATATTTTCTATTAAGAAAATTAGCCTATACCCTTAGCCCCACATCATTAATAATTGTAATAGGAGAGACACTGTTAAATTTACACTAAAATTACAAAATCATATTTTCCCACTTGCTGCTAAATAGTGTTGAATAATGCTGGTACTTTTTTATTATTATTATGACTACTATTAATTTATTTATTTTATTTATTTATTTATTTATTTTTTTATTTTTAAATTTCTTCCTCCACTCAAGTTGTTTTAGTTAAAGCATTAAAAACGTAACAATTCATCAGTAAAATCTCATTAATGAAGCTGTATCCATGTTACTCCGGTTCTGTCATATGCTAAAAACAAACAACAAAGTTCTTGTCCAAGTATCAGTTTTGCTCTAATGATTAGAAAATGTTTTTGTTTATTTTTATTCTTGTCTTTGGGCTTGTCCCAAAAGTTTGGGGTCACCAAAGCAGATTATTGTTAACCCTTTACAATTTTACGGGCTTGGGAACGACAGATTTAGGGAGGAGCAGTTTGGGGTTCAGTGTCTCACCCAGGGACACTGCGACATGTGGTCGAGGAGAGCCTGCCGCAAACCTCCGACCCTGTAGTCTGTGGGTGGCCACTCTACCAACTCAGCCACTACGCCCCATAATGGTTACGAAACCCATTACCGACTGTAATTTGTTACTTTGTCTTACAGAAATGGTGGAGTCCATGAAGAAAGTGGCTAGTATGGATGTGGAGCTGACGGTGGAGGAAAGGAACCTGCTGTCAGTAGCATATAAGAATGTGATTGGTGCTAGAAGAGCATCCTGGAGAATAATCAGCAGCCTTGAACAGAAGGAAGAAAACAAAGGCGGCGAAGACAAACTAAAGATGATTCGAGAATACAGGAAAACGGTCAGACACTGTTAGAAACCAAAACATACTTTTTACTAACACCGAACTTTGCATCAAATAGTAGATGAACATTGATAAAATATACACAGGTCAGGGTTACTATTATGACCACCTGTGCAGTTTAATGCACCACATTACTGCGGCTCTGCCATTAATTCTAGTTTCTGAGAAATTATAACCATGTTAAAGTTGAATTCATGGCAGAGCCGCTGTACTGGATTGCAATAAACTGCACAGGTGGTCATAATGGTAACCCTGATCGGTGTAAATGAGATTTAGACCGAGATTAGACCCGATGGATCTACACCCGGAATCTAGATCGGCTCTAGCTAGATCTAGATCTAGATCCCCTTACATCTAGATCCGGATCCAGATAGATCTAGAAAGATTTAAAAAAAAAAAAAAAAAAAAAGGTTTTCCGTTACTGCTGCTAATACAGTTGCCCACAACTTTCACTGTGTAAAAGCAAAATCTAAACCTAGTACAGTTTAATTTAGGTCACGTTAACATATACTGATGATAAAAATATCAGATGGTGCCGACTGACCCTAAACCTAAAGCACACGAGACCCAGTTGGCTTTTCAGTGACAAATGCTTTAATGGGGACTGCCCCATAGCTGCACTGTATATCTCTACCTCATTTAACACTGCTGATGTGCAATTAGTCAGATTTTAGACCAAAGCATTGTCATTCACAGGGAAATTAATTGTTGCAATTGCACCATTGCTAATTCCTGGAGAGACTGTTTAAATTCAGAAACTCTAGTATTTTCTGTGACTGCCAACAGTAATGTTTGCATGTGTTTATTTCTGCAGGTTGAAAAAGAACTGAAATCAATCTGCAATGACATTCTGGATGTACTGGACAAGCACCTCATCTTAGCTGCAACCACAGGAGAGTCAAAGGTTTTCTATTACAAAATGTACGTATTTAAACGTGTGTGTTTCTCTTAGATAGAATGGATTTATTCTAATTATTTACATGTTTATAAAGTTACAAACAATGTGATTTGACTGGATAATAGAATTATTTTTCCCCCAGTTCAGTCAATAACATCACGTTTCACACCATACCATACACATCAATATAATTTTCTAGATTATTCTTTGGGATATACAACGCAGTTGGTTTCCCCTTTTATTAAATGAAAAAGGTTATCATTTCATTTTCACACCTCTGTTCCTCTAAAGTTGTCCACGCACTTTAAAGCAAACCGTAAAAATCTAATCTCTCATCGTTCCAATCCAGTTTTTCTGGTAATTGTTATACTTTTGTGTCTATTTGAACTACTTCCTTTTAGATTTGCAATGCAGCGTAACAAAGTAATAAAAGTTTGTTGTTAAATACAACCTGGCTGCTCAACATTAACTAAAAACACAGTTACTTGACTGAACCTGCATTTATTTTTTTGTTGGTCATGTTTTATGTGTACATTTACAGAACTATTTTACTAAAAGTCAATCATTTAATGATTTATCAGAAGAACTTTCAGTGTCTCGTCCTGTCTAGAGCAGCCCAGTACTTTTTTCCCATTTAATAGTTTCATCAAAGGTTCTATGATGCTGAGGTCTATAGAGGAAATGTGATGCACTTCTTGCTGTTCCAAGCCTTCTAAAAAAACCTGATGGACAATCCATCTCTACCACACAGATTAAATCTACAAAATACATCATACTTGCATGTAAAACAGTACCTCTCATGCACTAAATGTAAATTGGCTGTCTAACAGTCACTTTGATCACATGATTTTCAGTCTGCATTTGGGTAGCGCAGGATAATGGTTTACAGTTGGTTTACTGTAAGATGTAGAAGTAGTAGAAACTGCACATGTACTAACCTCCAAGTTATTTTATTCACTTGTCTCAAATATCAGTCATTATTTTAATAATAATGTGATGAGAAGTTTATTAAAGTCACTAAAAATCCAGTGAGACATTCAAGATACAAAGAACATCCCATAGGGAAATTGCGTTGCCTTGTTGCAGCTGCTCTCCAGGCGAAAAGTAGTAAAAGCACCTCAACCAAACCAAGTAACCACATAGACAAACAAATACAAACTACTGTAATACAACTTAACACAAAATTAAATAAATGAGGTAGATAAATGGCCACTGGGAGAAAGGATCTCCTGTGGAGGACTGTGATCAGTTTCTGGCTGAAAATGCTCTTCTGTGGAGGACTGTGATCAGTTTCTGGCTGAAAATGCTCTTCTGTGCAGCCAGAACGATGTGGAGTGTCTGGGAGAGATTGTCCAGGATTAAGAGGAGTTTGGACAACAATCTCCTCTTATTCACAACATGTAGAGGGTCCAGCTCTTTCCCTAGAACAGAACCAGCCCAGTCATTTACAGTCTGCCACCTTTTTATATTGCTGCCCCAGCAAACCACAGTAAAGAAGATGGAGATGGCTACTACTACCACTATAGACTCATAAAACATCTGCAGCAGGGTGCTGCAGATGTTGAAGGACCTTAGTCTCCTTAGAAAATACAGCCTGCTCTGTTTTCCCTTGTAGATTGATGCTACATTAACTGACCAGTCCAGGTTATTGTCCAGGTGGACACCCAGGTATTTGTACTCTAAAACCATCTCCACCCCCTCTCCCCGTATAGAGAGAGGATTGACAGGAGTCCCGGACTTCCTGAAGTCCACCACCAGTTCCTTTGTTTTGCTGATGTTGAGCTGGAGATGATTGTGCTCACACCAGTTAACAAAACTGTCCACCACTGATCGGTAATATGTTTAAAGCCCTGTTCACTGTAAATTGTGTTTTAATGCAAGGGTGTAACTCTTTGTGTATTTGTCACACACTGTACAGTGCACAATATTCAATTCAGTACAACTGGGTTGTTAATTTGTCAGATGTAACTGTGGATTCTTCCTGTCATATGGAAATGTAATCCATGTTGTTCCCTCTGCTCAGGAAGGGAGACTACCACAGGTACCTGGCAGAGTTTGCCACTGGCAATGACAGGAAGGAGGCAGCAGAGAATAGTTTAGTAGCATACAAAGCTGCTAGCGACATTGCCATGATCGAACTCCCTCCAACGCACCCCATTCGTCTTGGACTGGCCCTTAATTTTTCAGTTTTCTATTATGAAATCCTCAACTCACCAGACCGTGCTTGCAGGTAGGTGTAATGTTTACGTCTAGTATTGCTTGGGAGCTGGCTTCTTGAATATATGTTCGGAATGGAACTAGTGTTTAATATTAAAAAAAACTTAGAGTATAACCACTGTACACCCTCATTCAGCACGCAAACTTCTAGAAAGCAAGCTACCAAAATATATTTGTAAATAGGTTTTATATTTTCTAAATTTAAATATATACTATATTAGATTTACAAGCTGGACAGAAACTCTTCTTTTGACGTTCAGCCCCCAAAAGGGCATAACGTGCACTTTCCAGTGTATAAGAGAAATTCCTGTTTTTATGTCATTCTGCCATGATTCTTATCCTACATGGAGAGAAAATGCAGAGTGTGTGTCCCAGCTGTCAGACATTGTTGCAGAAACCTGACATCTTGGATCCAGTTCTTACAGGGAACTGACACATAACCCTACTGACTGCACTACTGCAGATGTTACCAGAATCAAACACTCTACGTGGTGAAATTCCCTATAGTATAGACAGTCGAGATAGTTGTGTAAGTTGATCTGACACTGCAGTGTAAACTGCATACCCATCTGTTTTCTCGTGTGTGAAAGTGATGATTTCCAACTTCTCTGCTGATAGGTTGGCAAAGGAAGCATTTGACAATGCCATTGCAGAACTGGATACGCTGAGTGAGGAAAGCTATAAGGATTCAACACTTATTATGCAGTTGCTACGGGACAACTTGACATTATGGACCTCAGATGTGCAGGGAGACGGTGAGAGAGCCATTCCTTTCTTTTCTGGATATTATAGGTGCTTGAGCAGCCTAGCTGATTTATTAATTTATTTATTTATTTATTCATTCATTCATTCATTCATTCCCCTGATTCTTCACCAAATCTTTGGAAATGCATTTCTATAAAGAAATGTCTTCAAGTTTGCTGACAGGGTCTCAGCAAATGTCTATATTAAAAGCTTGGCTACGTTCAAAAATCATCTAGAAAATAATAAAACCTAACCTTTTCTCTAACCTTTCAGTGCAGTGGTTCCTCCGAAATCAGAAGCACATCTCCATCTTTTCTCTCTCAAGCTCACTCACTGTTTGTAACTTTTCATATCTTCCTTATTCTTCTATAGATTCTTAAGGACTCCCCTCTTCCTACACTGTTCCTCCATTATAGAAGGGTATTTTGTAAGTCCTTCTTCCTGTCTTGGTCTTTTTTTCCTACCTAAAACTATCACGCTGTCGTTACTCTAATATAAATCCCTAACTTCTTCACAGCACAATGTCCGGCCTCTATAGCATTATGGAGCTGTACTTGTTAAATCACATTTTCCACTTTTTTTTTTTTTTTTTTTTTTTTTTTGTTTATGGGAAACTCTAGAGCTGTGTGTTTTAGTGTCTCCAGAGTGTCCGCAAGTCGGAAATACTTCAAATCATCGCAGCGTATGTTTACTTCTTACCCAGACAGCTGATTCCCAAATAATGTTCCATAGAAAGCTGAAGTTCTGACTTGGCATCCTGGCTAGCTGCTGCTGCGTTAGCTTTAATTAATCGGTAATCTGTCAGTAAGCATCAGTTCAAGATAAAGAGAGAAGATAGGAGTATTTACTAAAGCACTTAAAATTAGCTTTTGCGTTTGAACCACAGTTAGTTTAATATGTTTGCCAGGTTCAACCAAGGTAATTTGATGTATTCTCCAGGGCCGTCAGTAGTTGTACCATGTTTAACTCACTCTCTTGATGTAGGAAAGAAATGTACCACCATAGACAGTGTTCCATGAGCAACTACTGGAGCACTTGGGTCAGCATGCTCTGACCAGCTGAGTCATCTGTACAAAGGTTTAGGAACTCTATTAGACAATGGCTGGTTGTCTAATTTAACAGAGTAGAAGTTGTGTATAGAGAAATAAATTCAAACATGTTATTACTGAGATTAAAATAGTCTTATTTCTAAGTATAAATGACAAATCTGTCAAGAAAACTATAGATAAGATAACCTTAAAGTTTTGAGTAAGCATTTTGTTTTCAAAGCTAAAAACAGCATCTTAAACTTGCCCCTGCTCTGGTCCATGGCTCTAACTGACCTCCTGTCCACCTGTGGACACAGAATCTAAACTGACAATATTAAAACTGAGCTGTACACTATATTATTTTCATTTAAAGTCTTGGTTCTCTATAAAAATAAAATAAGTTAAGAAGTTAGCTTTTCCACTGTTATGGGGGTAAAAAAGATTGGATTGGTATAATTGACCGTTAAATGAAACAGAATCCACTTGCGGATACCCTGCTCGTTACTGTGCATGTCAGTGTCACTGAACGCAGCCTTGTGAGCTTCACAGTCGATCGTATCTGGATGAGGTAGAATTTGGAAACCTGGGATGCAAAAGACAAACGGCAGTAAGAGTTAAGGCTGCTGCTCGGTCTCCTGTGGCTTTCTCACATCCCAGTTAGCTGTGGTGCTAATGAGCACTGTTGCAGTTTCTAGTTTAATCATGATAGATTGTTGAGCCTTTGTTATTTGTGCCTCTTAATTCTTCATTACACGGATGGCTGTGCTGTCTCTATGGTAACCTGAGCAACAAATTGTAGGAGTTCACAAGGCATTTTACTCCCTAGTAAATCTGTCCACAGCTTGTCCAAAAGACACGGAATTCACTCTCACAGGCCGGAATGTCATAAAGACACCGCAATCTTCTTTCACTGTCTGTCTTTGCATTGCATTACTAACTAAGCATCAGGCCACAAAACAAGTTGCATATCCAGATGTTGAGATGATAATATTAACATGGTATCATTTTAAATGCTAACTCTGTCTGCACAGTTTGTTTGTTTTTTGTTTATTTGTTTTAAAATGTTTTGCTGTCCAGTCTTGGTTTACTTGGCCATCATCACCAACTCAGTAGTTTACACTAAAATGTTATTCACTGTCATTGTTCTGAACCTACACAAATGCATTCTTGTTTGTCCTGACAACATGAAACTGAATATGAAAACCCTCACAAAACATATGAACTTTGAACCCCTTCAGCACACACAATGAAATGGGTTGAAGCACAAGAAGAAACCACAACGGTCAAATTAGAGGAAAAATACACTCTGCACAGCTGATTTAAATACAACTTGGTGTTGCTGAAGAAATAAGGTGTGAGTCAGTTGTGGAAGTAATATGATAGTTTAATCATTCACTCTAATGCTGTTCAGCTGTTTAATAACACACCCTGTGTTAACCTTGTGGAAGCTTTTCCTGGCTGATCTGTTCATCAATAAGCTGCCATGGAATATGTCTTATTGAGCATTTAAAGAGAACTACAGCCTCCTTAATTATTCCTCATTTTTGTCTTTATCTCAGGTGAAGAACAGAACAAAGAAGCACTGCAAGATGCGGAGGAAGAGGCCCAGTGAGACTGAACAACCCATGAAAACCTCTCCTCCTCCTAAATTTCTCTCCTCCCAGCACTAGCTCCTGTCCCCAGCCAGTTTTTAGCTGGGGTTTATACTGCAGCCCACACTCTCTCTATCTTTTCCTATTTCTGCCCATCGGTCTCACTTTTTCTTCTCATATGCACGTCTCCCACTTCCCTAAAGGTCCACTCACGCCTTCATTTCCTCTCCCAGGGGTTTTACCTTTCCTTTAAGAACACCTTTTGCAAGCCTGTACCCCTTAAGGTTCATGTCCTCTTTTATAGCTCTTACTTTGCTTTATCATCGGTTGCCAACTTTGCTTGCCTGTATTTGTTACATGCATACACAAGTTTATTTAAAGATAATACTTTGCTGTTCAACTTTTTTTGTGTGTATGTGTGTTTATGAACAATACATTATCCCTGATTCTGTCATTCAATTTGGCAACATTTCAGTTCTCAAATTGAAGGGAAACAGCAATGATAAAAGGTGTAAAAGGGATGTGTTAAAGCTTTTAGAACAAAGTGCCCTCTTTATGTTGTGGTTACTAAACTTGCTTCCTCATCACATCAGCAACTATTTTTTAATGACAAGAATGTCTCCCTTCTCCAAACATCGCTCTGACCTCTGTCTTTGTCCACTCTTGGACCAAGTATTGTGCTGCAAGGCTGTAGTGCTTTTGCAAATCGCAGATAGTTAGGTAATGGCTTTTAGCAGGCAAAATGTTTATACATTTGGGTGGGTGGGTGTGTGTGGGAGGGAAGGGAATGCTTAACACTCTTGATTGTAATGTAATGCAGTTTTGCATTGGCACTATATATATATATATATATATATATATATATTAAAAAAAAAAGTTTGGGAAATACAGGCCTGCTATATCTTTACCCCCTGAATCTTTCATGTTTCAATGTCTCCTCTCTTCCTTCTGTTCGTTATGTGTAACGTGAATCTGATTTGTACTACTGGAAATTCTCACCGGAGCCACAAGTACCATCTGTATTCTTACTGAAACACAGCATGGAATTAACATTAAACTTCAAATTGAAAAATGTTAAATCTGCATGTGTGAGATGTCTTTTTCTAGTGCTCCAAGTGACACACATTGAATCTGATTTTTTGCTCACTAGGGGGCATTGCTGGATAGCAGCAGAAAAATAAGGGAATCATGCAATTGAATATGTATTTGTATTTGCTATGGGGGGGAAGTACCAAGTTACATCAAAGTACAAATATACTCCTGTAAAAATCTTGTATTTTAAAAAAAGGTGAAGACTATCGTTATGCTCCAAGTATTAAAATGGCCCCTCTGACAATGCATGATTAATATCAACACGTGTGAACCTGATTATTTTAATTTTTAACTAATTTGAAGTAAGTGGTTTTAATTCAAGCTGTCCAAAAAAAAAAATCTCTGTCTATCTATATCACACACGACATTTAAAATTTAAGGCTCTAAAGGTTCATTGCAAGAATATGGTGGAATATTTGAAATATGACAACATGGCCTGAAATGATTGGAACTCTACCCTACGCGGCCTATCAAAATATAGTATTTTGACTTCATTTGAGATCATGTGAGATTTTGATTTCAACTAACTACAAAAACCTGTCAAATTTGTTGGAGTAAAAAGTCAACATTGCTATAAATTCTAACAGAGTGAAAATAGAAGGTAGCATGAAACGGAAAGAAGTTGTGCCAAAATTCCTCCCGTATATAAACAAATGGACTTTGTTTTCCATCATGGTGATAGGATTTTATCCATGATCATTTTGTTTTCTAACATTTATTTAAGATTTGTCTTTGTTTTCTTATATGTCACACCACAATTGGTGAAATACCTATTAAAATGTAATCTATAATGTTAAGTCAAACAGTTAAAAATCACTACATTTTGAGATAATACATCAACAAGACAATTGATCATGACTGAAACAAATTATTGGATTTTTTCCAGTCAATGATCAAGTTTTACCTACAAACCAGAACTTGAAAGTGGCCAATTTATTGGTGATTGAACAAATGTAAGTGATTAATTATTGAGGATGACAAAGGCAGTTGGAAAGGCGCCATCATCCTGCAATTACAACTTGTTACCATAATGGCTACTGTTGTTGACTTACTTTGATTTGAAAAAGGAAAAAATGAGAGATTGGGTTTTATCCTTTGCAATAAACGAGGATGCCAGATACACTATGACCTGAACACAGTCAAGGATTTTTTCAGATCCAGTTATTAGCAGCCTAGGGCCACTATTTCTCTCATGCTGTGCATTGTGTACATTTTTATGCTTCATTACTACCTGACCTTTCCTTTGTAGTTACGTAATTAAACGTTTGAAAAAAACTAGGGAAAATAAGCCTCAGAATCAGTGAGGGCACAAGCTCTACAATCATCCTCTGAGGACCACAAATATTAACTATGTCAAATAATAACAGTACATCACAATTTGAACTTGGTTTTTACTTAAAAAAGATCAAAATAAAGATGTACAATTGAACGAAAATAAGAAGGACAAAGAGGCTTCACCTGAAATATTTCAGCTGGTTTTTCTCTGCTTCAAACGTCTCTGTCTAGCCACAACATCATGTATGGGAATGAACTGGGTAAGAACTTGCTGAAGATGTGGCGTTTTGTATCCTATGGCAGATTGTCCATCCACTTTCCAAAAGAGATGAGATGAGACACTTTATCAGTGAGACTGGAGCAAATACATTTCTGCTACAGTGTGTTCAGCCGCCCCAGAGGATCCACAGTGTTTCAATAAGTAAGGGCTCTAACATACAAACAGTGGCTTCATCAGCTCGGGTTTGACGTCTTACTGGAAATACAATACCATAGACACTTCATAGAACGTAAAATGGGAAATGAGAGCGTTTTTCAATTCCATGTCATGGTTTCATCTCGTCTCCACACACATAATGATCTAAAAGATCTAAACAGATAGTATTTGACTGTCGACATTTAAAAAAAGAAGTCAGACAGCTTCTTTTTTTTAATTTCTCAGTACAAAAAATATTTGAAAGAATGGAAAAAATAGTTCTATTCTGACTGAAGAAATTTGATTTATAAAGCTCTATTCGTGAGCAACTCTCTGGGTCTACATCTGCACAGTGAGGGTTGTGATTTAAGGATTGGGTGTGGAGCTAGTTAACATTCATTGTTGAATATATTTATGAATTTGTATTTAACAGGTATCAGAATACTTGGGCAGTTGATACCCCTTCACATTTAGATTACTTTGAATGATCCTATATAATACAGTTAAGTATTGAACACGTGACAACTTTAAACACCGCCTTTCCCATGCCTCCTCCTTTAAGTGGCATCATCTTTTTCATTATTGCAATGATTAAAATCTTTAAAGATGGTTTACAAAAAAGAACTGTCTTCCTGTCCACTACAATGTCTGCTATGTACATCTGTTTAAAAAGCAAGCATGTTACACAGTCATCCCTATGTACAGCTAGATTCTTCATTTTTTTTATGGAATATACATATTTACTTATTTTCACAGTTTCCTATGTTTGCTCATATATTCAATATCAATAGATTTCAGTTTTGTTATTATAAATACAAATATTCTCCATCATATCTTCACGGCACTGGGCTACGACTTCCCCAGTGTCACTTGTTGATATCTAGTGAGACGGTTGTCTCTTGCACACTGCTCACTGTGTAGCAAACACTGTTCAGTTTGAAAACAATCTTGACTGTGGTTCAGTTCTTGCCAATTTACAGCAATCTAAAACACGCACAGTTTTGAGTTTCAAGTGTACAGTTTTCTGGTCTTCATTGTTATCATATATCATGATATTTTTTTTTTTTTCCATTTTCTTCCACTTTGTTCCTCGTTCATCACTGGAGTTGTAAAGGTTGAATGGCTCCAGTGGATTCACATAAACCCACTGACTGTGATTGTTCTGTCTCCGGCTTGCACAGAGAATCCATCAAGCCACATCGAGTCTAACAGTGGGATTTGTCGTCTGCTCCTCTGTCGGTCCTGTCCTGTTTTTTCTTGGTGGTTAGTTTCTTCTGGTTTCGTGGGTGGCGCAATTATTGTTCTTTTGTCTGTTGTTACTGGAATAAGGCACTTGAAAGGTTTTTGGTTTTCACGGGAGCTCAGAGGAGACCAGGGCGAGGCCGGAGCTCTGGCGGAGGGGAGGCCCGGTGTGAACGGCCTTGGGACAGTCGGGCGTCAACACACGTCCGTTCTCCCCAACGCTGCCTGTGATGGACAGACGTGCCTTGTTCCTCATGGCTTCTGTAAATGTTAGCTGAGAAAAAAATAAAGAGATAGGTTTGTGTACACAGTAGATGATAAAGATAACTGAACAGTGGCAGATTGGAGTTTTAGAATATGATCACTTGTTCAATTCTTTATAATACATGAAGGAGACTTCTGAGTCTTATAAGCAAATTAGGCCCTGAGCTAGACCCCAGTAAAAAAAAAACCCAAACTCTTTCATACTTTCCTTTAAAGTTATTTGTGAACATGCTGTAGCTCTGACAATTATTATCAGTTGTGTAACGCCAAAAAAAAAAAAAAGCTAAGATCTGGGAACATGATGACCATGGACAGTCCAACCTTGTCACTTTATTTATAGCTTATACAACTAATTTGCAAATATGGTTTGTAAGAAATGTAATTATGACCAGATTGTGTGTTGTTTTTCCTCTGGTGGGATCATGTTTTTTTTTTTCTTAATTATATTAAACATCACTAACAGCAACATTCGTGGACATTATACTTCTTTCTTATGGTAATGTTCCGGCACTTACAGCATTTGGTTAGGGAACGTTTGTGGTCTGGGAAACATCCATCGTTTCAACATGTAACATGTACATAAAACCAAATCCAAAATCTTTCCACCAGACTGCCTTTGTTGCCTAAACCTAAACACAGAGGGGAACTGTGGAGCTTTTTTTGCCCATCACCACCTGCCCTGCTGCTCTCTTATTAATGCAAAGCTTCCTTCATTCATTTTTGCTTCCTTACATATCTGGGAAAACAGTTAAGTAGGAGATTGTGTGGATGTAATTAATGGGAGACAGGGTTCAGAAAAAAGGGGGCAAACCCATAGCATTGTATTTTTCACAGCGGAGCTCCTTGGTGATTAAAACCTGGATTAAATCTCACTGAAGCGGTTGTTAATGTCATAGTGGTTGTTAATGCGGATTTGTCAGTCACAAATCCACATTGACGAGTGACCGAATGTTCACTTACATGGGACTGCTTTACAAAGAAGTGAAAAAACACATGATCCATGCCTAGAAATCTGAATCATAAAGTAATTTGGTTGTTTGGATGCTAAGGTTACCCATAGATCCACACCACAATGCTTACTTATGCTCTTTTCTGAAGCCCAGGACCTTTAGCACTTCAGCTAGTAACTAATAAAAGAGCAGTGTGATGTAGGCTGCATGGCCTTACTAAACATCCAAATATTTGACATTTATATTTTAACTACCATTGTGTTGTTGCCATTCAAGTTTGAGTAAAACTAAAACTCCAATCTGTGTCAATATGAACTGTAAAAAACACAGGTAAAATACACTGCAGCTGTACATTCAAATGTATACATTAAGGTTGCAGAACCACAGAGCCAGAAAACACCTTTCATAGCCATTCAGGACAGAATCAAGCCAGCCCCATACTACATGTACATGTCCAATAGCGACAGAATTATTATACAGTGAGTGATAGTTGCAGGCAGTGGGACAGGGAGGCTGACTCAGCAACAGTCAAGCTAATGAAGAGTTTGTGCTGAAGTGCTGATGAGGGACACATAACTACGCTGGACAGATACACACCGAGTGGGTTATATGAAATTCTAATGGTCAAGGACCTTGGGGAAATATCTGGCCAAAATCAGCTCACACCAATAATAGTAGCTCAGCTCGAGGGATACATAAGTTATGTTTACTTTAGGCCTACAATGTATAGTGTTCAAATATGGCTTTAATATATAGGACTTCCTGTGTGCTCACGGCTAGTCTCTAATTAAAGCTGTACTTTTGTTTTACATGAATGGTTTATTGAAACTGATAGACTTGAGACAACAAGCTCCCTAAGCTCCAGCAAGTGTGTGTGAACTGTATGTGTTTGTGTGTGTGTGGCTTAAAAGAACCTGCGATGGCTTTTTATGGAAAAACAAACGTACAGAGAGTACGATTACACATTAGATGGGCAGATGTTTTGCGGTTGGATGAAATGCCCTCACAAGTATAATGTGTGTACAAGTAAGACATTGGTCCTCATTTATCCTGTCCTACCTGCTGAAAGAGGCAACATTTTGTGTTGTATTCCAGTAACAACAACGTTTCATCAAATGCATAAACTCCACTGGGTCAAAGGTGCCTTTAAGATTAGAAATGTATTCTAAGACTGTTCTTATGAGTCCTATGCAAATTATGCAAATGTGTACATTTCTCACATTTACGCCTGTTAATGCAAACCACTACACTTTCTAATCAAATCTCTAATTTTGATAATGGTGATCACTCCTGGCATTTATTTTGTGCCTTTCTAATATAACTGAATTTGAAAATTAGACGGGTATACAGTCATCTTCCCGTTAAGTTCAAAGTGACTAATGCATTTCTGATTTTGGCAGGAAAATGGGTCACACATTATGTTCGCTTCATAAATGAGGGCCAACGTCTGCAACCACACAAGCTGCGAAGCATTAGAGGCGACGCCATGTCTGAGGATGGCTCATTGCTTCCTTTGACATTGAGAAAAAAGCTTGAACGCAGACGAGGACGTCACATCACCACATAGTGAGCAGATAAGACAGAGTGGGAAGCATTTTGCCACTGGTCACAACAGTCACTCAGCATGGCAAAGCTAGCACGGGGTAATGATAGGTTTCACTTACAGTCTGTGCAGGGAGCTAGTGAGAGGGAGGCAAAGTCTTAGGTGGACCTTGTATGAAAACCCCAACTACATCTTATCAGTTTCCCCATCGCTGCCATACCCATTGAAAACCTCACTAAACTCGACTAAGTTATGGGCGCCCGGGCTGGGCCTCGGACTCTGGCTTTGGCTCTGACTAGGTTCTGGGCTATGGTGTGGGCTGGCTGTCTGGCAGGGGCAGCAGTGGCGGTGGGAATGGGGGTAATGGGCGTGTTGGGACTGGGATTGGGATTGGGCCTCCACCTTCATTCTCTTGGCCTCGTTGCGTGACTTGTAGCAGAATTCAATGAGGGCCACCAGCATGGCCAGGCCCAGGCCCCCGACGAGGATGTAGAAGACCCCCGCCACGTTGCTCAAGCTGAGGGCCTGGGAGGACTTGTCCTGTAGCCAGCAGGAAGAGGAACAAAGACAGAAGTCAGCGCTAGTTATAGCAGGGGTAGAAGTGCAAACAGTCACTCAACATTGGCATCACACATAACAGGGAAATTTGAAAAAACTCACATAAATTTCACAACATGCATGCACACTCACACATCACTTCAAGTTTCACTGCACTACTGTGACCTCTCAGTCTACTGAGGCACAGCTGTATGTAGCCAAAAACTATCCTCTAACCCTAGCTAACATATTTAGAATACATTGGAGAAAGAAAAGAGTTATAGACCTGTGCTTTAAAGGGTAAGTTCAACCAAATTACAAAAGCCACACATTTACACTGTGAGTACTGCTAGATGTGCAAAAGTAATAAGATAGTAGTTTTGTAATCGCTTACATGGAAACACAACAGTTAGATTCTGTGAAACAAGTGCTAAACAACTGAATACACTCAAGTAAAATACAAGCACAGTATCTCAAAAGTGTACTTGGGTACTGTTCTTCGTTGCTGAGATGTCCGCTAGCTTTCATCTAATGGCTCTGGTACTAGACTCCAGACTATAAGTAGGGTTTAATCAGTCCAAATGTAAATGTAAAATGTTTTATTTTTATCAGCAAAAACATAAAGAGGAAAATTTATAGAAATAAAAAAAGATCAAATGTTCCAATCCTATCGCTCCACCCAGATCTGATATTGTCTGATTTGTCTCTTTAAGGTACATTTAATAACTCTTATGCTTCCAATTTCATAATTTATTTGGTAACTCTGTTTCTTTTGCACTTTGCAGCTATGTTTGAAATCCAAAGCTCCAAATTAACCATGGATATGTCTTCCACTGTGCCCTCTGGGATCACAGCTTTCAGTGCTGCCAAATATTTTAGCCAAACGTTTTTCATCACTATTACCTTTCTCAGACCAAAGGTTGTCCATTGTACACGGGCCTTAAGCCACTTTCTACACAAGGTAGTCCCTAGAGGTAGTGCCTGTGAAAACTGCTGAGGCTGAGTTCTGTAAAGCAGCAGGGACCATTACTCTTCAAGATGTAAATAAAGCTATCTGCATGGCTAGATACAACTAGAGGTAGGAGAAATGTGTTTTTTGTATTTTGGATGAACTGGCCCTTTAGTTTTCCCTTTATATTCCACAAGCTTTTCTGCATTCACCTACATTCACATTTTTACTCCCTTGCTGTATATTAAAATGTATGCAGCTTATCTTTCTGACCTCTCTCATTTATTCTCTCTCCAATAAATCACCTACATTCTTAAGAGGTTTTCAATCTGCTACCTCTATCCAAACATCTGTCATGCTCGGCCTCACTTGCAGGTGAAAGCATGTGTGTGAGTCCTGCACTATAGGGGTCTGACTGGGAGGACATGACTGATGTGGAGGGTACATGCTGCTCTGTTTCAAATGTGGCCACACTCTCCATGCTCCAGTGCATCACCAATGTGGATCAGTCTTCAGTGTGCTACTACACCTGAGGCATACAGTAGAAATGACATCTAATGTGACATACAGTAATGTCTGAACATGCCCTGGGATCATTGTACGTGACAACCAGTGTGAGTGTGAGCCTTCATCTGCAGTTGCAACACATAGCTTAGCTGCCGTAAAACTCTTAGCGTTGCGTCATGCCTTGTTTCTGTCATGCTGTATCCCTCAGGCTACGCCTTAAGTCTCTACCTGCATGTCTGTCACTCGCTCTGGCTCTTTCTCAGTGTTATGTGTGTGCGTCATATCAGCCAGCCTGCTGTAATAACAGAACAGTACTGCCAGCGTTATGAAAGTGTGCAAAGAGACAAAGAGAGGAGGGGAGGCTCCCAGGCTGGTGGAGACTGACCTTACTTCCCGAGTCCTTGGGTCCACACTCCCCTTTATCGTACCACCATTTGTTTTTCAGTTTGTCTAAGACTCCTGCTTCACTCAGTTTCAATACGGCAAGGTTTACAGGCGTTCTTCAAATCACGGGGGACGGGGAAGGGTGGGGTGGGGAAAATAACATAAATAACATCATAGGACATGTTATTTTATGTTATTCAATCAGAAGAAGCCCAACAAGAGCAACTTAGTACTCTTCACAAAGTGACGAAGCCGGGAACAGGCCCCACTTATGCTACATGTCTCTTTGCTCATCTAGGCAGCAGTTTGCAGGGTTGGGTTTGTTGGTAAACCCTACAGGGACAGGGTAGAGCTAACAGACATATACGTGGGGCCCCGGCTGCATCGCTTTTCTGGAACAGGCACATACTGCCGGGACCTTTATCACAACAAGCACAAAGGCTGTAGCAAAGAAACTTGGTTTGTAGTATCCTTCAACAACAACCCAGGACGATACTACTATTATCACATTCCATACTTAAATTAAATAAGTTGCTAATGATGATAAAGGCCAACATTTCAGTTTGTACTAATACTACAGCGAATATTTATACTTCAGCAGTAATGACTCTCGCTTCTTGGAATGAGACTGTCAATAAGCAGCATTGCTTCATGAGGATCGACCCGGCAGATGCCCCTGTTACCAACAAAACACATTTCTCTGTTTACCCGCATCAAGGTCACATGGGCATAGGGACATAGCGGCTAACCTTCTCGCCACCGCCTCCGCTGCCACACTCTCCTTTGTCGTACCACCACTTGTTTTTCAATTTGTCCAACAGGCCTTGCTCATTGAGTTTTAAGACTGCCAGGTTAACTGCACTTCTTGAAAACGATAAAACATATTTGGTGAGAGGGGTGAGTATGCTGTCCAATTTGGGAGTAAAGGAAGAGAGGGGAGGGGGGGGAAGGGAGGAGTAGCAATAAGAGAGGGACAAGGGTGGAAAAGTGTGTTAATGGTCTAAACGGTTACATCCCATCCCAGGACCCAAACACACACTGAACTCAAATCTCTCTACATTAATGTGTAGTTCTGTGCACAAAAATATTAATGTTACAGTACATTAAGAGATTTACACCAGCATCTGCCTGATGTATAGGGTCAATTTATTTTTATTAAAAATCTGATCTGTCCAAATTCGAAATGAGGTAGTTGAAGGACATTTTTTTTTAATTTTAATGTAATGTACCATGTGCACAGTACATGAATAAGCTAGTGGAGCTGGAGCCTGAATTTTTAGTGTTGGCATTACAGTAGCTTACACCCACTAGCTTCAGCTGAATTCTTCTAGCTAATTATGAATGAAAAATCTGTTGTATTATGTTTTCTTACCCAGTAAGGAAAAAATGTGCAAAATACAAGACTTCATTGAAAATTCTCATTTTAAACCTTACATTTTTCAAAAAATATTTTGGCAATGAGCACATCCAGTCCCAAAATATCAGCATCAGCCAGTGCTTTGAGAAAAAAAAAAACACCTCCACATAGTTCAGACCTGTTTTACACATCTATATAATGTATGTGTGTCAGCCAATTCAAAGCTCACAGGATTTCCAAGCATTAAGCTGTTCTGGAAAATCATAATTGACTTGCATAACATGTCTTTGAAAAGCTGTTTAAAATAAATGTGCATCTTAATTTCATGGGCTCTCTTGAAGGCTGCTGTAGTGATGTCTGATGATAGAGGAGAGAGAGATTTGCCTCAGCGTGTATTTTGATCCTTTTAATTTATTTGTATCATTATGAAAAATAAAACAAAATAGTCAGTAATGGCGATGGAACACAAAGCAACACAGCTGATATATTTCTGTTAAAGGTGATTGTGTTGTTGCAGAGCCACCTGAATGAACAGCCTTGACCAACAATGTGGCCCAATCTTGATGTTGCTGGTGTGTTTCCTCGCTGATATCCAGACAAGGGGCTGACAGAAGATGATAATCCCTAAATACAACAAGATGGAGGCCCACAGAAGGGGAGTACCACGATCTGTCATCGTGTCATCTGACTCTTCCTGGTCAAAGCAGTGGCTTAAAGCTGGCACCAGCTTGGCTGCAAAACGAACCAGTAGCTTCTCTGCCCGACTTCAGGCTCAACATAGGCAGAGGAATTTACAGAAAACAACTAACTGGGTTTGATTTACTGTCTGTGAGGAGTTGGCTCCTTTTTAAAACAAATTACCTTCCTCCTATCTGTTCAGTGTTAGCTTATTGTTTTCCGTGCACCCTCTAGTTGCATATGATTAATGGTAACAGTGTTCAGCAGATTTGCTTAGGCTCTCCGTAGTATTTCTTTTTTGTTACATGTGCAACAATCCAGCAATCATGAAGCTGTTCTCTCCTGGTTTGCACACACATACACACACCTGTGCAGTTTTGCCTTTAGTGTATTTATCCATTCCCTTTGGTGAGACCTTGCTGGAGGCTTTGATCGATGAGTGAACGGATTGAAAGTGCAACTCCCCACAGTAATGACACTGTATTCTGTGGCAGGTCTGTAAATTCCACTATGCGCAGGAGGCAGTGACAGAGTCTGGCAGAGTTACCCAGGGCTGAGTATTCAAATGGCTCCCAAAACACTATTTCTGTCACTTAGTGGAAAAGAAAGAACCAAGCAACTGTGAGTAAAAGCTGAAGTAGCATTAGCTAAATATATATATATATATATATATATATATATATATATATATATAAATAATATAAATACCTATTTACATTTGTGTATAAAATTCCAGATGAACTTTAATGGCTTTTTCTAGATAAGACATTTTTAAATGAGGTTATTAATGCTTCAAGCATGCCATTGCAACATCTTTGCCCAAACAGCAAGCACAAACACAAAGATTTACCTGGTGTGGAGAGCTGTGAAGACAGAATAAATGAAATAAAAACCTCCCTGCATCAACACAATGACCCTCACATGCATGCAACAAACACAGATGTCAATCAGCCACTACTTCTGCCCTAAAATAAAGAAACAAAATGCCCCACCCACCCACACCAAGCAGTAAGTGGTGACAGAGATAGAAAAGGCGGCACACCAGGGAAGGTGGAATACCATAACAACACGTAGAACATATTGTTACACTATTCCACCCACCTTAACTGTGAACCCTTGGGTGTGGCAACTCCGTAGCCTTTGGAGTCCAAGTTGCCTCCCACTTTCATTGTGTCGCAGGGCTTGCGCTGCTCTGTGTACTCATTCATAGTGGACTCCAAGAGGAACGCATATTTCCCTTTGGACTTGCGGACTCGTGCCACGCCCTCAGCTGTGGTCTTGGTGAAGACTGTGGGCTCGGCAGACTTCATGTATCCCCACATCTTCTCATAGACGGCAATCTTTGACCGCTGTGGGGTTTTAAATGCAGGTTGGAGGTTGAAAAGTAGATGTGATGTGAGAGATGGGGAAGACAGGTAGAAAGAACATGTATCACATTTACTAGATTTTGTTTGATCACAATCTTCCCCAAAACAAGGAACAATTATCTTTCCTTTTAACAGCAACATGTCATGTAATGTTACATAAGGAGGTTCTACCCCTACCCACCGTAGGCCTAAAAAGGGGCTGCTAACAGTAGGAGCTAATTTCTTCACAAAGAAGTAAAGAGGCTCTTTATTTTGATTACACTGGGTTTAAATGGTAAAAAGTTTTCAAGGGGAGGAAATGTTAAAAAATCTCAAATCCGACACAGGGTAAAGATCACAGGGTAAAGATACAGAAGATGCAGTATTTCACAGATTTTGTCAGAACCTGAAAAGCTGCATTAGCCTGGTGGGGATAAGTGCTGCATACTGAGAGGATTTTGTTTGGAGTACATCTTCATGTGCTGCACATGTTCAGGATAACGTGAATGTAACTTTATCACTTGCTTTGGCATGGGCTCTGTAAAACCCAGCATCCCAGTAACTGTGTCGATGCACACTAAAAAAAATTTTTAAATTCCTAAACCTAATCAAGAGCAATGGTTATATTTCTTTTCAGTAACTTCTTTGACACAGGACTGCTTAGGAGATCTACTAAGCTTCATTGTGTTTCTGCAAATGTTTAACAGCTCTTCTCTCTAGTGTGTTAACCATGCGAGTCCTGCATGAATGCACCTCCCTGAATGAGAGGAGACCAATAATCTTGTTAACACCAACTCACCCTGAAGAACTCTTTGGTTGAGCCAGAGTCCAAAGTGCCGTAAGCGATATCTGTCTGTTTGGCCAGGTCCTCTGCACTCTCAATGGGAGAAACCATCCTCTCCACCGTGAGGAAGGCAGCTAAGTTAGCCGTGTAGGATGAGATGATGATCAGAGTAAAGAACCACCACACTCCTCCTACAATGCGTCCCGATAATGATCTTGAAACAGAAAAGAGAGTGGAAGACGAAAGGGAAGGACGATTGTGGGAACAGTTTGGAAGGATTCGAAAGGGAAAGGTAGAGGATGGATAATAGGGGGGAAAGGAATAACAGGAAGGAAGTGCCAGAAAGTCAAGGTTGGAAATGATAATTGGAGGGTTGATAAAAGTAAAATTAGGATAAAGTAGAGGAGAGTGAAATAAGAAAAAGGAAAACAGTCAGTCAGTGTGGGAAAAGAGAATAGAAGGCAGACAATTAGAATGAAATGACTGATTACAGCATGGAGAGGATCCTGATGTGCCACCACAAGGTGGAGCTGTGACAACACTCAAATCTATCAAAGCTGTATTTACCCCTCATTATTGCAAATTGCCTCATTAAAAAAATAAATAAAATAAACACCAGGTATGTGCTAAACAGCTATTATAAAGTAAAGGTAAACTCCCCTCTTTTGGTTTATTGGTAGGATGAAAAGAGCTGCAGGTTCCCTCTGCCTGTTCTTTTCTTGTTTGTTCACTCTAGGAAGACAGATAGCTCGCTGCTCAGGAGCAGCGGAAGGTCGTGAGGAGAATCTTAAACCATAAATGCTGCATTGAGGAGAACAAACATGATCTCCCCTTGGTGCAAATCAAACAGCAAAGGATACAAAACCCTCAGGCCTCCTTGTCAGACTGAGAGAGAGAGCAAGTTGTGCATATAAGGAGAGGGGGGAGGGACATCTGCAACACTCAGTGTTTTTGGGCTGGTATTTCCACTGTGTCTTGTTGCAATCTGGCAGTGTTCCATAGTTCCCACTACACAGAGGATAATTTGTTCCCAGTGTCCTGTAACATGAATGCATGTACAAAGTGGCTGTGTCCTCAATCAGCTCCACATACAATAAATGACCTGACACAGCCCAGTGCCGAAACACTTAAAAAGCCACGATTACCAGGACCTCGAATGAACCTTTTAAAGAAACATTTAGGGTACTCGAATCTGTTATAACAAATCACAGTTTTTTTGCCGACAGTTCTCCTGCAGAACCATCATTCTAACCAATGAATCACTGAGGAAACCTTTGTTTTCTTGGCCTGTACCGATGAAAGAGCCTGTGGCAAATTCCAATAGAGAAGTGCTGCAGTAGAGCATGTCTCCTCCACACACACACACACACACACACACATACACAGACACACACACACACACACACACACACACACACACACACGAAACAGACTTACTTACAAAACAGACTTACTTGACGTATTAGGTCTTTGAATACAAATGAACTCCCCCGTTTTTCTATCCCCACACTCAGTTCTCTGCCTCTTTGAGACCATTGAGAGTATCCTTGTGGCTTTTGAGCACAAAGAGCTAAACTGTAAAATTATGACTTAAGGAATAATGATGCATGATGAGATGTGTGGATGGGTCCTATCCTCTCTCTTCTTCTGACTCCCTTATTTACTTTTCCTACCTGCCAAATCCCTTCATTCTCTCTATCAGTCTGTCTCCATCTTTCACTATGGTTCCTTTTCTTAATGCGAGCAGCAAGGACTGAGGAGTGTAAGAATGGGACCAGAGGAGGAGAGTCTCTTTCCCATCCCTTCAACCCTGTGTTTACTGAATGATACCACTGACTTTGATCCACAGTGACACACTTCTGTCTCTCGATGGGCCTGCAGTAAACAAAGGGGATGGGGTAAGGGGTAAGAAAGACTTAAATCTAAGAGCTTTGGTCATTTCCAGGCCACAATAGTGTATTTCTTTTTCTTTATTTTATAACAAAACAGTTAACCTTCAATTCTGCTTATTTTCTACTTTTTTTCAAATTTATTTTACATTTTTATAGTAAATGTTTCAGCTCATTTAGCAAAAGCAAAATTTTCAGCTATTTTTAAATAGTTCAGCCTTAATTCAGCTCTTCCAGCTTTGCTTGGAAAATTCTTTTAGCGCCAAAGCATTCACAGAGCATTTTCTTTTTGGAAATGATTTTTCTAGTTGCCACACATGTTAGTATGTTAGTTAAATACCATACCTTTTAGGATATGCTTTATTTACAACATTATGCACTGTAGAGTAGGTATAGTTTATCACTTAGGCTTTTTATACTATGTATATGGAAACTGAACACTAAAAACTTGGCCATTTAAAAATTACATTGAGGAGAAAAGTTTGTAAGTAGGTCAGTGTTATGGTTTCTAGCTGAGAGTTTTGAGAGCTGAGGAATCATTTGCATTTTTTGCAGTATGTGCTTATCCAAGAGTGGTCATTAGTGTGTTATGTGTAATAAGAAAAAGGTTTCAATGCAGTTACATGTTAGGAAAAATGGCTGTACCGATGTATGTGCTCAGTTTTCCCACATGTGGACGACACAAAAAAGCCAAATGGGGAAAGGACTAGAAGAAATAAAGTGGAAACAACTGAGCAATTGGCTTCTGTGTTGGGGGAATGGACATTTTTGTAGCAGTCTGCAAGCCTCTGGGTATAAAGAATACTAAATGTAGAAAATAATTATAATTTCACCAATTATAAAGCAATTAGTCAGCACTTTACCCCACTGGTTAATGTGCTTACGTTAAATTAATTTGTATTTTTAAGTGGAATAGGAAAGATTGCAATATGGCTTGCAGAGTGTCCATGTCAGCAATGTGGCATTTTTGCACATATCTGTAACAATTAAATTACATTACACAACGTTCTGAAATAAAATGGGAACTGGAAATTTATTATAGATTAAAATGCTGCGTCTCCACTGAAACCTAAGCTAAACATGTAGTTTATCATTTTAATGTATTCATTTAGTTCAAATGCTGTTTTAAACTCTACAGAAACTAGTGGGGAAATATTTCAAAATTCAGAGAACAAAATACAGCATATACTACAATGTGATACTGTCGTAAAGTGTACAGTAGTGTTGGTCTCAATCTGGAGGCTCAAAAGTCTCAATAAAAAGGAAAATAAAGTCAAGGAGCTTAAATGAAAATGCAGACAACAGTTAACATGGAAAAAGAATAAGCGTAATATAGTTTATTTTTGAGTACGAGTGAACAAACTACTGTATATGATATATGGCCTATTGTGATGTGAGGGAACTTTAAAGGGCTCACAGCTCACATTCTCTCTGATGTGGAAAAAAGAGAAAATAAAAAGCTGCTGTCAGAGATGATTTGGTGAAGAGTATGTGTGTAGGTTTTTCAGAGGATTTGGAGAATGCTTGTGGGACAGAGCAAAAACAAAACAACATGAAGTGGAGGAGATGATGAAGTGAGAGATATGGAGAGAGAATGAGGGACAGCTCTGACCTTGAGCGGAGCCTAAATAAATCAGAAGGGGCTAGTCTGCTCCCAGGGGAATACCTGGGGCAAGAATACATACTTTTACTTATTCATAGGAGACAAAGTGTCACTCCAGATCCCTCGTTCTACCTCTGCTCACATGTCCTGTCTTCAGCCTCCTCCCCTCCTGGTCTCAGCTACACTCTTCATGTAAAACCTCTTGTATATTTCTCAAATAAAAGCATAAGAAAGCGCAGTCACTAATAAAAGTTGGGTGCAATCTCCTTATTAGGAGAAATAATGACAACAAAAGTCGATTTTTCACTGTAAAGTCAATATTTTCTTTCTCCTGAGGATGTACACAGAGCCAGGTGCAGACCAGGCAAATCCATCAATGTTAAACATCAACTTCACTCAAATTGCATCCTGTGGTTCCAAGTTGGGGAGTACATACATTTGAATGGCATTAAACCTAAACTAAAGTATCTCTATATAGCTGAACAATTCCTCTAGCCTTTTCAGCTCAGATGATGTTATCTTAAGGTGTTTTGGACAATCCCTTTAGTATGAACAACCAGATAACTGCAACAAGCAATGTGAACCGAAAGATGCCGCCAGATGATGTCATACTGGTGAGTTTTTCATCAAGTAGCAGAGGCATATTTTAATCCATGGAAGGCAGATGTACTTTTAATATCATCTATACGCATGTACACCCCAGCCCAGAACCATAGGATGCAAGTTGAAAATCAAACAAGTTGGCCTTCAAGAAAAGTCGCACAACTCTTCTCCAATGTATGAATAAATCAATGAAGTGAATGAATATAAATAAAGGCCATATTTCAATATTGATGGAATCCCATTAAAAGTCTTCGAGAAAACCTTAAGGATTATGCCCTTTGAGCCACTGTAATGCTTTTAATGTGAAATATTTGTGCAAGAAGTGATTTATTTTATACTCAGTTTTGATCGAAAAGCCAGGCAACTCTTTAGGACCTTAAACTCTTCATGATCTCTACTGATGTCTCTCTGCTTATACATGTAGTTTTATTTCATCAGGCCTGTAAAGATTAACAAAATAAAACAGCCTTTGAGGAAAAACTCATAGAAAAACAAAATATTGAGAGATCAAAAGCAGAAAAGGTTTAATGACTGCGTAGTATTTCAGTGAAAGTACTTACTATCACAATCTCAAGACAGGAAACACTAAACTTGAGCTCGACTTTGAAGCAATAGGCCAGTGGTGCACAGACATAGATGCAATCACAGCCTCTAGCGGTGCCCATAATTTGCAAGAATAGTGCGACAAATCAACCAACTGTGAAGAAGGACAAGTACAGCTGACATAAGCAATAACCGAAGCAGCAGAACAGCGGTTTGTCAGCTGGATGACAAAACTAATTGGCATTGAATTAATAGAATAATGGGAATCTTGCAGACAGACCACTTGAAAGTCATTGCTCCTTTTCAAACACAGCTTTTGTTGACTTAAATTCGAAACTGAAATTAAAAGCTGAGCTTCATCTGTAGCCATCAGGAAACTCGCCATCAGTATGCACGTACTCTGAGCTAATCAGGACTAATCAAGCCAATCACAGCATTCTCATTAGCTCGCCAGAGATGTGGCAAATTTGAATCCGCGGAAGAGACAAACATAATATGTCAGAAGCAATGAGATGGAAGTGGCTGAAAACACCTGGAATAGCCAAGACCAATTACACCTGCGTGGAGTGGCAAACGGTTTCTTGATATTTATATTGATATTTTCTGCCTTGTGATGTGACATCCTGGGTTCTCGGGAGAAAACAAAAGAATAGCTTGGGGTTTATTCATTTAGGATTTGTAGTCAATTAAAAAAAAAAAAACTATCATGTCACCATTTCATTTGAGCTCCCCTCTTTTCCTGTTTCCACTGAGACATTAGCATTGGAGACCGGGATATTAATCACTGAATTAATTATTATGTGCTGCCTTGAGGGAGCAGGGGGGGTATTAACCCATATTAAGTGAGAGAGACAAGGAGAGGAAGGCATGCTGTGCCATTTCAACCTCTGCCTTTTATGTCAGAACTGCATCATAAATTAAAAAAAGAAAAGAACATGGTGAGTGGGAGGATTACATTTTCATATGAGCACAGAAGGTGGAGGAGAGATAACTAGAGATGCAGATTGAACAGGTGGAGTAAAAATTGCAAAGTGGGAAATCTAAAAACTGGATGGACAGATCTTTGTCTTTACTTCAGCACACTGGCACTATCTTGTAAGTTGACTCCACAAAACACCAAAGAAGTTGTAATCAATATTTTTTACAACAAATATGCATGAGTTGACAATGTAAAAGGGGTTGAGAATCAATGCGTGAATCTGCACCTCTCTTCGGCTTTATGGGCCATTGATTAGCTTTCCAATCCAAAACTTCACTTACATCACTGTCTTTGTGACTTTTTATGGCCACAGATGGCAACAGTTTTCAGCTGTAAAGCTCTAAACGCCTACTCTACATCATCTGCTCAACACAAAGTAGCAGTCAGACACAGCTAGAAGGTAGGCAGAGCTTTAAAAAAAGCGCTAAGACAGTGGATAGTGGACTGGCATTTGTCAGGTGGCCAAAAACAGGTCTCTGAATGTCAACCAAATGATGCTCTGCCACTGCTAGATGTGTACATTAGCCACCAACTTTGGTATAAAATAGGATTATTTATCAATCAATCATTGCAGGTTTAAATCTCATCTGTGGTTATTAATATTTATCCTTCTCCAGGTGCGAAAACCACTCGGTGATTTGTGAGATTAAGAATTAGGTAAATGTTTTTGTACATAACTCCTGCGGTTCGCTCTCTGGCTACACACAATATTACTGCAAAATGTCAACAAGTTATGATGAGGGTGACTGATTTTAGTGCTACAGCTCATTATTTGTGAATGTTCAGAAATCAACATTTCTTTAATTGCTGTGATGAGCATCACGCTAACTGCTTATAGTGTGACTTAATTGGCCAGGGCAAAATAGAAAAACAACTCTGGAACAGCAGTTGTCTAACATAGACACAATGTCAGACTGAATGAAGTGTATGAATTAAACAAAATGGCCTTTTAGTCTAATTATCCAGGTAATTGTCAGGTGTTATTTGTTTGACCTTGTTGGCTTGTTGTGGCCACACACACAAGCATGTTCTTTTTAATTTCAGTGAATTTTAAAGTTGAGATGCCACAAAAGAAGCGTAACAGGTAGCGTTGTACTGCAATTTGTAGCCATTAAATGTGTTAATCAAACCTTCCAACCATAAACCTCATAAACCAGCGGCATTTATTTACAGACACTTCTGCCGATGTGAATGGAGCATTGGTGTATCCTTGATGACAAAATGTGACTTCCAGTCACCACAGGCTGACCAAAACCACCCAAACAAATGTCTGGATGGAACTTTGCAACACCGAAAACTGTGCAGTCCACAGTTCTTATGAATCCATTATCAAAAGTTTCAGAGACTGTGATGCAGATACAGAGCTTCCACTGTCCAGCCAGCTTCTGATTGTAACGCGAGTGAGCATTGTGGCCCGCGCCTCCGAATTCGTCTCATTCACCCTTGCCCTTGTCATTCCCTTTGCGCTGCCTAATCTCCCCTGTGTGAAGGGATTTGCATGTTGCCCTGTCAGGCTAAACTGGAGTGGAAGTGCTCCTTAGCTCTGGGGCTCTGTGCTGATGGATTGGGAGAGGCCCGTGGGATTAGCAGTGACAGTGGAAAGCAGTGGGGACCACAGCCAGAGACGGAGAGGGTTGAAATGTAGACTTTTCATTTTGATGCCGACATTGTTGTGCAGCTCTAAAGTCCTTATCTGCAGTACACAGGCAGAGATGTGGCGGGCAGGGTGGGTATGGTGGTGGGTGGGGGTGGTCTGTGCACATGTGAACAAAGCAAGTGTATTCCTTAAATGAGTGTGTTTAATCACAGTAACGAGGCCTCTACAGTTTCCTCTATGAGTTGCTTACGTGAAGCTGGTTATAATTGCGAAGGCGCTCTAATGTACCTCGGGATCCTCCATCTTGTGTGTTTCTCTGCTCTCCTCTGGGTGTGGGAGGCTGAAAGATACAATCTGGTTTGGTCCTCCTTTCATTTTCTAAAATCTTACCAACTCTATTATAGTACAACATCCATAAGGGCTTATAAATATAGATAAAAGAAGTATTATGTGAACGACTTAAAATAACTATAGGCGCCAATTTAGCAGTAGTATCACTATAGTATAAATAACCCAAAAGATCTAACTGCAGGACTTTTACGCTTGAAAGAGGCAAACTGCTTAGAAAAGTTTTACAAAAAAACAATGAAGCCATTATAAAGTACAGGTTTTACCAGTCTATAGGTTTCGCCATGGCAGTAGATGTCAGCAAAGAGAATGTCGGACAAACAGGCAGATGATGGAGAGGAAGCCTGATCTTTGATTGAAAAACAAAGACGACCAGCTTATAGAAGCTGGAGAGGAGCACACAGTAAACTGTACAAGGCCCAATTCTCCACCCCTCCACCAAAGTACACCCTTGCAGACTTGACAGTCCACTGATGTTAAAGCCCAAGGGATGCTGGGTTTGAGTCTCGTAATTTGGACAAAGGGAAGAGAAGTGCCAGACACGGTGAAAGACAACACCTTAATGGTGTGTTCTAAATGAAGCACATGGGCATCATACTAATAATTAGAGGTCGAGTGTAAAGAATCATGTTTGCTGATGTAATTGAAGCTCAAAAATACAGACAAGAGGCGCACAAGGGTGAAGCCAACAGACATGGAAACAACATAATTCCCTGACAAG
The DNA here is from genome assembly GCF_033026475.1 of Channa argus. Lineage (NCBI taxonomy): Eukaryota > Metazoa > Chordata > Actinopteri > Anabantiformes > Channidae > Channa > Channa argus. Next base: position 3,915,352 of record NC_090218.1, read on the forward strand.
CACACAACACAGTGCATGCAAGTCAGATGGTGAAGAACAATATGACTGGGGAAAGGAAAGAGAATCAAAAAGTCAATACTAGTAGAGATTAACACACTCTCTCACACACACAAGTAACGCATACAAATAACAAGTGTGATAGCAATGTGCACGTACAGGTACACGCAGCATGTGAAGAGCGCAAATCAAGAGACAACTAATACCACAAAAAACTGTGCTATATAATAGCTATATATTATTTAATACCTTAAATATAGTATGCTTCTACTGTCCCCATGCAGATTATCAGTGGAATACAACAGCTTACATGCAGTAGCTTATTTAAATAATACAAACTGGCTACAGTACACTATCTTATCAGTTTTAGATGAAAAACTATCTACACAATGGTAATTTTATTTAGTTTACAACCACACTTCCAGAGAAGTTGGTATGATGTGTAAAACGTAATTTAAAACAGAACGCAATGATTTGCAAATCTTGTCAACTCATATTTTATTCATAATAGGATACAAACAACATATCAGATGTTAAAACTGAGACATTTTACATTTTCATGGAAAATAATAGCTCGTTTTGAATTTGATGGCAGCAACACATCTCAAAAAAGTTGGAACAGGGTGATGTTCACCATTGTGTAGCATCCCCTCTTCTTTTAGCACCTGTCTGTAAACATCTGGGAAGTGACGAGCCAAGTTTTTAAACTTTTAGGAGAGGATTGTTGTCCCATTCTTGTCTGATGCAGGATTCTAGCTGCTCAACAGTCCTGGGCCTTTGTTGCTGGATTTTATGTTTTATGATGCACCTAATGTTTTCTCTTGGTCAAAGGTCTGGACTGCAAGCAGGTCAGTTCACCACCCGGACTCTTCTCCTACAAAGCCATGTTGTTGTGGTAGATGCAGTATGTGGTTTAGCATTGTCTTACTGAAATATAGGCAAGACATTCCCTGAAAGAGACGTCGTCTGGATGGGGGCATATGTTGCTCTAAAACCTCTATGTACTTTTCAGCATTGATGGTGTCTTTCCAGATGTGTAAACTGCCAATGCCATAGGCAGTAATGCACCCCCATATCATCAGAGATGCAGGCTTTTGATCTGTCTGCTGATAACAGGAGGGTCCCTCTTCTCTTTAGTCCACAGGACAAAGCGCCATGGTTTCCAAAAACAATTTCACATTTTTATTCATCTGACCACAGAACAGTTTTCCATTTTGCCTCAGACCATTTTAAATGACCTTTGGCCCAGAGAACAGGGTGGTGTTTCTGGATTGTGTTCACATATGGCTTCTTCTTTGCATGATGCATCTTTACCTAACATTTGTGGATTGCACAGTGACCTGTGTTCACTGACACTGATTTCTGGAAGTGTCCCTGAGCCCATGCAATGATGTCCAGTAGAGAATCATGGCTGTTTTTAATGGAGTGCTGCCTGAGGGTCCGAAGATCATGCACATCCAGTTTTGACCTTCGGCCTTGACCTTTGCACACAGAGATTCCTCCTGACTCTCTGAATCTTTTTATGATATTACATACTGTAGATGATGGGATCTTCAAAATCTTTGCAATTTTACATTGAGCAACTATTTTCTAAAAAAAAGTTTAGACGCAGTTTTTGGCAGATTGGTGAACCCCTGCCCATCTTTACATTCCAGAGGCTCTGCCTCTCTGAAATGCTCCTTTTATAACCAGTTATTTTACTGAACTATTACCAATTAACCTAATTAGTTGTCAAATGCTCCTCCATTTGTTTTTGATTTGCAGCAATTACTTTTCCATCCTTTGCTGCCTCTGCTCCAAGTTTTTTGAAATGTGTTGCTGCCATCAAATTTAAAATGAGCTAATATTTTCAATGAAATGGTAAAATACCAGATGTTGAAACTGAGAGTTGTTTATGTTCTAATGTGAATAAAATATGGGTTGGTGAGACCATGCATTTTGTTCTTACTATTATATTTATTTTTTTGCAATTGGGGTTGTAAAAGTCAGCTATTTGTGAAATATGCAAATAGTGTAAACAGTGTAAACATTAGCCTTCTTGTGAGACTGATAAAAATCTAATGTCAATGTGTTACAGTAAGTATTGAGGATATTTAGATTTAGTTTGCTGAAGTAGTTGGTACACAGATAAAATGGTGACATAGTGTAATTACAGAATAAAACTCTCCCTACACCTACTGTCACTGGTACAGATTTAACAGACATGCTTTAAAGATATTAGTAAGTATCTTTTAACTTTGAACAAAGCCAGCATATGTGTTTCATTCTATTTTGGTCTACTGCCATATGTTTTCTTGTTGCAGTGTTGTGAGCTCCATTGTACCTATTAGTTATACAGCCTGCTGCTTTTTGTGCCAGTGATAACTTTACACAATTTAAATACATACTGTTTTTTTAAGTCTTCACTGTCACAGGAGTGTCTCAAGACTTGTCCAGTTTCTGTCAGTCTAACATTTTTGAAATAATGACTGTCTTAACTGGACTGGCAGACTACGGATTTAGGCACTAAATGGCATCTGTGCAATCATCCAGAATAACACAGTCACGAGCCAATCAGATGTGATGGCACATTGTAATTATAATTGGCCTAGAGGTCATGTAATGTCTACCCAGCTGGAAAAAAAAACAACAACTTACAAAGTATCAGTGAGAATTAGTAGCAAAGACTTTGTAAATTTTTTGACAGTTAAACAAAAAGTCCGTCTTACCTGGGGGAGATGTCACAGCCCTGCTGCATGAAGGCGCCTAGGGAGAACCAGAGGGAGTTAAAGATACCAAACTCATTGGGGGGCTGGTCACTTGGCGGACCGTCGGTGCCCTCTTCAGGCTCCTCGGTGTGCCATTCATACGGGCTGAAGCGGCTGACCAGGAAGAGCACCACGCTCACGCCAATATAGGCAAACACGATGCACATCCAGATCTCATAGGCCAACGGGTCCAGGAAGGAGAACACCCCTGGTTTGGATTTCTGGGGCTTCTTGATCATGATGGAAATGCCCAGCGACATGAAGGGCTTGGAGAAATCAATCACCTCCTCCCGGACCAACGTGATAGTCAAAGGGGCCACTGCAATTTCCGCTTTCTGTGGGGATTTGGATGAACAGGAATTTAATTAGCCATCCCAATGAGCCTCTCTGAGAGCAACTCTAAATCCAAATGATGGCAGATAAATTCAGATGATGGATCATCTCTTTGAGCTGTGCCATGCAGCAAACAAACATCACTTAGTCACAGATATGACATCCAAAGGCCAACAGTCAGCCAGCCATCTGAAAACAAAACAACAATTACCCCATTTCTTCTTCTTCAGCTCGTGTCATTTTATCTGAATTTCTCCCTTGACTGAACAAATCTCTGAATGATCAAGTTTAGGCGGCGGCTGAATATATCTCAGTGTGATCAAGTTAAGACAGAGACAGAGAGAGAGAAAAGAAATTGAAAACGAAATTCTGAAACCCGCTCTAATGCTGAGAGGCTTAGCTGAAACGCAGGGAGAATCAGCAGGGAGGATAAAATAATGTGTCAGAGAAATATGCTTACAGCACAGGAAGGCAAAAATGGGATACAGCCACCTCTGAGTTCTGCAGCTGTGGAAAAGTGCACACTGGCATGCTGAAAATCCACATACCAGATTACAGTTAGTGACTTAGCAAGACTTGTGACCTTGTCTGCCTGGCCTGGGAGCAAAGGGCTTAATATCAGCAAGAATTTAAAGTTTTATTACAACCATCTGACACTTAAAGAGAAAGAAAATGTAAGAGATTTAAGTTCTTTCATCCTCAGCAAAATGCACTAAGATGACAGCCTCAAGGCATTTAGTGTGTGCTAAAATACACAGCAGGTTAAAAGAAGGCAGAGCTTTTGTGCTAGCATGGGGCTTTTCAGTAAGAGCCAGGAAGAAATGAATGGTCTCTAAGCAGACCAGAAGTCTTAGAGGGGAAAGTGCTGACAGATGTCCAGAGATGTTCCCATGAACACTATGGAAAAGTCTGCCAGGTTCCTCTGTGCCTCCAGTCACACTCTAGTAGTGCAGCACCAACTATTCACAGTAGTGCACAGCATATATTTTCAAACACACACATTCTGGTATTACTGTAGCTGTCAAAACTCACAGTTCATTCTCTCGCTTTCAACCTGCAGGAACTTAGAGCTTTGCGCCACATCTTTATTCATAATCCTTTACACTTTTACCCTCCAAAGGGTAGGCTCACAATTCTGTAAATGTCCGTGAAAAACAGTCACAGTAAAACTGTTTTTATTTGCAGTAATTGTTCCTCCTGTTTAGACTTGCCACCAAAAGTTCCCTTAAATGCGCTTTTAACAAAATCAGTCTTCTTTCCGTGCAAACATACATGCAACACCTGTAATATTTTTACCCAAATTTTCCTCCTTTTCCTCCTAAATTTTCTTCCTGTCAATGCAAAGCTTTTGGTGAAGACATGTCTCTGCTCAATGTGCTTGTAAAAGACATGGAACTAGCCGAGGGTACAGCTGCACTATTTGTTCCTGAGCTATTGAACAACCTGGTTAGTCTTTACACCAAAAGTGTGCTGTTCTGCTTGATCAGTCCCGACACATTGCGAACTGTGCCTCTCCTCGTTGCAGTCGACTTCTCAGTGAGTCACCTCTTTGCAGTAGCAAAGAGGCGCAGGCGAGTAAAATGCCACTTTGTGAAAATGCCACTTAGTGCAAAGAAAGAAAGAATTTAGAAGACTGTGGTTTGTTGTTTTTGGTAAATGTATCTTATCAAATTTCTATGGCTGCTTTTTTAAGAAGAAGAAAAGGAACATTTCCTGTCGAATAGAGAAGGTTTTCTGGGACAAACAAATTTCACAGCTTTCACTAATTACATAAAGGTTAAATAAATATTGCATCACGGTCTCCTTCATAGATGCAGGTTACAATATTAGAGATTTATTGACAGTGACAGATTTTAATTCAATCTTAACCAAACCTAAAATCTATTTAATTTGGTGTTAGTGAGAAATATCTTCCCTCCAAATAACAATCATGACTCTAAGGCATCATCCTGTACTACCTTCTCACACGGTTTTTAATCCCACAGCAAGGTCAGCAGCAGAAAAGACGGCTCACCTCAGCGATTCTTTAACAAGCTGCACACCTCCGCTTCTCCTCTTGAACTCCTTCAAATTCTCCGCTTCAGTGCTACACTGAAATTCTTCTCATTCTGCTTGCAATAATTCCACCAGAAACCGCTCTCTTATTTACATTTACATTTGAGATGAGCGTAATTATCCACACTACAACGAAAGCACACGAAGAGCCCTTCTTCATGTGGAGATTAAGTAAAAATATACACATCAAGAAATACTGTTTGTACGGAGACTTCTCACCCAGCAAAGCCATCATGAAAAAGCAATTTAAGAAGAAATAGTATTTTAGGTGATATATGTGATATTATTTACTTAATAATAACCAAATACCGGTTTTAGTATCAACACTGGTTTCATTGTCTTTCAGCCACCTCACTTATTGTTTGATTATCTGTTCATTTTTGATTAGCAGATGATGCACACTCATCATCTATGTTTACTGACACATTCCTAACAATGTACATAGTGTACACACTGGGTATGTACAGCTGTAGGACAGTCATACACTGTGGGTTTGTCTTCTCTGATAGAAACACACATGAAGCTAACATTTCAAATTGAAAACCTTCCAACAGTTTAAGGTGTTGAGTTTCGCTGATGGGACTTTAATGGCAATCAATCAAAAACTAATGGGCTAAAGACTAGTTTATGTCTTTACTGTAGATTATTTTCTTTAATATTTCTTTAATAAGACAATAATATAAGACTTGTTGTTTTATTTATTAAGACAATAATATAAGAATTATTGTCTTTAATCCACCATCAATCTGGTTGACAGTATAATGTTTTATGCTGATGACTCAATAACATTAAAAGCTGACATCTGTTGCTTTTGGAAACTGCAAATAGAACCACTTCCTACAATAAATAAAGTGAAAACTAAAGATCTTACCCCGTACACCAGCTCCCCGACCATGCCATTCCAGATCTTCGTCTCTGGGTCCCTGGCGCCATACTTTCCATCAGGGACAATGGAGATCTTGTACTTGATGCCGATATGTTTGGCAATCTCAGAAGCCAGGTCCACGCAGTATCCCTCATACTGGTCGTTGCCCTCGTACATCTCCCAGTTCTTCTTGAGCATCACATAGGGACCCTCCTACACAAGGGACCATAACCAGTGAACCAAACCATCAGACGGACAAACAGACATGAGGGCACGTGCAATGGCTCATCAACACACCAACAGACACTAGTGTGACAACCAAGTCTTGTTGCTCCAGAGTCTAACTTAAAGGGACCTGAGAAGAATCTGACCACTAGGAGTGATATGGAGCAACCTTTTGATGAGCAGGCCCCCATTTTGTTTGTATCTTATATACAAGCATGCAGGTGATAAAAGTCCTTGCTGATGAGTTCATGCTATTTTATTGAACAACATTTGGTAAAATAAACATCCCTATAAACATACAAATGTAGCAGAAAATGGAGGCTAGCTAGCAAACATGGAGGTCTGGCACTGGACATTTATGTTAGGCCTCGAAGAAACACATTTAATCTAATCAAGTTTACAAGACATTCAGCACTGGACAAGTAAAACATTTTACATTATAAATACATAACAAAAATAATTAAGCTGAATTTTACTGCAAGATATTTTACTGCAATTTTGATAAAGGAGTACCAAGATGTACACAGGTTTGTATTTTGTATTTGACGTTTTAATCAAAATGCTCCAGTTTCACAACCCTAAATCCTGGCTGTAACAGAGTAAACAAAATGTTTAATGCGGCATTAAATTTAATGACTGACTTGATCTAAAATTTTACTTTCTAATTTAATGTTGTTTAACACAAGGAGATGCATGTGCAATAATAGTAAGCACAGACTGGAATTTTGGTAGGATTATAAAGAAAAAAATCCCTCAAGTGTTACTGTGGATGCATGATACACAGAGAGTCAAAGAGAAGGAAGTAAAGCATGACAAAGCAGAAAGGAAGGCAGATATAAAGCTGAAGGGAAGTAAGAAACTTAAAACCTTAAAGATGCCTGATTCGACTTGAACATTTAAGGTAATCAGGCTACATCAATCTGCACTGTGACCAATGGTACGTTATCGATCATTACATTTGCAGTTTCTCAGATGGTGATCTAAATGTAAACCACGTTCCGTTTCTTCGTTTATTTTTTAAAATATTTTTCAAATGACTTTTGTCATGGAAGGAAAACTATTGCATATTGAAAACGGGAGCAATTTATTCTTGTAATGTGTTTGCTTGGCACTGCCCTGGGCCAAAGCAAGGTAAACCAAAGTCTCCTTGGTGGAGAGAGAATGCACAGGGCCTGGAATTCATTTTTCAAATTGGGGGTAAATCCCCCCTCAAAGCTTTACACAGGAGGATTTTTACATTTTTAGGGAGAATCTACTTTAAAGTTTAACTACAGGTTTTTACCTCGTCCTATTCTTACCTCAGATTGCATTTCATGGCTCCTGTGCAGCATAAGGAATCTGTCTCCCCTCTACATGCTATGTAATTAGTCATAACCGTTTACTTGTCTAAACCACAGACTGCTGCAAGTAGTGGCTCTAAACAGCCTACTGACTTTGGCACATCTTACTTTCCAGCAAGAATTTTTGCTTTAAATTCATAACTTAAAAATGTATCTGATTGATTAATTAAAATGCTAATTAAAAAATATAGAATAAAACATTAACTGCTGATACAGATGTGGGACCAGCTTATGGTTTAACGAGATGTCTTGGGCCGTACTGCATTACTAATAATGCATCACTGTAATAATATTACTTCCCCCAGTAATGAGTAGTGCAAAACGTTACAAATATAATTTCAATAATATTATTTCAGTTGCTCTCTTAAAAAAACAACTTATATAACTTGTTGTCACCACGGCAACGATTGGTTTAAAATACAACATTTTATATTTGTAGTCTTCACACCTGCACACATCACTATTAGCAGCACCATAAGCAGTAAGGAAAGGTGATAAGAACATTATTGTAACATATATATTTGTGCAGGCAGTGGTACAATTCTTTTCCCTGGAAACTCACTACCCAAAACCTCTGAAACACCACTATTAACCCAGCACAACATCTTAACACTGTAGTGCCATTATACAATCATTGGCAATATAGGTATAAGGCTATTTTAAACATTTTCAGCATGGTGCCTTTTTTCTGTGGCTTATTGTAGATCTACATTAAGCATGTATTCCTACGCAAAGTGAGGAACAATACACTATAAAACATCATGAAGGAATTTAGTAGACTCATTTAAGATTTTCTCATTAACATAATGTAAATATGTTGATTTCAAAGTAATTCAACTTAGAAATGTCAATTTTTCATTTTCCGACCACTTTACGAAATATGAACTGTTCTGATATGAGTCTTTGAACCTACAATGAGGTAAATGAATGAACTGCAGAGAGTTCACCTAACTCAAATAAAAAACAAAAAAACAAAACTAGCAGATGCAGCGTGCAGTGTAGAAACACTTGAGAGACAAATTTTTGTTAGTTTGTTTTGTTTCAGAAGCAATGTCACTCTGTTGGCACTTTTCTCTGCACAAACCAGGAAGTTTTTCGAGACATGGAAGAATCCACTGTTTATACTTTGATTAAATCAGGTGCAAATGACAAAATGATCCTACAAAACAATCATGCACGCACATGCCTTCACACAATAGAAACTGAGTTTCTCCCTGTGGGAGATGTTTGATTTCCCTTGTTCATGATATGCTTTAACAGCTGCACTTAAAGTGGCTCCATCCCCCTCGCCAGATCACAGTTTTGCTTGGACCCCCACAGAATAGCCTGGACCACCCCATTTATAGATTTCTGCTATTGCAATTAATGCCTCCATCACATTAACTCTGAGGGGTTTTGATGCAATATAAAATAAAATGCAGGACCTACACTGCTTTAAGCCATGGTATATAATGTTTTAATGTTGCATATTACCAAACAAATCTAAATCATGGCACCACAAATAAATTGCCTTATAGTATATGGGATACAGTCAGTATTTGTGGCACGAGAAAAAAGCTTTGCCTCAGAGATTTTCACAGCAGATGCCAGCAGCTGACATGCTGGTCAATAATTACAACTACATTGTATGATTCATGGTCTAATGAGAATAATCATACATGCCATTAAAAGCAGATGTACACACATACTACAGGTCACATGAAAAGTTGTTAATTCATACAATTGTACATCAAATTTTCACTCATAGAGTGAAAATACACTAGTGCTGTGTAAATATTTTTAATCTTCTTGTTATAAACAAATGCTAGGATTTGTTCCTCTCTTTTTTAAATGTAATAATTTTCTACCTGTTTCTTTTAAACACTCACATATGCAACAGTTTTGCATAATAAACCTCATTAACTAGTTTTCATCAATATTATTAAAACAGTGGTTCCAAATATTAAACTCTGTTACTGCAAAAATGTTTTCTCATTTGTTTGTTTTAACTAATGTAGGTCACGACTTTGATCATTAGTAAAATGGCCCCAAAATGCCCTTTAAAGCTTCCTGTTGTTATTTGTGATCATTTTTTATTTGCAAAAAAGGTTCATCCAAGTTTCAAAAAAAGAAACCAACATCTTAATCATCATTATTAAAATAAGGTGAAAACATAAATGGTTTTTATGTTCATTCAGGCTTGTTTCATTTCTGTCCCTTGTGTACAAAAACCGCCTTTACCACTGTGTTCGTCAACAACTGTGATTACAGTAGGTGTTTCCACCTCACCGGCCACAGGGAGCTCTGATCCAGCTTGGTACACATCGAGTCAAAGGCTCTGACATGTTTCCTTGTTTTTTAATATTGAAAAAATACTTTTCATTCATGTTAGGTTTGGCTCACAAATTTAGTAGCACTGGACTGTTTCAGTCGAGTTAGATCTGAAGGGCATGGGTACTGGCTGAGTTCAGGTCTCAGTTTTAGGCCCACATGGAACTGTAGTGTGTCTTAACGCTACATCAAGGATGACTACAACAGACCAAGAGCTGGGGATATGACACATAGCTGAACTGTGCTGGAAAAAAAAAAGGTTGATCACCACACAAACACACACAATTTTGGACGCTGCATAAAGTACACAGTGGTTACTCTGAATGCCAGTGAAGGCAAACATTCAAATTGTCCCTTAACAAGCTGTGCTGTGGATTCTTTTAAATATCCTGTTCACATGATTATGGGGTAGGATTAACAGAACCTAATCAAACCCTAACATCAAGGGGGCAACTAGCCTGTGTTTGATTTCCCAACATGTTGAACTGCTTCCTAACAACTGCTTCTTAAAAGACACAGAGGCAGCCTGGGTATAATAAAAATGGGACACGTAATTAGGTTTACACTAAATAAACATTGCTGTCACGAACGTGAGCAAACAATAAAAGTGGGAGTAAAAAGCAATCGTCACACTGTAACTATGATATAAAAGCATGATGGATATGAACTGGGATGATTATGAGAGCATTACTCTTTCTAAGCTGTTTTAAGGCTTACAAGAAGCCCTCTGAATGTGTAATGTACTGTATGCTAGAGCAGGTAGTTAGAGAAAGATAGATCTAGAGCAAGCAGGAAGTCAGACATAATGCATGTTCACATTTTGGTACTGCCTCATTTTCAAGGTCAGGGTAAATAAATTACAAATTCAAACCAGAGTGGGATTCAAGCTGTGACTGGCCACACAAACACACCAGACAACAACAATGTATGAATCCAACACACACAAACAGGTGTACTGGAAGTTTGTTAATGCTAGTAGACAGACTGTTAGGGGTTGGGGACCCATTTTAGCCTCGATGGGTGTCCATCCACAAGCAACACCTTTAAAAAAAACTGCGTCTTTTCCTCTCCATTTGCATTTCATTTTCCTCTTGAGTGGCTCCATTTCTTGTTCAGTTTTCTGAACAGGGTGTCCATTAACTTAGTTGCAGTGTCTCTCCTCTTGCCTAGTGTCTTTAGGGCTTCATTTTCGCTCGGGTTGTTGTGTCCATCACTCTGCCATTAAGAGCTTTCAAATGCTGCTTGCGTCCAACTGGGGCTCAGTTTCTTAAAATGGGGTTCCTCATCAGGGGCTGAAAAGAGGGAGGATTGTGCTGAGCTGTGACTCTCCATTCCCACCTGCTTCCCTCCTCCACTCAGCTACTAAATGTACCTTCAACACCTGGATGCTCTACCAGTCAGCCATGTCAGAGCCACTGTTACAGCCAGAGATTCACATGCCATGCAAACGCCATTCATTTCTACCATGTGTAAAATGCTTTTGGTTGATTTTGTGGCTGTATGGAACTCTTTTATGAGCTCCAATTTGTGAAATAGGAACAAAAGACTCAGTAATGGTAACCGATTTCGGAGCCAACTGCTTTTTGAGATGTTTATTGGTGCAATAAAAGAAAATCTAAGTGACGGTTGTTGATTCTAAAGATATGATGGTTCACTGAAGTTCTTATTGAAGTCATTAAAACAAATCCCATCTTGTTAGGAGTCTTGTTACTGATAATGTTGTAATGTAATTGAGGTGTGATCTCTGAATTACGTTGTACATATCCCACAAGGCTTTAAAAGGGGAATGAACATGCTAAATATTGAGTACTGCGTGTGAACATCATCAATTCACTGGACTTTCTACAAATTCTAGTGATGTTTAGAGTTATGTTTGATAAAACACTGGCAATTTTCAATACATTACGCACTAACAGTATCACAGTACTAACAGATCACTATTGGTTCAACTGGCGGATAAATGGTATGTTCCCCGTTTTTTTTTAATGGGCTTCCCCTGGTAAGAATATCAGAGCAAAATGTAACAGAAGCCCATACTCTAATCTCTAAAAACAACAGCACCAACACCTAAACTACTGACTATGGGTTACACATCTGACAAGCTCAGTTTCTACTGTAGATTCAACCTATACAGTATATGTATCACATATGTCTGCATAGTTGGTAATAAGTAAAATACAGAACCAAAGAAGACAAAGAAGTTTCCCGGAAATATAATGTCAGTCACAGATATTACTACTGTAATACCTGTAAAGACTTAAAAAATTGCACTTGCACTTGACAAGAGTGAGGTGGTGTGTCATAATAGCACTGGTGACCACTGTGTCAGGTTTGCCAGTGGTGAGCATAAATGCAGGTTTTGATGTTGTAACAAGAACAATGTGTAGTGATTGCAGCTGATCTGCATATCGCTCAAGTATTATATTCAGTGTGACCTGCAGCAGCACAAGCTAAAAAATGTTTCCTGGATTTGCAAATTGCTAACAATATGAGTGCATGAGTGACTGAGTGAGTGCTGTATGTTAGTGTGCACATGCCGGTGTCTTACCATAATGGTGGTGACTACAACAGTGCGGTTCTCCATGCCAGAAGTTTCATTTGGCAGCAGTGGAGAGTCCTGGATCAGCACCAGTTTGTCTGCGTCGTTCCAGTAGCCGATCTGCAGAGAAAAGAAACTATGAAAGTCTATCCCACGTTATGCATGTGATGTTGAACTCTATGATAGGAGCATGTGCACTGATTATTTTTTTTTGACAATATTCTCAACACCAAAACAGCAAAGTGGAGCTCTTGATTAAAAGAGCTGGATGCAACAGCCATTGAAACATGCTTCTATGGCCCTATAGCAGACAGGCATTGTTAAAGGCACATCTATAGGAAAAAACAGGTTTTCCTAGTAAAGCCGTCAGAGCTTTCAAATAAATCTCACACTCTCTTTTAGCTGGTGTAGATGCTGTGTACTGTAATCAAAGTGAAGAACACCTGTGTCATGTAATAACTTTTCAGTACTTTGATCATATGTAATAAATGCCTTTGAAATCTACAAAAAAACCTTAAGAAACTCAAGGTCAACAATGAACTTTTATTCTGGGTAATGTTAAAGAAAGTTATATTTTATATTTTAATATTAAGATTCAAAAATTGTACTTTAAGTCATACTAAATTCTTAAAATGTTACAAAAATAATGAAATGCCACAGTGTGTGGTTGTGTAAAAAATTAGGGAACAGTGGGCTTTAGGTTACATCTTTTGTGTTTTATTATTACAATATTCTAATATTTTTACCTCTTATACTATTTTCTCAAATTCCACCTCTAGTGTCATAATAATATTACTTTTCTTGAAATAATGCAATAAAATTCTCAAAATGTGTTTATTGTCTGCTATTCCCAAGGCCCAAAAGTGAACTATCACGCACATATTTTATGATTTATTTTCAAACAATAATTCCATGTTGTTATCTGTTCACTAAAGTCACCATTCTGCGGTTTTGCTCAAGAACAGCAAGTTGTATTATTGAATTATTTGCAAACCTCAGCTGAAAAGTCCCCTTGGAAGATACCAATTTTGAGATCAATGTAGTGCTATTTGTCCGTAGCTGTTTCATGTACAGCGGACATTAATGTCACAGAAGTACTTCAGGGTCAAACTCACTTGACCGCGCAGACATGATATATTGTGGCCACAATATCACCATCTTCTGACTAAAGAATGTCAAGAGAAAGTACACGACACGGGTTGGTTGATATATGATTTTTAAGAAAAAAGCCAATGCATAACTGCAAACTAATAATGTGTCCAGCTGATGTATTGATCTTACAATAGACAGGGGCTTTGACAGCATCCACAAGCAGCTATAAGTCAGTGGGAGTGGAGACTGCCCAGTGAGCCAGCTGGGTGTTGGTTGGCTGCCACTGGTGGGAAGCCAGAGGCTACGAGGAGCTGTGTGATACGTCCTTTGTGTTGGGGCATCGGGGTGATTGAGGAACATAGAAAATGTAGGAGAGAGACCCACCCACCCACAAATGCACACATCCATACACAAAAACTGTCGTGTGCTGACAGGAGCCTCGCTGTGAACACAAAGACAGGCCAAAAGAGCTTTGGATTGATGGCAACTCCTATTTTGTTCCTCCCCTCCTCCCCCTCCCCTGTACCTTGATTGCTCTCTATTTCATTTCATTATCTCACCATCACTCACAAGTGTTGTCTCTCTCTCTTTTTCCCAATTTTCCCTGAATTTTTATCCTCAGACATCTATCCTGTCATACTCGGAGCAGCGATCCTTGAAGCCTACTTATGATAATGGAAAATGCCACTCTATTCTCCCAGCACCAGGAGACTTCATATGACAGCAGTCTGCACATGCCTCCGCATCGAGGATGTATTGTGTGAGATACAAAACACAGTAATACTAACTTGCCTGAGACAAATATTCAGCCATACTACAAGTGAAAGCAGTGTGGTGTGATGTTTTACCCGTCTAGGTCCATTATTCTTCAGTTCAAACACGTCCATAGTGTAGTTGACCCTGCGGCCATAGTGGTCAAACTGGACATTACCTGTTAATCCCTGGAGCCGGACCTGCATGCAGAAGAAAGTTTCAACGGTAAAAGAAATCTAACAAGCAGCAAGTAATGCTTATTTATATCAACAGAGAGATTAACAACTGCAGCATATGAAAGTCTATTCAGGTCTATTTTCTAGCAGGTTGTAAACCAGCTTTAGACAATGTGTTTCCCAGTATAGGAAGCTAATCAAAACATAAAAGGGTTTGACTAATTTTGGCTCAGTATGATCCTAGAGCCATGCACAATTTGTAGTGCAGCCATACATCCATTTAGTCACGGTTCAAAGTTAAAACTATTTCCGTGTTCAAACAATTCATCGTCATGCTTATTTTGGTTGTTCTCTACTTAGTGAAGAGTTTTTTCTTTCCCCATGTGAAGGAAAAGGAAAATTATATTGTTTAAAGTAGAGGATCACGATAGATGGAGGTGTGATGCTCCTCCTCTGTTTCTATGTTCCTTCGTTCTCACCTGTTTGAGAGTACGCTCCATGTCAATGCCCTGATTCCAAGGTGCGGCAGGGTTGGCTAGACAGTCACCAGCATTTCCCCGTCTGGAAATGTCCACTTTCTGCCGGCGCAGGTTCCTGAAGGCCTCGGCCATCACCATCACGCCATCGTATGTCAACGCTGAAGTGTACTAAAGGACAGCAGGATGTGGTCAGAGATGCAGATGTTACTGTATGAGGGCATAGTTGTGTTGCGTACACAGTTTTTTAGCTAAAAAAGACAAGTTAGCATCAAACAAAAACACTGCAGTAGGAATTCTGATTCCATTCTGCCTTGTTAAGATTTATTGAAAGGAAATAAAAACCCTGCAGGGTAATGCAGATTTGCTACACAGGCAAAATGTTCTGCAATATTTGTTGGTCAGATCTATTTAAAAACAATCTGCGTAAGGCTGCCTCTGAGAGCATGCTCAGTTTCTGCAGGCCCAAGCAGTACAGCCTAGATGTTACAGAGGGGCAGCAGTTTTACTCTGCTCATTATTTTCTGGGAATGGAGAGGAGGAGAAGGCGAAAAGTGAAGAGCATATTCCCCACAGTGTAAGCCTCGCAATTTCCCATCATCTATCTTTGACCTCAAGACTCTGTGCTGCCTCTGATTGTTTGCATCTACAACAATCACTCTACATTTCCCTAAAACTCACCTCTGGCGTTGCAGAAAACTAATTGAGTGAATGACGAAAAGGGAGCAAGACGGAGAGTGAGCGGGGGGAAAGAAATGGAAAAGGCGAGTCTTTTGTCCAGCCTTCTAGCAGTCTGGCATTAATTATCCCAGCTAGCAGGAGTTCATTAACTTCGCCTCCGGCCGGGGGTGAATCCTATTCATTAGCCCACTGCTCACTGTGACATTACGGCTCTCTGTGGAGACTGCTGCACTCTGTTCCTGTGTTACTTTCTGATGACTCGCCCCAAGTCACATACACACAAACAGTCAAGGTGTGGCACAGACTCACTAACAGTCTAAACCATCTACGCAGCCATGAAACACAAAGCTGTCAGGGACATAAATGTTGAAAGTGTTAAACTAATTCTTTCCCAAGCAGCTTTAGGACAGAGTGTTGGTTACATGATACGTTGATGAGCACAACACCAGACCAAACTGCTGGATATATCAGAGACATGACAATGATCAAATATCTCAAACCTGTACATGCCTTATTTGGTGATTAAAGTATTTGATTAATATCTCCTCATTGCAAAATGCAACCGCTGTTACAAAACAGATCCCACACAGAGTGAATACAAACTAAAGATATAAATTCTCTTCCCCGGATTTATGCTTTCAGGGATTGGTATCAATTACAGCCCTGGCAACAACACAACAGTACGCACTAGTCCGATTTCAGCTAAGTTCCTGCAGTTACCTTTGGTTGGACTCAAGGGCTCAACTGTTGCACTTAATTTTTATTAGAGGGATTTTAGTTTTTCAGTTTCGTTACTGCAAAGTTAATCAGATTTTAGTTGCAACACAGAAATGGTGATGTGACCGACACCAGTAATGGTCAAAATATACAAGTAATTTTTTTGTTGAGGAATTTATTTATTAAGTTATTGCAAATAAGGCTAAATGGTACTGGTAATCTACATGATCTGTATTTGATATAGGTTTCCAAGTAAAGTCATTGTGCTGTAGGTATAAATGCATCAAACATGTTAAAATGTCAAAAAGATACAGAGGGGAAAAAAGGTCCACAGAGCAGCATTGCATTTGGAGAACTTTCAAGGGGCCTGAAAGATCTGCAAATTGAGGTTCATGTGACTTTGAGAGGAAATGAGCAGTGAACTTCCCTTAGCCTAGATAGCATGTTGACTGAAATTTACTACATGCATGCCTTTGACTGTCTGTCATATCACATATTTGAAATTTGACTTAAAATATTTACATTGATTTGGGAGTCCTTCAATATTTGTTGAGGTCTAACAGTATCACAGTGAGCACAAACAAGATGACAACAACACCTTTTAATACAGTACCTATTGTAAATGGCGAGGCAACATTATCACATAATATTCCAGGTAACACATACAGATACAGATCCCATGTTAATACCAGGTGTTCTGATATGTATTGACAGAACATCTCCAAGACTTTAACAGTCACTTCTAAGCTTGCCCTCTTACACAGTAGAGGAATATCTCACTAAATGACTATCTACTGATTTCTGGACCTTTTAAACATGCAGCATCGCATTTTGTCTTTTCAAAGTCAGTCAACATCCCAGAAGAAGACCCAATTGGGGCAGAAATACATTATCAGAAAGAAGGACTGACTGTGACTGTGGACAAACTTATTAGGGAGCAGAGCAATTTAGTCTGAGTGGATTTACAGGAGAGAGAGCAATTCATCAAGAAATATATCAAGTATAAACATGCACACATAGATAACAAACACAACCACACTAATGTCATGTGATATTGCTCTGTGGGGTAAACTTTTAATTTGAACCATCCCAATCCATCAGGCACACAACCTAAATACACACACTGCCTGACTCACACCATTTCCACTCCACTGCATCTGGATTTTAAAATAGAAATCTTGGACACACAGATTTGCTAGGGGTAGGAAGGACGAGGTTTGCTGACCACCATTGCATGATGACTTCTTGCTCTACTGCCATTTGCAATCTGTCTGGCTGAAAATAATCTAAAGTGGGTCATTCTGTCACATCGCTGCATATGACAGCATTGGACAGTGATGATAACAGATGTTTCTTGGATGTACATGCTCATAACGTCAGTTACGTTTGCAGTGTTCAATGCATCAAGCTGTTTTTTATGGATTTCTGTCTTTGTTTGCCTGCTGCTGTTGTTTTTCACAAACATGCTGCTTTAAATACACACTTCATGTGTCAGTATGTCCTATCCTTACTTAAAATCTTACCACTCACCCCAAAGGGATGTTTACAGGACTGTGGTAATACAAGTTTTAGCTCATTGCTAACACTTTACACACTTTACATGCCCGTTATGTTTTAAACACATGCAATCAGCTTTATACATTTTCCACTCTCCAGGTAGTTGTTGGATTTGGGTCATTTCACTACAGTTTAAAATGAAATTGTGTTGGACTTGAAATTGCAAATTTGACACTTGAGAGTTGGCCTCTGAGTATGGAGTAAATGAGCTTGATTTGCCTTATGCTTGTTGTGGATTTGATTGTGTGCTAGCTATTGCCACCACCAAGGGACAGAAAGGTCCCTGCTTACAACTGTAGGACAACTACACTTGATAAATGTTATGTGCTGATTTTATTTGAGTTTATCTGTTTTTGACCAGACATTCGCATACCTTTGGAGGAGCGTCTGAGCCAGGGTACTCTCTCTGATCCAGCTTGTTCCAGCGCTGCATCAGTTTGATGACCATAGGGTTGCTGAAGTCAACCAGCTGGAAGCCTGTCACATTGGCTCCACCATGCATGAACCGCTCCAGGTTGATGTCCTTAAAACCCTTTAGGGGTATCAAGGGGAAAGACTGGTCATGGTCCAAGTCCAGAGATGAAAAAAAAAAACAATGCTATAGTCGTTTAACAAATGTTGAAGGAGAATATTAATTACTTTTATTACTATATTAGCCAAGAAACTGGCAGGTCAATGTAAGCAAATGGAAAACAGGTGAAAATGCTGTTTAGCTTTGCACCATAGCCAATCAGAGACAGCTATCAGTGCTGCCCAGCACCACTCAAGTGGGTGAATGGAGAAAAAATATTGTGCCCTGGGGTAAAATGGGTTAATCCAAACATGCACCCTCTTTGCAAGCTGAGACCATATGTTTACGATTGTGAAAAGGTCACACTCTTCCCTTTTCACTGGGCCCTGTATTCCCTAACAATAACAATGTTTTAGTTGAGTTATTGTTTGAAATGTAATTGTTGAGTCGAGCTGTTATTTGTTTGGTATTTGTATTGTTTTGGGACTAGGGTCTGTTGGGAGGAATTTTTCCTGTATTTCATTGCGGTGTTTCAAATGTGAAGGTAGAGTATATCAACAAGGGTAATTAAGACATGTACAAGGGGGTTTGTGTCATTAGGCCCTCTTGCCAGGTAAATGGTCTGCACTTATATAGCGCTTATACCTATTGGCACTCAAAGCACTTTACACTGCTTCTTATTCACCCATACACACTCACAATCACACACACATTCATACACCGATGGGGGAGCTGCTATGAGGCTGGCCAACACTCACCGGGAGCAACTAAGTTGGGGTTCAGTGTCTTGCTCAAGGACACTTCGACATGTGACTGGAGGAGCCAGGGATTGAACCAACAACTTTGAGATTGGTGGACAACCGTTCTACCTTCCTGCGCCAAAGTCGCCCACATATATAGGGATGTAGGCACAGCTATTGTTATTTTGTAGTTGTTGCAGTAAATGAGATATTTAGTCTTCATATTGTCCGTTATTTAAAGTAATATATGTATTTTAATGTGATTGAGGTTACCCCATGCTTACAGGTGGAGGTGGTAGGTTCCACTTCGGGGAGAGGATAAAATGCACAGTAGTTGAGTGGAGGGAGAGAGGGGTTTTCAGCTTTTGGTTTTGTCTATTTAATTTAAGTTTGGTTAATTGCCTGGGATTTTGGTTTATTATTTTGTTAATAAATACCATCTTTTTTTTTTCTGTTTTCATACATTTTCCAGCACCGAATTTACATCACCTTCCATGTATATGGGGGGACGGCCTGACAACGATCAGAAGTTTGC